>NC_088250.1:42489300-42827701 GCF_036013445.1 Caloenas nicobarica | reverse complement strand
AACCCCTAAACCCTAAACCCTAACCCCTAACCCCAATAACCCCAACCACCCCAACAACCCTAACCCCTAAGCTGGCCGTAAGGCCCTAGCCCCATTACCATTACCCTTAACTCTCACACCTGTGACTGTAACCTTAACTGCCCTAAACTCTCTTGGATACTAGAGTGGGTGTGTCATGTTTTTCTGTATAGAAAAAGAATAAAAACTATATGTCCGGTGCAGCAGCAGGGATTTGGATGCTCTAGGGGAGTAATTAGGGTTTTAATTTTAAATTTTTTGTTTTTTTAATTACTCCCCTAGAGCATGTCCTTTTCTACAGCTGAAATTCCTCTATTTAAACTGAATTTTAAATTAAACCAATATGTCTGCATACCATTCGACACAAACCCTACTATAACTGCAAATGCAGTCTGAAGTCTCTCACAACTCCAACACTCAAGACCCACGGACCGCTCAAAATCCAAACAAACTTGGAGAGTGCTCTTAGGGTTTGCCAACACACTTCCAGACAAACTCTAACACGCACATGCCAAAGACAACTCCAACGCGCACACACTGCCTCCTGATGTCAGACTACGGGCCTCTCAAACCAAAAAAGACACTAGACGCCAAAATGGTAGTCTGCTTTACTAGCTTCATTACAGCTCTTACTTTAGTGCGACCGGCAAATGAAAAGTTTTAGAAACTTCAACTGCTTTTATTTCATCTCTGTGATAAAAAGCGGTTCATTTTCTGCCCACAATGTTCCCTTATCACAATCTCCTCTTTATTACAGCTTTTCTATTTAAATTTGTGGCAGTGCGTCAGGCTGAATAGAACTACATCACCTTTACTACATTTTTATTACAGCATTTCTTACATGACAGCAGACATTTGACTCGTTCTTTATTTCACCATTACCTTCACTGCACTACAGAACAAATTCCTGCTTCACTGCAGCTCCTTTACATCATTTCTTTAAAAACAGCAGGCCAAACAAACACTCTCCTTTATTACATCACAAAACACAGAACCACCTCATCTTTTTCACAGCTATCACAGCATCACATTAGAGAGGATAACTCGCTCCTATCACAACCCTGTCCTACTCACAGGCCATTTAGTCTAACTACTCCTACCCTTCAACAACAACATTCACATTTATCTTCCCAGGCCTATTCACTAAATGGACCTCCTCGCAAGGACTCACATTGCCACAACACTAAATAGCTTTCACCAGAACCTGTTCCCCGTGGCCTCTAAAAATGACCCTGCCTGCAAAAACCCCGGCCCGAGCGCAACCTGCATCCCAACAATGGCGATGAACGTCGCCTCGCAGAGCGGCCGGGACCGGGGAAAAAAAAACCCAGCCGGGGGAAGGGAAAAAAAAATCCCCCGGCTGGGGTTTTTTTTTTTTTCCTGTTTCAAATTTGAAATGTACCTGAAAAAGGAAAAACTACTAAATTGCAAGGACAAATACCCACAACCCCAAACCACATCCATACCACATCACACAGCTAAAACACACCACTCCTTCACCTACCTAAACCTCCGCACCCTCACGCTGCTGCCATCCTCCCCGCTGCACTGCCGCCCCTCGGGAACGCTGCTCCCGGGAGCCTCCAAAAATAAAATAAAATACACCCTGCCTGCGAAAACCCCGGCCCGAGCACGATCTGCATCCCAACAATGGCGATGAACGTCGCCTCGCAGAGCGGCCAGGACCAGGGAAAAAAAAACCCAGCCAGGGGAAGGGAAAAAAAAAATCCCCCGGCTGGGTTTTTTTTTTTTTTTCTGTTTCAAATTTGAAATGTACCTGAAAAAAGGAGAAGCTATTAAATTGCAAGGACAAATACCTACAACCCCAAACCACTTTCATACCACTGCTCCTGTACCAAAACCACCGCACCCTCACGCTGCTGCCGCTCTTCCCCCCGTGCCGCCTCCCCGTTCGGGCATCGCCCCTTGGGGATGCTGTTCTCGGGATCCTCTAAACTCACCCCGCCGGCAGAAACCCCGGTCCCGGCCCTTCCTCTGTCCAAACATGGGTGACAAACGTCACCTTGCAGAGCAGCTGGGACTGGGGAAAAAACAACAAAAACACCCACTACACCCAACTGGGGGAAAATAGAGAAAAAATCCCCAGCTGGCTTTTAAAAAATTCTTTTTAATATTTCAAACTACCTACCACATTAACCTGCAAAGACAAATACACACAACCCCAAACCACATTCACTCCACGCTTCACACTGTCCAAACACGCCGCTCGTCTGCTCCCGTTCAGACCCCCGCCACGCTCCCGGCACGGCCGCTCCGTCGCCTGCCCCCACGATGGGTCCCCGGGGGCTTGTGGAATTGCTGCTCCTGAGGTTGACAAACATCACCCTGTCTGCAAAAACCCTGCCTGACGCTGACCACCAAACAAACAGTGATGGATGTTGTCCAGCAGAGTGGCTGTGACCAGGGAATAAAAACAACCGGCTGTGCTGAAATAAACCTTTCCCTGGCTGAGCTTTTTGTTACTCTACCTTAAAAAATTTTCTGCTATGTCAGCGTTTCATACAAACTGTGGATAAAAACAAGCGGCTCCTACTCGAGTTCTGGCACATTCTGAGACTACCGCTCATTCACCATCCACTCTACTCCAACCCTCACTTACACCACTGATATTTAACCACCCAACCGCCTGGACAGAGATCGCCCCTATTCCACGGCCGCCCCTGGAACTGCCCGACCGCGCGCCTCGTGACGTCGCCGCTCCGTCCCCTTTGAAAACCTTGGGCTTCGCGCCGACAAAAAATAAAAGGAGGATGCTTCGCTACGAGTGCCGCTCCTTTCCCTCGGTTTTTGCACTCCGACGAACCTCGCTCCTCTTCTCGGTGGCTTTGGTGCTGCAACATTGATTCAAGTGTGTCAGATTATCAGTGTGTGCTCTTTGATGTGTTGCTTTAATGCCGGCAGCTTTTCCAACAGCTGGATGAAGCTCTTCAATAGATCTTAAGGGGATCCTTGAGGGTTCGCTCTGTTCCACAGCTGCTACTCCGCTGAACCTATAAACTACTTGGCCTGTGATAGACTGGCGGTCATCGGCTGGGCCGAGTCCTAAGTTTAAGAACTCCTGCACCCCAAAAGCCATTTGCTTCCCTTCCAGTGAGCGGTACTTCATTGCTACTGCTTAGAGAGACCGGCTGCAAATACTTCGATTCCATTTCACCTGGTCTTCTCCTGTATCATTCTTGCAAATTTTTCAGTTTTGCCTGGTTTTCTGCTGTATTTTCCAGATAAATTCTCCCATTCTGGGAGATCCCCAGAAGCGATGCCCTTACGGTATCACGTGGTGGCGTCACACGGAGGTCCTCGAGACTGTTCTGTTTTAACGATGGGTCTGGCTGCGTGTCCGAGATATTCTGATAAATACGACAACTTGTCCTTCCCTGGTTCGCTCTCGCAGGGTGACCCCATATATTTCTGTCCCATCCTTCGGGGGATGCGATTGGTTTCCTAATGGGTAGCATGGCAGGAAGACGACAAGTCTGCATAAGTATTACTTCATGCTTTCCTCTAACTTTTGTTTCTTCTTTTCTTCCTGTAAAGGTTTCTGCAGCAGCTCAGTTTTCATTGACAATAACAATAGTGCAGCAGGTTTTGTGCCTATCTCATCCCTTGGATTTTGCTTTTCTCCATTGAGGATTTTCCTCTCCTGACAGGTGGGTTGCGGTCAGGTACTTAACAG
This sequence comes from Caloenas nicobarica, assembly GCF_036013445.1. Taxonomy (NCBI): domain Eukaryota; kingdom Metazoa; phylum Chordata; class Aves; order Columbiformes; family Columbidae; genus Caloenas; species Caloenas nicobarica. Next base: position 42,823,989 of record NC_088250.1, on the reverse strand, counting down.
TTTGCTATTAATTCTTTCCATCCTTCCTATGGCTCTTGAGCGTGGTGAGCTGTTCTTCCACAGCTTTCCAATCGTGGCAATTACCACAGGCTCATTCCTCTGAGATTCTGGAACTCTAACTCACTCTGTGCCTCCATAAGTAATCGCTGACAGCGCCCGCCATCCTGCCGACATCGGTCGGTGTCGGGTGAGTGACTCGGGGCACCGCTGGCCGAGAGCGGTTTTAGATCGCTTACCGTGCGACGTTAGAGTGATGGCAAGGGTGACTATTACTGCTTGGACAAAATATGCCGGGCATATTCAGGTGAGACGCGATTCAGAGTGATCTCTACCTGGACGGGAAATGCCAAAGGCTGAAGGGAGGCCCTCCTGTCGAGTCAAAGTTCGGAATGGACCCCCTCGCTTACTAAACTCCTGCTCGTAGAGGAGTCTAAGTGCGGCAGGGTCCAAACTTAGCCCCAGGCTGGATCTACTCTTTGTGTCTGTCGTGAGGCTCGGAATGGACCCCCTTGCTTTCTAAACTCTTCCTCGGAGAAGAGTCTAGGTGCGGCTGGATCCAAACTTAGCCCCGGATGGATCTACGGCTCATGTCTAAGAGACACATAGCATAGGGGAAACACCTAGGGGATTATATTTATATGTGGCCAAAGGATTACGTGTGCTCACTCTATCCCTTATATCACTTAGCTGGGATTTCAGAGTTTCATCATTCTGCACCTCAACATCCTTACCTCACCTCCAGGGGCCTGGGGTCTGGTGGATTGCGGTCTGGATCCTTGGTCTCTTGAGGCAAACTCTCAGGCAAAGTCCATGAAAATAAGTAACCGAACAGAGTGGTACGGCACGAGGGCTGACTCGAACTGCTGCCTTTGCTGAGGTCCCACCCGAGTGTAGAAATTCCTGCGTATTTATACCCTTACACACTATTTACCCACCCCTCACACCGTGATTCAATCCAATAGCAACAGTTGAGTCTGGAGTCTTCTTGCTTCTTAGTGGATCCTTTGCACTGACCTCAGACAGGCCTTTGCTTTGTGCAGCTGTAGATACAGTTTACAGTCCACGAGCACTTCATGCCAGCCTTGAATGTAGTGTTTTCTCTGAATGAATCCTATTTGTTCAAAGAAGTGCAATGCGGGCCTGATCTCACAGGTGGCGATCGTAGTCTGTAGCTGCTTTTGTTGCCGTGAAGCAAAGGTTGTAATGACAAGTGATATACTCTTAAGAGGCATTTTCTTAGGCTAAAAAGACTCTTAATGACAATGTGGTCACCTACAAATAAAAAAAAATTAGTTAAGACACTGTCTGTGAAATAACAGCACGCTAATCAACAATGATCTTTGGTATCGACTGTAAAACACAAGTGAAGGGACTGTCCACTCCCCCTGCCCATGGATACTCTATCGTGGATGATGGTACAAATTTTGCCTACAGACTTGAATGTGTCAATAGATTAACCATGGACGCCTGGGGCTCGGTCCACCCACACCTGACTCCCCGTGCCTCCGGGCAGAGCAGCTCCAAGACAAACACGCACATGTGCAGACTGACGCTGCACAGAACGCTACAAACACCTCCACTCCAACAGCATCAAAAACCTTCAACAAGGCGAACAACTCCAACAGCAGAGACGGCACCAAAACAAACTACAGGGAGGCAGTGGTGAGGCAAGGAGCCTCTACTGCAACCCCAAAACAAAAAGGAGCCAAACATCACGGCTCCTTACAAGACGGCAGCACTGGCACAACAAACAAACGGAGACGGCGGCACTGGCACAAACAAACAGAGACGGCGCAAGTGCAAGTAACTCCTGCAAAACCTAAAGACTTCAGGATGCTGGGAAGAAGTGCCAGTCCCTTAGACTGGATGGGTAGAGAGCAGAGCTGCCCACGCAGCCCTGAACACCACCATACAACAACTGACCTGAAACGTCCGAGGCGCAAGAACCATCCACGCTTTCGGCTGCTGATACAAGAAAAGCAGCACCCAATTGGCACTAGGCCAATCGGCACCGGCATTCCAGACCCCGGGACGGCACCTGAGATGCCTGTCATGCCCCTCGGGCACAACGAGACCCCAGGATTGTCTGAACGGCGCAAGGCAGGCTTCCCGAAGTACAGGACAACGCAGACACAGGCTGGAGCTGCCCTGCCCAAGGTGGCATCACACTTTAAGGTTCCCTGCGCCCTTTGCCCACCCAAAGGGGACTGTTCCTGGATGGTACTTTGCCCTCTGAGACCTTTAGCCCCTCGCCCCTGCAGTTCCCAGCCCCTCCCCAGGCCCCGTGCCTCCACTTAGCTTTCAAAGGGCCAAGGGACTGGATCCATCCAGGGAGGAAAACACCACACGGGCTCACGGGGATCTTCCTCCATTGCCAGGTTCCTTTTCAACATCTGCAACAACACAAGTTAACACACACTCACTAAGCAGTGCCAGCATGAAGTATTGTGAGGTCAACGCTGACCCCTTCCACAACACCCACCTCCTCTTAAGTTCCCAGGCATTCCATTCAGCTGCTTGTGCCATGGGGTCCACAAAACACCTGCAAAACAAGAAGGAAACGCTGAACCGAGTCACCAGGCAATACTGTGCTCCTGAACACCAGCCACCGCCTCACCTGCTTGGCTGCTGGTCGGCGTGCGGCTTCGCCCCTCTGAGCTTACCTGTAGCGCCTGCTAAGACAAAGGCGCATGCTCAGATGCTGCCCAAAAGCACAGCCCGCCCGCAGACGGTCCCATGTCCCGCTCCTTTACCTTGGCTGCTCGCCCACCTGGCCTCCGTCACCTTCACCTGCCACGCTGTTGACCGCATTGAGGCCCAGCTACCACCTGTAAAACACAAGCAAAGGATGCTCGTACCCGCACCAGAAACACAACACCTGAAATGAGACGCTGCTCCGGCCCAGCGCTCCTTGCTCACCTTGCCCGAGGAGCTGCGGTGCCGATACCCGGCTTTCCTCTTCGCTTCACACCTATAAAACAGAGAAACAACCAAACTTACCTAGAGGCACACGGCACACCATCCCTCCGAGACGTCGCACCGGCCCACCTGCTCACGGCTCCCCGCTTGCCTCTTCCATCGCTCTTGTGGGCCAAGGAGTCCCTCTGCATCTGAAATTGATTTATTCGACAAGTCACCCAGATGCTGATCAACAGCTTGACCATTCCCCAGGACTGCTTTCTATTTACAAACAACACCAGAAGCTCTAATCGAGTCCCTAAAACACTGGTTGAGGGACTGTCCATTCCCCTGCCCACAGCTACTCAGTCCCAGATGACTGTACAACCTTAGCCTACACTATTTAACATCTCAACAGATTAACTGTGGATTCCTAGAGCTCAGTCCACCCACCCATGACTCTTCACCTGCAGGCAGAGCAGCTCCGAGCCAAACGCGCACACTGATGTTCCACAGAACACTACAAACAGCACGCCTGCGACAGCACCAAAAACGCTCAACAATGAAAACGACTCCAACAGAGACTGCATCGATCAAAAGAACCTGGGGGGAGGCAGTGATGAGGTGAGGAGCCTCTACTGCAACCCCAAAACAAAAGGAGCCAAACATCACGGCCCCTTACGAGATGGCGGCAGTGGCACGGCAAACAGAGACGGCGGCACTGGCACAAGAAGGTCCTGCAAGACCTAAGAACTTCTTCCCAGCATCCTGAAGTGCCAGTCCATTAGACTGGATGGGTAGGGAGCAGAGCTGCCCACGCAGCCCGGAACTACACCATAAAACAACTGACCAGAAACGTCCGAGGCGCAAGAACCATCCACGCTTTCGGCTGCTGATACAAGAAAAGCAGCACCCAATTGGCACTAGGCCAATCGGCACCGGTGTTCCAGACCCCGGGATGGCGCCTGAGATGCCTGTCGTGCCCCTCGGGCACCACGAGACCCTGGGATCGTCTGAACGGTGCAAGGCAGGCTTCCCGAAGTACACGACAACGCAGACACAGGCTGGAGCTGCCCTGCCCGAGCTGGCATCGCACTGTAAGTTTCCCTGCGCCCTTTGCCCACCCAAAGGGGACTGTTCCTGGACGGCCCTTTCCCCTCTGAGACCTTTAGCCCCCCCCACCCCGCAATTCCCAGCCCCTCCCCAGGCCCCGTGCCTCCACTTAGCTTTCAGAGGGCCAAGGGACTGAATCCATCCACGGAGGAAAACACCACATGGGCTCACGGGGATCTTCCTGCATTGCCGGGTTCCTCTTCAACATCTGCAACAACACAAGTTAACACACACTCACTAAGCAGTGCCAGCACTAAATATCATGTGCATCAACACCAACGACATCCACAGCACCCACCTCCCCCGAAGTTCCCAGGCGTTCCTTTCAGCCTCTCGTGCCATGGGCGCAGGCACAAACCCTCACCACTCGTGGCACCTAAGACAGCAGGAAAACAGCTCTAGTGCTTGGGACAAGTCCCCAGCCCCACACTCCTGCTCACCGCAAACGGTCCTCTGAGTCCAAAGGGGTCCACAAAGCCCCTGCAAAACAAGAAAGAAATGCTGAACCGAGTCACCAGGAAATACTGTGCTCCTGAACACCAACCACCTCCTCACCTGCTTGGCTGCTGGTAGGCGTGCGGCTTCGCCCCTCTGAGCTTGCCTGTAGCGCCTGCTAAAACAAAGGCGCATGCTCAGATACTGCCCAGAAGCACAGCCTGCCTGCAGACAGTCCCATGTCCCGCCCCTTTACCTGGGCTGCTCGCCCACCTGGCCTCCGTCACCTTCACCTGCCACGCTGTTGACCGCATTGAGGCCCAGCTACCACCTGTAAAACACAAGCAAAGGATGCTCATACCTGCACCAGAAACACAAGACCTGAAATGAGACGCTGCTTCGGCCCAGCGCTCCTTGCTCACCTTGCCCGAGGAGCTGCGGTGCCGATACCCGGCTTTCCTCCTCGCTTCACACCTATAAAATAGAGAAACAACCAAACTTACAGAGAGGCACACGGCATACCTTCCCTCTGAGACCTCGCACCGGCCCACCTGCTCACAGCGCTCGGCTTGCCTCTTCCGTCGCTCTTTTGGGCCAAGTTTTCCCTCTGCATCTGAAACCAAGGTATTCAACAGGTCACCCAAATGCTGATCAACAGCTTGACCATTCCACAGGTCTGCTTTCTATTCACAAATAACACCAGAAGCTCTAATCGAGTTCCTAAAACACTGGTGAAGGGACTGCCCACTGCCCCTGCCCACAGCTGCTCCATCCGAGATGACTGTACAACCTTTGCCCACACTATTAGATACATCAAGAGATTAACCATTGACTCCTAGGGCTCAGTCCACCCACCCATGACTCTACGTCTCCGGGCAGAGCAGCTCCTAGCCAAACGCGCACATGCGAAGACTGACGCTCCACAGAACGCTACAAACAGCACGACTGCAACAGCACCAAAAACACACAACAATGAGAATGACTCCAAGACCAGAGACTGCATCAATCAAAAGAACCTGTGGGGAGGCAGAAGAGAGGCGAGAAGCCTCTACTGCAACCCCAAAACAAAAAGGAGCCGAACGTCACGGCCCCTTACGAGACGGCGGCACTGGCACAAACAAACCAACCAACCGAGACGGCGGCACTGGCACAAACAAACCAACCAACCGAGACAGCAGCACTGGCAAAACACTCCTGCAAGACTTAAGAACTTCTTCCCAGCATCCTGAAGTGCCAGTCCCTTAGACTGGATGGGTAGAGAGCAGAGCTGCCCACGCAGCCCTGAACACCACCATAAAACAACTGACCAGAAATGTCCGAGGCGCAAGAACCATCTACGCTTTCAGCTGCTGATACAGGAAAACCGGCACCCAATTGGCACTAGGCCAAGCGGCACTGGCATTCCAGACCCTGGGATGGCACTAAGATGCCTGTAGTGCCCCTCGGGCACCACGAGACCCCAGGATCGTCTGAACGGCGCAAGGCAGGCTTCCTGAAGTACATGACAACGCAGACACAGGCTGGAGCTGCCCTGCCCTAGCTGGCATCGCACTGTGAGGTTCCCTGCGCCCTTTACCCACCCAAAGGGGACTGGTCCTGGACGGCCCTTTCCCCTCTGAGAACTTTAAACCCCCCCCTGCAATTCCCAGCCCCTCCCCAGCCCCTGTGCCTCCACTTAGCTTTCAGAGGGCTGAGGAACTGGATCCATCCTGAACGTAGAAAAACACCACAGGGGCTCACGGGGATCTTCCTGCAGTTGCCAGTTTTCCCTTCATCACCTGCAATAAGAAAAGAAAACAGACGCACAATACTGAGCACCAGGGTAATATTTACCAATACTAGTCTAACAGCCACTGCTCACCTTGGCTGAGTTCTGGGAAGGACATTTGAATGATCCACCAGGAGCCGCCCCACGCTGCAAGGGTTCTGGGGACAACACCGCATTCTGTGGGTGATCAGGGAGGCAATGAGCCACCCCAGAGCCAGAAAGACACTCTGCCTTATGGCCCCGCTGCTTCCTTCAGAACTGCTAGAACTCCAACTACAGATACAAGATGCTCACTCTAACCCCCGCTAGATAAACTGAGCGTCAGTCCTAAGAGGAGAGATTACATCAGCAGCTTGGTATACAGCAGTAAAAACCAAAAAAACAATGCTCCATTTTCATTGCAGTCAGGAGCTCCAAGAAAATGCAAAGCACCTAGAATTGAATCAATAAATTAAGTGTAGTTACAAACATACTTTCTAGTACACCTGCTGTTGAACCTTTGCTGCTCCTGAAGCTCTTACCTCAAGCAGACACCTCCACTTCTCCAAACAGGTCTGTCCATACTGACTAAACAGCTCAAAAGCTGCCCACTGCTGAAGGAGCAGCAGAGAAACAGCACCAAAGCAGCCCTGGAGCAGAATGAGCTCCTGCCCAGGGGCTGCAGCTCAAATACCCCGGGCCCCGCCCACCCCTTCCCACAATCCCCTGGGGAAGGGGCGGGGTCAATCACCCCTGGCCCCACCCACCACCCTGACCAAACCACCGGGGGAAGGGGAGGGGTCGATAATTATTATGGTAATAAATAGATTCTACGAGAATCTCTTCTAAAAAGCAACGCAGGGCTTGCTTTGCCTCCGCAGGACTCCAAAGGTCTCCCCAGGACCCCCCTCATCCTCCAGGGCTCCCCGGACCCTCCCCAGCTATCGCCTCGTCTCCCTGGGGCTCCCCTGAGATCCACCGTCCTCCCCAGGGTTCGCATCGATTCCCCGAGGCTGCCAAGTTCTCCCCAGGGCTCGTCTTGGTTCCTCAGGGCTCCCCAAAACGTGTCTTGGTTCCCCAGGGCTCCCCATTCCTCCCCACGGCTCCCCAAAATGTGTCTTGGTTCCCCAGGGCTCCTCAAAACGTGTCTTGGTTCCCCAGGGCTCCCCAAAATGTGTCTTGGTTCCCCAGGTCTCCCCAAAACGTGTCTTCATTCCCCAGAGCTCCCCATTCCTCCCCAGGGCTCCCCAAAACGTGTCTTGGTTCCTGAAGGCTCCCCATTCCTCCCCAGGGCTCCCCAAAACGTGTCTTGGTTCCCCAGGGCTCCCCATTCCTCCCCAGGGATCCCCAAAACGTGTCCTGGTTCCTGAAGGCTCCCCATTCCTCCCCAGGGCTCCCCAAAACGTGTCTTGGCTCCCCAGAGCTCCCCATTCCTCCCCAGGGCTCCCCAAAACGTGTCTTGGTTCCTCAGGGCTCCCCATTACTCCTCAGGGCTCCCCAAAACGTGTCTTGGTTCCTCAGGGCTCCCCAAAACGTGTCTTGGTTCCTCGGGGCTCCCCGTTCCTCCTCAGGGCTCCCCAAAACGTGTCTTGGTTCCTCAGGGCTCCCCATTCCATTCCTCCCCAGGGCTCCCCAAAACGTGTCTTGGTTCCTCAGGGCTCCCCAAAACGTGTCTTGGTTCCTCGGGGCTCCCCGTTCCTCCTCAGGGCTCCCCAAAATGTGTCTTGGTTTCTCGGGGCTCCCCATTCCTCCCCAGGGCTCCCCAAAACGTGTCTTGGTTCCCCAGAGCTCCCCATAACTCCCCAGGGCTCCCCAAAACGTGCCTTTGTTTCTCGGGGCTCCCCATTCCTCCCCAGAGCTCCCCAAAATGTGTCTTGGTTCCCCAGAGCTCCCCATTCCTCCCCAGGGCTCCCCAAAACGTGTCTTGGTTCCCCAAGCCTCCCCATTCCTCCCCAGGGCTCCCCAAAACGTGTCTTGGTTCCCCAGGTCTCCCCATTGCTCCCCAGGGCTCCCCAAAACGTGTCTTGGTTCCTCAGGGCTCCCCATTACTCCTCAGGGCTCCCCAAAACGTGTCTTGGTTCCCCAGAGGTCCCAATTCCTCCCCAGGGCTCCCCAAAACGTGTCTTGGTTCCCGAGGGCTCCCCATTCCTTCCCAGGGCTCCCCAAAATGTGTCTTGGTTCTCCAGGTCTCCCCAAAACGTGTCTTCGTTCCCCAGAGCTCCCCATTCCTCCCCAGGGGTCCCCAAAATGTGCCTTGGTTCCTCAGGGTTCCCCATTCCTCCCCACGGCTCCCCAAAACGTGTCTTGTTTCCCCAGAGCTCCCCATTCCTCCCCAGGGCTCCCCAAAACGTGTCTTGGTTCCTGAAGGCTCCCCATTCCTCCCCAGGGCTCCCCAAAACGTGTCTTGGTTCCCCAGAGCTCCCCATAACTCCCCAGGGCTCCCCAAAACGTGCCTTTGTTTCTCGGGGCTCCCCATTCCTCCCCAGAGCTCCCCAAAATGTGTCTTGGTTCCCCAGAGCTCCCCATTCCTCCCCAGGGCTCCCCAAAACGTGCCTTGGTTCCCCAAGCCTCCCCATTCCTCCCCAGGGCTCCCCAAAACGTGTCTTGGTTCCCCAGGTCTCCCCATTGCTCCCCAGGGCTTCCCAAAACGTGTCTTGGTTCCTCAGGGCTCCCCATTACTCCTCAGGGCTCCCCAAAACGTGTCTTCGTTCCCCAGAGGTCCCCATTCCTCCCCAGGGCTCCCCAAAACGTGTCTTGGTTCCCGAGGGCTCCCCATTCCTCCCCAGGGCTCCCCAAAATGTGTCTTGGTTCTCCAGGTCTCCCCAAAACGTGTCTTGGTTCCTGAAGGCTCCCCATTCCTCCCCAGGGCTCCCCAAAATGTGCCTTGGTTCCTCAGAGCTCCCCATTCCTCCCCAGGGCTCCCCAAAACGTGTCTTGGTTCCTGAAGGCTCCCCATTCCTCCCCAGGGCTCCCCAAAACGTGTCTTGGTTCCTGAAGGCTCCCCATTCCTCCCCAGGGCTCCCCAAAACGTGTCTTGGTTCCTGAAGGCTCCCCATTCCTCCCCAGGGCTCCCCAAAACGTGTCTTGGTTCCTGAAGGCTCCCCATTCCTCCCCAGGGCTCCCCAAAACGTGTCTTGGTTCCCCAGAGCTCCCCATTCCTCCCCTGGGCTCCCCAAAACGTGTCTTGGTTCCTCAGGGCTCCCCATTCCTCCCCAGGGCTCCCCAAAACATGTCATGGTTCCCCAGGGCTCCCCAAAACGTGTCTTGGTTCCCCAGAGCTCTCCATTCCTCCCCAGGGCTCCCCAAAATGTGTCTTGGTTCCCCGGGCCTCCCCATTCCTCCCCGGGGCTCACCAAAACGTGTCTTGGTTACCCAGGGCTCCCCAAAACGTGTCTTGGTTCCTCAGGGCTCCCCATTCCTCCCCAGTGCTCCCCAAAACATGTCTTGGTTCCCCAGAGCTCCCCATTCCTCCCCTGGGCTCCCCAAAACGTGTCTTGGTTCCTCAGGGCTCCCCATTCCTCCCCAGGGCTCCCCAAAACATGTCATGGTTCCCCAGGGCTCCCCAAAACGTGTCTTGGTTCCTCAGGGCTCCCCATTCCTCCCCAGAATGTGTCTTGGTTCCTCAGGGCTCCCCAGAACGTGTCTTGGTTCCTCGGGGCTCCCCATTCCTCCCCAGGGCTCCCCAAAACATGTCTTGGTTCCACAGAGCTTCCCATTCCTCCCCAGGGCTCACCAAAACAGGTCTTGGTTCCCAGGGCTCCCCAAAACATGTCTTCGTTCCCCCAGGCTCCCCAAAATGTGTCTTGGTTCTTCTAGGCCTCCCCATTCCTCCCCGGGGCTCACCAAAACGTGTCTTGGTTCCCCAGGGCTCCCCAAAACGTGTCTTGGTTCCCCAGGCCTCCCCATTCCTCCCCGGGGCTCACCAAAACATGTCTTGGTTACCCAGGGCTCCCCAAAACGTGTCTTGGTGCCTCAGGGCTCCCCATTCCTACCCAGGGCTCCCCAAAACGTGTCTTGGTTCCCCAGAGCTCCCCATTGCTCCCGAGGGCTCCCCAAAACATGTCTTCGTTCCTGAGGGCTCCCCATTCCTCCCCAGGGCTCCCCAAAACGTGTCTTGGTGCCTCAGGGCTCCCCATTCCTCCCCAGGGCTCCCCAAAACGTATCTTGGTTCCCGAGGGCTCCCCAAAACGTGTCTTGGTTCCCCGGGCCTCCCCATTCCTCCCCGGGGCTCACCAAAACGTGTCTTGGTTTCTCGGGGCTCCCCATTCCTCCCCAGGGCTCTCGAGAACGTGTCTTGGTTTCTCGGGGCTCCCCATTCCTCCCCAGGGCTCCTCAGTACGTGTCTTAATTCCCTAGGGCTCTCCAAAACGTGTCTTGGTTTCTTGGGGTTCCCCATTCTTCCCTAGGGCTCCCCAGAACGTGTCTTGTTTCCTCAGGGCTCCCCATTCCTCCGCCGGGCTCCCCAAAACGTGTCTTGGTACCTTAGGGCTCCCCATTCCTCCCGAAGGCTCCCCAAAACGTGTCTTAGTTCCCTCGAGCTCCCCAAAACGTGTCTTAGTTGCCAGGGCTCCCCAGAAGTTGTCTTGGTTGCAAGGGCTCTCCAAAACATGTCTTGCTTCCCCAAGGCTCCGAAAAACGGGTCTTGGTTCCACAGGGCTCCCCAAAATGTGTCTTGATTCCTTGGGGCTCCCCATTCCACCCCAGGGCTGCCCAAGGAGTGTCTTGGTTCCCCTGGGCTCCCCGATCCTCCCCAAGGCTCCCCAAAACATGTCTTGGTTCCCCAAGGTAGAGTTTGCTATTAGTTCCCTTTCCATCGTTCCGATGGCTCTTGAGCATAGTGAGCTGTTCTTCCACAGCTTTCCAATCGTGGCAATTACCACAGGCTCATTCCTCCGACAATCTGGACCTCTAACTCGCCCTGTGCCTCCATCAGTAATCGGGGACAGCGCCTGCCATCCTGCCGCCATCGGTTGGTGTCGGATGAGTGACTCAGGCACCGCTGGCCGAGAGCGGTTTTAGATCGCTTACCATGCGACGTTAGAGTGATGGCAAGGGGGACTATTACTGCTTTGACAAAATATGCCGGGCATATTCAGGTGAGACTCGATTCAGAGCGATCTCTACCTGGACAGGAAATGCCGAAAGCTAAAGGGGGGCGCTCCTGTTGAGTCAAAGTTCAGATGGGACCTCGTCGCTTACTAAACTCCTGCTCAGAGAGGAGTCTAAGTGCAGCAGGGTCCAAACTTAGCCCCAGGCTGGATCTACTCTTTGTGTCTGTCATAAGGCTCAGAAAGGACCCCCTTGCTTTCTAAACTCTTCCTCAGAGAAGAGTCTAGGTGCGGCTGGATCCAAACTTAGCCCCAGATGGATCTACAGCTCATGTCTACGAGACACAGAGCGTAGGGGAAACACCTAAGGGATTACATTTATATATGGCCAAAGGATTGTATGTGCTCACTCAACCCCTTATACCACTTAGCTGGAATTTCAGAGTTTCATCATTCTGCACCTCGAGGTCCTTACCTCCCCTCCAGGGGCCTGGGGTCTGGTGGATTGCGGTTCGGATCCTTGGTCTCTTGAGGCAAACTCTCAGGCAAAGTCCATGAAAACAAGTAGCCGAACAGAGTGGTACGGCATGAGGGCTGACTCGAACTGCTGCCTTTGCTGAGGTCCCACTCGAGTGTAGAAATTCCTGGGTATTTATACCCTTACAGACTATTTACCCACCCCTCACACCATGATAGCAACAATAGCAACAGTTGAGTCTGGAGTCTTCTTGCTTCTTAGTGGATCCTTTGCACTGACCTCAGACAGGCCTTTGCTTTGTGCAGCTGTAGATAAGGTTTACGGTCCATAGGCACTTCATGCCAGCCTTGAATGTAGTGTTTTCCGTGAATGAATCCTATTTGTTCAAAGAAGTGCAATGCGGGCCTGATCTCACAGGTAGCGATCGTAGTCTGTAGCTGCTTTTGTTGCCGTGAAGCAAAGGTCATAATGACAAGTGATATACTCTTAAGAGGCATTTTCTTTAGCTAAAAAGACTCATATTGACAACACGGTCACCTACAAAGAAAAAAAATTAGTTAAGACACCGTCTGTGAAATAACAGCACGCTAGTCAACAATGATCTTTGGTATCAACTGTAAAACACAAGTGAAGGGACTGTCCACTCCCCCTGCCCATGGATACTCTATCGTGGATGATGGTACAAATTTTGCCTACAGACTTGAATGTGTCAATAGATTAACCATGGACGCCTGGGGCTCGGTCCACCCACACCTGACTCCCCGTGCCTCCGGGCAGAGCAGCTCCAAGACAAACACGCACATGTGCAGACTGACGCTGCACAGAACGCTACAAACACCTCTACTCCAACAGCACCAAAAACGTTCAACAAGGCGAACAACTCCAACAACAGAGACGGCACCAAAACAAACTACAGGGAGGCAGTGGTGAGGCAAGGAGCCTCTACTGCAACCCCAAAACAAAAAGGAGCTGAACATCACAGCTCCTTACGAGACGGCGCCACTGGCACGACAAACAAACGGAGACGGCGGCACTGGCACAAACAAATAGAGACGGCGCAAGTGCAAGTAACTCCTGCAAAACCTAAAGACTTCAGGATGCTGGGAAGAAGTGCCAGTCCCTTAGACTGGATGGGTAGAGAGCAGAGCTGCCCACGCAGCCCAGAACTACACTATAAAACACAACTGACCAGAAATGTCCAAGATGCAGGAACCATCCACGCTTTCAGCTGCTGATACAAGAAAACTGGCACCCAAGTGGCAACAGGCCAATCGGCACTGGCATTCCAGACCCCGGGACGGCGCCTGAGATGTCTGTCATGCCCCTCGGGCACGACGAGACCCCCAGGATCGTCTGAACGGCACAAGGCAGGCTTTCCAAAGTGCAGGGCAACGCAGACACAGGCTGGAGCTGCCCTGCCCGAGCTGGCATCGTACTGTAAGGTTCCCTGCGCCCCTTACCCACCCAAAGGGGACTGTTCCTGGACGGCCCTTTCCCCTCTGAGACCTTTAGCCCCCCCCACCCCGCAATTCCCAGCCCCTCCCCAGGCCCCGTGCCTCCACTTAGCTTTCAGAGGGCCGAGGGACAGGATCCATCCATGGAGGAAAACACCACATGGGCTCACGGGGATCTTCCTGCATTGCCGGGTTCCTCATCAACATCTGCAACAACACAAGTTAACACACACTCACTAAGCAGTGCCAGCACTAAATATCATGTGCATCAACACCAACGACATCCACAGCACCCACCTCCCCCGAAGTTCCCAGGCGTTCCTTTCAGCCTCTCGTGCCATGGGCGCAGGCAGAAACCCTCATCACTCATGGCACCTAAGACAGCAGAAAAAGAGCTCTAGTGCTTGGGACAAGTCCCCAGCCCCACACTCCTCCTCACCCCTACCCCTGCTCACTGCAAACGGTCCTCTGAGTCCAAAGGAGTCCACAAAGCCCATGCAAAACAAGAAGGAAACGCTGAACCGAGTCACCAGGCAATACTGTGCTCCTGAACACCAGCCACCGCCTCACCTGCTTGGCTGCTGGTCGGCGTGCGGCTTCGCCCCTCCGAGCTTGCCTGTAGCGCCTGCTAAAACAAAGGCGCATGCTCAGATACTGCCCAGAAGCACAGCCTGCCCGCAGACGGTCCCATGTCCCGCCCCTTTACCTGGGCTGCTCGCCCACCTGGCCTCCGTCACCTTCACCTGCCACGCTGTTGACCGCGTTGAGGCCCAGCTACCACCTGTAAAACACAAGCAAAGGATGCTCATACCTGCACCAGAAACACAAGACCTGAAATGAGACGCTGCTTCGGCCCAGCGCTCCTTGCTCACCTTGCCCGAGGAGCTGCGGTGCCGATACCCGGCTTTCCTCCTCGCTTCACACCTATAAAATAGAGAAACAACCAAACTTACATAGAGGCACACGGCACACCTTCCCTCTGAGACCTCGCACCGGCCCACCTGCTTACGGCGCTTGGCTTGCCTCTTCCGTCGCTCTTTTGGGCCAAGTTTTCCCTCTGCATCTGAAATCAAGGTATTCAACAGGTCACCCAGATGCTGATCAACAGCTTGACCATTCCATAGGTCTGCTTTCTATTCACAAATAACACCAGAAGCTCTAATCGAGCCCCCAAAACCCTGGTGAAGGGACTGCCCACTGCCCCTGCCCACAGCTGCTCCGTCCTAGATGACTGAACAACCTCTGCCCACACTATTAGATACGTCAAGAGATTAACCATGGACTCCTAAAGCTCAGTCCCCCCACCCATGACTCTACGTCTCCAGGCAGAGCAGCTCCGAGCCAAACGCACACATGCAAAGACTGACGCTCCACAGAACGCTACAAACAGCACACCTGCAACAGCACCAAAAACACACAACAATGAGAATGACTCCAAGACCAGAGACTGCATCAATCAAAAGAACCTGTGGGGAGGCAGAAGAGAGGCGAGAAGCCTCTACTGCAACCCCAAAACAAAAAGGAGCCGAACATCACGGCCCCTTACGAGACGGCGGCACTGGCACAAACCAACCAACCAACCGAGACGGCGGCACTGGCACAAACCAACCAACCAACCGAGACGGCGGCACTGGCACAAACCAACCAACCAACCGAGACGGCGGCACTGGCACAAACCAACCAACCAACCGAGACGGCGGCACTGGCAAAACGCTCCCGCAAGACCTAAGAACTTCTTCCCAGCATCCTCGAAGTGCCAGTCCATTAGACTGGATGGGTAGAGAGCAGAGCTGCCCACGCAGCCCAGAACTACACCATAAAACAACTGACCAGAAACGTCCGAGGCGCAAGAACCATCCACGCTTTCAGCTGCTGATACAGGAAAACCGGCACCCAATTGGCACTAGGCCAATCGGCACCCGCATTCCAGACCCCGGGATGGCACCTGAGGTGCCTGTCGTGCCCCTTGGGCACGACGAGACCCCAGGATTGTCTGAACGGCGCAAGGCAGGCTTCCCGAAGTGCACGACAACGCAGACACAGGCTGGAGCTGCCCTGCCCGAGCTGGCATCGCGCTGTAAGGTTCCCTGCACCCTTTGCCCACCCAAAGGGGACTGTTCCTGGTTGGTCCTTTCCCCTCTGAGAACTTTAACTCCCCCCTGCCCCCGCAGTTCCCAGCCCCTGTGTCTCCCCTTAGCTTTCAGAGGGCCAAGGGACTGAATTCATCCTCAACATAGGAAAACACCACATGGGCTCACAGGGATCTTCCTACAGTTGCCACTTTCCCCTCCATCACCTGCAATAAGAAAAAAACATACATGCAGACTATTGACCACCAGGGTAATATTTACCAGTACTAGTCTAATAGCCACTGCTCACCTTGGCTGAGTTCTGGGAAATACATTTGAGTGATCCACCAGGGGCCACCGCCCGCTGCAAGGGTTCTGAGGACAAGACGGTTTTCTGTGGGTGATGAGGGAGGCGATGAGCCACCCCAGAGCCAGAAAGACACTCCGCCTTATGGCCCCACTGCTTCCTTCAGAAGTGCTAGAACTCCAACTACAGATACAAGATGCTCACTCTAACCCCCGCTAGATAAACTGAGCGTCAGTCCTAGAAGGAGAGATTGTATCAGCAGCTTGTTATGCAGCACTGCAAACCAAAGAACAACACTCCATTTTCATTGCAGTCAGGAGTTCTGGGAAAATGCAAAGCACCTAGAATTGAATCAATAAATTAAGCATAGTTACAAACACACTTTCTGCGACAGCTGCTGTTGAACCTTCGCTGCTCCTGAAGCTCTTACCTCAAGTAGTCACCTCCACTTCTCCAAACACATCCGTCCACATAGATTAAACAGCTCAAAAGCTGCCCACTGCTGAAGGAGCAGCAGAGAACCAGCACCAAAGCAGCCCTGGAGCAGAATGAGCTCCTGCCCAGGGGCTTGGGCTCAAATACCCCGGGCCCCACCCACCCCCTTCCCACAATCCCCTGGGGAAGGGGAGGGGTCAATCGGCCCTGGCCCCGCCCACCACCCTGACCAAACCACCTGGGGAAGGGGAGGGGTCGATAATTAATATGGTAATAAATAGATTCTACGAGAATCTCTTCTAAAAAGCAACGCAGGGCTTGCTTTGCCTCCGCAGGACTCCGAAGGTCTCCCCAGGACCCCCCTCATCCTCCAGGGCTCCCCGGACCCTCCCCAGCTATCGCCTCGTCTCCCTGGGGCTCCCCTGAGATCCACCGTCCTCCCCAGGGTTCACATCGATTCCCCGAGGCTGCCAAGTTCTCCCCAGGGCTCATCTTGGTTCCTCAGGGCTCCCCAAAAAGTGTCTTGGTTCCTCAGGGCTCCCCAAAACGTGTCTGGTTTCCCAGGGCTCCCCAATCCTTCCCAGGGCTCCCCAAAACGTGTCTTGGTTCCTCACGGCTATCCCAAAACATGTCTTGGTTCCTCAGAGCTCCCCATTCTTTCCCAGGGCTCCCCAAAACATGTCTTGGTTCCCAGGGCTCCCCATTCCTCCCCAGGGGTCCCCAAAACGTGTCTTGGTTCCTCAGGGCTCCCCAAAACGTGTCTTGGTTCCCCAGGTCTCCCCATTGCTCCTCAGAGCTCCCCAAAACGTGTCTTGGTTCCTCAGGGCTCCCCATTGCTCCCCAGAGCTCCCCAAAACGTGTCTTGGTTGCCCAGGGCTCCCCATTCCTCCTCAGAGCTCCCCAAACCTGTCTTGGTTGCCCAGGGCTCCCCATTCCTCCTCAGGGCTCCCCATTGCTCCCCAGGGCTCCCCAACATGTGTCTTGGTTCTTCAGGGCTCCCCAAAACGTGTCTTGGTTCCTCAGGGCTCCCCATTCCTCCCCAGGGCTCCCCAAAATGTGTCTTGGTTCCCCATGGCTCCCCAAAACGTGTCTTGGTTTCCAGGGCTCCACAAAACATGTCTTGGTTCCCCAAAGCTCCCAAAAAACGTGTCTTGGTTCCCCAGGTCCCCAAAACGTGTCTTGGTGCCTCAGGGCTCCCCATTCCTCCCCAGGGCTCCCCAAAACGTGTCTTGGTTCTTCAGGACTCCCCAAAACATCTCTTGGTTCCTCGGGGCTCCCCAAAACGTGTCTTGGTTCCCCAGAGCTCCCCATTCCTCCCCAGGGCTCCCCAAAACGTGTCTTGGTTCCTCACGGCTATCCCAAAACGTGTCTTGGTTCCTCAGGGCTCCCCATTCCTCCCCAGGGCTCCCCAAAACGTGTCTTGGTTCTTCAGGACTCCCCAAAACATCTCTTGATTCCTCGGGGCTCCCCAAAACGTGTCTTGGTTCCCCAGAGCTCCCCATTCCTCCCCAGGGCTCCCCAAAACGTGTCTTGGTTCCTCACGGCTATCCCAAAACGTGTCTTGGTTCCTCAGAGCTCCCTATTCTTTCCCAGGGCTCCCCAAAACATGTCTTGGTTCCCAGGGCTCCCCATTCCTCCCCAGGGGTCCCCAAAACGTGTCTTGGTTCCCCAGAGGTCCCCATTCCTCCCCAGGGCTCCCCAAAACGTGTCTTGGTTCCTCAGGGCTCCCCAAAACGTGTCTTGGTTCCCCAGGTCTCCCCATTGCTCCTCAGAGCTCCCCAAAACGTGTCTTGGTTGCCCAGGGCTCCCCATTCCTCCTCAGAGCTCCCCAAACCTGTCTTGGTTGCCCAGGGCTCCCCATTCCTCCTCAGGGCTCCCCATCGCTCCCCAGGGCTCCCCAACATGTGTCTTGGTTCTTCAGGGCTCCCCAAAACGTGTCTTGGTTCCCCATGGCTCCCCAAAATGTGCCTTGGTTTCCAGGGCTCCCCAAAACATGTTTTGGTTCCCCAAAGCTCCCAAAAAACGTGTCTTGGTTCCCCAGGGCTCCCCAAAACGTGTCTTGGTGCCTCAGGGCTCCCCATTCCTCCCCAGGGCTCCCCAAAACGTGTCTTGGTTCTTCAGGACTCCCCAAAACATCTCTTGATTCCTCGGGGCTCCCCAAAACGTGTCTTGGTTCCCCAGAGCTCCCCATTCCTCCCCAGGGCTCCCCAAAACGTGTCTTGGTTCCTCACGGCTATCCCAAAACGTGCCTTGGTTCCTCAGGGCTCCCCATTCCTCCCCAGGGCTCCCCAAAACGTGTCTTGGTTCTTCAGGACTCCCCAAAACATCTCTTGGTTCCTCGGGGCTCCCCAAAACGTGTCTTGGTTCCCCAGAGCTCCCCATTCCTCCCCAGGGCTCCCCAAAACGTGTCTTGGTTCCTCACGGCTATCCCAAAACGTGTCTTGGTTCCTCAGAGCTCCCCATTCTTTCCCAGGGCTCCCCAAAACATGTCTTGGTTCCCAGGGTTCCCCATTCCTCCCCAGGGGTCCCCAAAACGTGTCTTCCTTCCCAGGGTTCCCCAAAACGTGTCTTGGTTCCTCGGGGCTCCCCATTCCTCCCCAGGGCTCCCCAAAATGTGCCTTGCATGTTCAGGGCTCCCCATTCTTTCTCTGGGCGCCCCATTCTTCCTCAGTGGTCCCCAAAACGTGCCTTGATTTCCCAGGGCTCCCCATTCCTCCCCAGGGCTCCGCATTCCTCCCCACGGCTCCCCAAAACGTGTCTTGGTTCCTCAGAGCTCCTCATTCCTCCCCAGGACTCCCAAAACAGTCTCTTGGTTCCCCGGAGCTCCCCAAAACGTGTCTTGGTTTCCCAGGACTCCCCAAAACATGTCTTGGTTCCCCAGGGCTCCCCATTCCGCCCCAGGGCTCCCCAAAACGTGTCTTGGTTCCCCAGGCCTCCCCATTGCTCCCCAGGGCACCCCAAAACATGTCTTGGTTCCCCAGGGCTCCCCATTCCTCCCCAGGGCTCCCCAAAATGTGTCTTGGTTCCTCAGAGCTCCCCATTCCTCCCCAGGGCTCCCCAAAACGTGTCATGGTTCCTCAGGGCTCCCCATTCCTCCTCGAGGTCTCCCCAAAACGTGTCTTGGTTTCTCGGGGCTCCCCATTCCTCCCCAGGTCTCCCCAAAACGTGTCTTGATTCCTCAGGGCTCCCCATTCCTCCCCAGGGCTCCCAAAACGTGTCTTGGTTCCTCAGGGTTCCCCATTCCTCCCCAGGGCTCCCCAAAACGTGTCTTGGTTCCTCAGGGCTCCCCATTCCTCCTTAGGGCTCCCCAAAACATGTCTTGGTTCCTCAGGGCTCCCCATTCCTCCCCAGAGCTCCCCAAAATGTGTCTTGGTTGCCCAGGGCTCCCCATTCCTCCTCAGGGCTCCCCATTGCTCCCTAGGGCTCCCCAACATGTGTCTTGGTTCTTCAGGGCTCCCCAAAACGTGTCTTGGTTCCTCAGGGTTCCCCATTCCTCCCCAGGGCTCCCCAAAATGTGTCTTGGTTCCCCACGGCTCCCCAAAACATGTCTTGGTTCCCAAACCTCCCAAAAAACGTGTCTTGGTTCCCCAGGGCTCCCCATTCCTCCCCAGGGCTCCCCAAAACGTGTCTTGGTTCTTCAGGACTCCCCAAAATATGTCTTGGTTCCTCGGGGCTCCCCAAACCATGTCTTGGTTCCTCGGGGCTCCTCAAAACGTGTCTTGGTTCCCCAGAGCTCCCCATTCCTCCCCAGAGCTCCCCAAAACGTGTCTTCATTCCCCAGGGCTCCCCATTCCTCCCCAGGGCGCCCCAAAACGTGTCTTCATTCCCCAGAGCTCCCCATTCCTCCCCAGGGCTCCCCAAAACGTGCCTTGCATGTTCAGGGCTCCCCATTCTTCCTCAGGGCACCCCATTCTTCCTCAGGGCTCCCCAAAACATGTCTTGGTTCCTCAGGGCTTCCCATTCCTCCCCAGGGCTCCCCAAAACGTGCCTTGATTCCCCAGGGCTCCCCATTCCTTCCCAGGGCTCCCCAAAACGTATCTTGGTTCGTCAGGGATCCCCATTCCTCCCCAGGGCTCCCGAAAACGTGTCTTGGTTCCCCAGGGCTCCCCAAAACGTGTCTTGGTTCCCCAAGGCTCCCTAAAACGTGTCTTGGTTCCCCAAGGCTCCGCAAAATGTGTCTTGGTTCCCCAGGGCTCCCCAAAACGTGTCTTGGATCCCAGGGCTCCCCATTCCTCCCCAAAACGTGTCTTGGTTCCTCAGGGCTCCCCAAAACGTGTCTTGGTTCCTCGCAGCTCCCCATTCCTCCCCAGGGGTCCCCAAAACGTGTCTTGGTTCCTGAGGGCTCCCCATTCCTCCCCAGGGCTCCCCAAAACGTGTCTTGGTTCCCCAGGTCTCCCCATTGCTCCTCAGGGCTCCCTAAAACGTGTCTTGGTTCCTCAGGGCTCCCCATTCCTCCCCAGAGCTCCCCAAAATGTGTCTTGGTTGCCCAGGGCTCCCCATTCCTCCTCAGAGCTCCCCAAAACGTGTCTTGGTTGCCCAGGGCTCCCCATTCCTCCTCAGGGCTCCCCATTGCTCCCTAGGGCTCCCCAACATGTGTCTTGGTTCTTCAGGGCTCCCCAAAACGTGTCTTGGTTCCTCAGGGCTCCCCATTCCTCCCCAGGGCTCCCCAAAATGTGTCTTGGTTCCCCACAGCTCCCCAAAACGTGTCTTGGTTCTCAGGGCTCCCCAAAACATGTCTTGGTTCCCCAAAGCTCCCAAAAAACGTGTCTTGGTTCCCCAGGGCTCCCCATTCCTCCCCAGGGCTCCCCAAAACGTGTCTTGGTTCTTCAGGACTCCCCAAAATATGTCTTGGTTCCTCGGGGCTCCCCAAACCATGTCTTGGTTCCTCGAGGCTCCCCAAAATATGTCTTGGTTCCCCAGAGCTCCCCATTCCGCCCCAGAGCTCCCCAAAACGTGTCTTCATTCCCCAGAGCTCCCCATTCCTCCCCAGGGCTCCCCAAAACGTGCCTTGCATGTTCAGGGCTCCCCATTCTTCCTCAGGGCACCCCATTCTTCCTCAGGGCTCCCCAAAACATGTCTTGGTTCCTCAGGGCTTCCCATTCCTCCCCAGGGCTCCCCAAAACGTGCCTTGATTCCCCAGGGCTCCCCATTCCTTCCCAGGGCTCCCCAAAACGTGCCTTGATTCCTCAAGGATCCCCAAAACATGTCTTGATTCCCACGGCTCTCCATTCCTCCCCAAGGCTCCCTAAAACGTGTCTTGGTTCCCCAAGGCTCCCCAAAATGTATCTTGGTTCCCCAGGGCTCCCCAAAACGTGTCTTGGTTCCTCGCAGCTCCCCATTCCTCCCCAGGGCTCCCCAGAACCTGTCTTGGTTCCTGAGGGCTCCCCAAAACGTGTCTTGGTTCCCCAGAGCTCCCCATTCCTCCCCAGGGGTCCTCAAAACGTGTCTGGGTTCTCTAGGGCTCCCCCAAAAGTGTCTTGGTTCCTCGGGGCTCCCCATTCCTCCCCAGGGCTCCCCAAAACATGTCTTGGTTCCCCAAGGTACACTTTGCTATTAATTCCCTTTCCATCTTTCCTATGGCTCTTGAGCATAGTGAGCTGTTCTTCCACAGCTTTCCAATCGTGGCAATTACCACAGGCTCATTCCTCCGAGAATCTGGACCTCTAACTCGCCCTGTGCCTCCATCAGTAATCGGGGACGGTGCCTGCGATCCTGCCGCCATCGGTTGGTGTCGGGTGAGTGACTCGGGGCGCCGCTGGCCGAGAGCGGTTTTAGATCGCTTACCGTGCGATGTTAGAGTGATGGTAAGAGGGACTATTACTGCTTTGACAAAATATGCCGGGCATATTCAGGTGAGACGCGATTCAGAGTGATCTCTACCTGGACGGGAAATGCCAAAGGCTAAAGGGGGGCACTCCTGTTGAGTCGAAGTTCAGATGGGACCCCCTTGCTTACTAAACTCCTGCTCAGAGAGGAGTCTAAGTGCAGCAGGGTCCAAACTTAGTCCCAGGCTGGATCTACGCTTTGTGTCTGTCATAAGGCTCAGAAAGGACCCCCTTGCTTTCTAAACTCTTCCTCAGAGAAGAGTCTAGGTGCGGCTGGATCCAAACTTAACAGATGGATATACAGCTCATGTCTAAGAGACACAAAGCATAGGGGAAACACCTAAGGGATTACATTTATATGTGGCCAAAGGATTGCGTGCTCTCTCAACCCCTTATATCACTTAGCTGGGATTTCAGAGTTTCATCATTCTGCACCTCGAGGTCCTTACCTCCCCTCCAGGGGCCTGGGGTCTGGTGGATTGCGGTTCGGATCCTTGGTCTCTTGAGGCAAACTCTCAGGCAAAGTCCATGAAAACAAGTAGCCGAACAGAGTGGTACGGCACGAGGGCTGACTCGAACTGCTGCCTTTGCTGAGGTCCCACCCGAGTGTAGAAATTCCTGGGTATTTATACCCTTACAGACTATTTACCCACTCCTCACACCGTGATTCAATCCCATAGCAACAGTTGAGTCTGGAGTCTTCTTGCTTCTTAGTGGATCCTTTGCACTGACCTCAGACAGGCCTTTGCTTTGTGCAGCTGTAGATAAGGTTTACGGTCCATAGGCACTTCATGCTGCCTTGAATGTAGTGTTTTCTGTAAATGAATCCCATTTGTTCAAAGAAGTGCGATGCGGGCCTCATCTCACAGGTGGCGATCGTAGTCTGTAGCTGCTTTTGTTGCCGTGAAGCAAAGGTCATAATGACAAGTGATATACTCTTAAGAGGCATTTTCTTTAGCTAAAAAGACTCATATTGACAACGTGGTCACCTACAAAGAAAAAAAATTATTTAAGACACTGTCTGTGAAATAACAGCACGCTAGTCAACAATGATCTTTGGTATCAACTGTAAAACACAAGTGAAGGGACTGTCCACTCCCCCTGCCCATGGATACTCTATCGTGGATGATGGTACAAATTTTGCCTACAGACTTGAATGTGTCAATAGATTAACCATGGACGCCTGGGGCTCGGTCCACCCACACCTGACTCCCCGTGCCTCCGGGCAGAGCAGCTCCAAGACAAACACGCACATGTGCAGACTGACGCTGCACAGAACGCTACAAACACCACCACTCCAACAGCACCAAAAACGTTCAACAAGGCGAACAACTCCAACAACAGAGACGGCACCAAAACAAACTACAGGGAGGCAGTGGTGAGGCGAGGAGCCTCTACTGCAACCCCAAAACAGAAAGGAGCCAAACATCACGGCCCCTTACGAGACGGCACCACTGGCACAACAAACAAACAGAGACGGCGCAAGTGCAAGTAACTCCTGCAAAACCTAAAGACTTCAGGATGCTGGGAAGAAGTGCCAGTCCCTTAGACTGGATGGGTAGAGAGCAGAGCTGCCCACACAGCCCAGAACTACACCATAAAACAACTGACCAGAAACGTCCGAGGCGCAAGAACCATCCACGCTTTCGGCTGGTGATACAAGAAAAGCAGCACCCAATTGGCACTAGGCCAATCGGCACCGGCATTCCAGACCCCGGGACGGCACCTGAGATGTCTGTCATGCCCCTCGGGCACGACGAGACCCCCAGGATCGTCTGAACGGCGCAAGGCAGGCTTCCCGAAGTACACGACAACGCAGACACAGGCTGGAGCTGCCCTGCCCGAGCTGGCATCACACTTTAAGGTTCCCTGCGCCCTTTACCCACCCAAAGGGGACTGTTCCTGGACGGCCCTTTCCCCTCTGAGACCTTTAGCCCCCCGCCCCTGCAGTTCCCAGCCCCTCCCCAGGCCCCGTGCCTCCACTTAGCTTTCAGAGGGCCGAGGGACAGGATCCATCCATGGAGGAAAACACCACATGGGCTCACGGGGATCTTCCTGCATTGCCGGGTTCCTCATCAACATCTGCAACAACACAAGTTAACACACACTCACTAAGCAGTGCCAGCACTAAATATCATGTGCATCAACACCAACGACATCCACAGCACCCACCTCCCCCGAAGTTCCCAGGCGTTCCATTCAGCCTCTCGTGCCATGGGCGCAGGCAGAAACCCTCACCACTCGTGGCACCTAAGACAGCAGGAAAACAGCTCTAGTGCTTGGGACAAGTCCCCAGCCCCACACTCCTCCTCACCCCTACCCCTGCTCACTGCAAATGGTCCTCTGAGTCCAAAGGGGTCCACAAAGCCCATGCAAAACAAGAAGGAAACGCTGAACCGAGTCACCAGGCAATACTGTGCTCCTGAACACCAGCCACCGCCTCACCTGCTTGGCTGCTGGTTGGCGTGCAGCTTCACCCCTCCGAGCTTGCCTGTAGCACCTGCTAAAACAAAGGCGCATGCTCAGATACTGCCCAGAAGCACAGCCTGCCCGCAGACGGTCCCATGTCCCGCCCCTTTACCTGGGCTGCTCGCCCACCTGGCCTCCGTCACCTTCACCTGCCACGCTGTTGACCGCATTGAGGCCCAGCTACCACCTGTAAAACACAAGCAAAGGATGCTCATACCTGCACCAGAAACACAAGACCTGAAATGAGACGCTGCTTCGGCCCAGCGCTCCTTGCTCACCTTGCCCGAGGAGCTGCGGTGCCGATACCCGGCTTTCCTCCTCGCTTCGCACCTATAAAATAGAGAAACAACCAAACTTACATAGAGGCACACGGCATACCTTCCCTCTGAGACCTCGCACCGGCCCACCTGCTTACGGCGCTTGGCTTGCCTCTTCCGTCGCTCTTTTGGGCCAAGTTTTCCCTCTGCATCTGAAATCAAGGTATTCAACAGGTCACCCAGATGCTGATCAACAGCTTGACCATTCCACAGGTCTGCTTTCTATTCACAAATAACACCAGAAGCTCTAATTGAGTTCCTAAAACCCTGGTGAAGGGACTGCCCACTGCCCCTGCCCACAGCTGCTCCATCCTAGATGACTGTACAACCTTTGCCCACACTATTAGATACATCAAGAGATTAACCATTGACTCCTAGGGCTCAGTCCACCCACCCATGACTCTACGTCTCCGGGCAGAGCAGCTCCGAGCCAAACGTGCACATGCGAAGACTGACGCTCCACAGAACGCTACAAACAGCACGCCTGCAACAGCACCAAAAACGCACAACAATGAGAATGACTCCAAGACCAGAGACTGCATCAATCAAAAGAACCTGTGGGGAGGCAGAAGAGAGGCGAGAAGCCTCTACTGCAACCCCAAAACAAAAAGGAGCCGAACGTCACGGCCCCTTATGAGACGGCGGCACTGGCACAAACCAACCAACCAACCAACCGAGACGGCGGCACTGGCACAAACCAACCAACCAACCGAGACGGCAGCACTGGCACAAACAAACCAACCAACCGAGACGGCGGCACTGGCAAAACGCTCCCGCAAGACCTAAGAACTTCTTCCCAGCATCCTGAAGTGCCAGTTCGTTAGACTGGATGGGTAGAGAGGAGAGCTGCCCACGCAGCCCTGAACACCACCATAAAACAACTGACCAGAAACGTCCGAGGCGCAAGAACCATCCACGCTTTCGGCTGCTGATACAAGAAAACTGGCACCCAATTGGCGATAGGCCAATCGGCACCCGCATTCCAGACCCCGGGATGGCATCTGACATGCCTGTCGTGCCCCTCGGGCACGACGAGACCCCCAGGATCGTCTGAACGGCGCAAGGCAGGCTTCCCAAAGTACACAACAACACAGACACAGGCTGGAGCTGCCCTGCCCAAGCTGGCATCGCACTGTAAGGTTCCCTGTGCCCTTTACCCACCCAAAGGGGACTGGTCCTGGACGGCCCTTTCCCCTCTGAGACCTTTAGCCCCCCGCCCCTGCAGTTCCCAGCCCCTTCCCAGCCCCCGTGCCTCCACTTAGCTTTCAGATGGCCAAGGGACTGAATCCATCCACGGAGGAAAACACCACATGGGCTCATGGGGATATTCCTGCTGTTGCCAGTTTCCCCTTCATCACCTGCAATAAGAAAAGAAAACAGACAGACACTATTGAGCACCAGGGTAATATTTACCAGTACTAGTCTAATAGCCACTGCTCACCTTGGCTGAGTTCTGGGAAGGACATTTGAATGATCCATCCACCAGGGGCCACCGCCCGCTGCAAGGGTTCTGGGGACAACACCCTGTTCTGTGGGTGATCAGGGAGGCGATGAGCCATCCCATAGCCAGAAAGACACTCTGCCTTATGGCCCCGCTGCTTCCTTCAGAAATGCTAGAACTCCATCTACAGATACAAGACGCTCACTCTAACCCCTGCTAGATAACCTGAGCATCAGTCCTAGGAGAAAAGATTATACCAGCAGCTTGGTATACGGCAGTAAAAACCAGAAAAACAATGCTCCATTTTCATTGCAGTCAGGGGTTCTGGGAAAACGTGAAGCACCTGAAATTGATTTAGTAAATTAAACATAGTTACAAACATACTTTCTGCTACAGCTGCTGTTGAACCTTTGCTGCTCCTGAAGCTCTTACCTCTAGCAGACACCTCCACTTCTCCAAACACGTCTGTCCATGCTGACTAAACAGCTCAAAAGCTGCCCACTGCTGAAGGAGCAGCAGAGAACCAGCACCAAAGCAGCCCTGGAGCAGAATGAGCTCCTGCCCAGGGGCTGCAGCTCAAATACCCCGGGCCCCGCCTACCCCCCCCCCCACCCCCCCAATCCCCTGGGGGAGGGGAGGGGTCAATTGGCCCAGGCCCCACCCACCACCCTTACCAAACCACCTGGGGAAGGGGCAGGGTCAATAATTAATATGGTAATAAATAGATTCCACAAGAATCTCTTCTAAAAAGTAACCCAGGGCTTTCTTTGCCTCCCCAGGACACCAAAGGTCTCCCCAGGACCCCCCTCATCCTCCAGGGCTCTCCGGACTCTCCCCAGCTATCGCCTCGTCTCCCTGGGGCTCCCCTGAGATCCACCGTCCTCCCCAGGGTTTGCATCGATTCCCCAAGGCTGCCAAGTTCTCCCCAGGGCTCGCCTTGGTTCCTCAGGGCTCCCCAAAATGTGTCTTGGCTCCTCAGGGCTCCACATTCCTCCCCAGAGCTCCCCAAAACATGTCTCGACTCCCCAGAGCTCCCCATTCCTCCCCAGGGCTCCCCTACAGGCCTCCGTCAGACTTTGTCAGATTCGGTCGGGCGCTGTCAGGCCCTGTCGAACCCTGCCAGGCCCTGTAAGGCTCCGTCGGGCTGTGTGAGGCCTTGGCAGGCTCCGTCACTCTTTGTCGGGCTTTGTCAGGCCCTGTCGCGCCTTGTTGGGATCTGTCAGGCCCTGCCGGGCTCTGTTGACCTCTGTCGGTCTTTATCGGGCTTTGACGGGCTCTGTCAGGCTCTGTTGGACTTCCTCGGGCTCTGTCAGATTTTGTTGGGATTTGACAGACTCTGTCAAGCTCTATCGGACTTTGTTGGGCTCTGTCGGGCTTTATCGGGCACTGTCAGGGTCTGTTGACTTTGGTCAGGTTCTGTGGGGCTCTATCGTGCTCTTTCAAGTTTTGTCGGGCCCTGTCAGGCCCCGTCGGCCCTTATCGGGCTCTGTCGTGCTCTGCCGGTTTCTGTCGGGCCCGGGGGCGTGGCCTCCAAGCCGGGGCTCGGTCCGGGTTCCCCCCTGGGTCCTAGCGCCCCCCCCAGCTCCAGGGACCAGGACAACCCTCAGGGGATGGGAAGGGGGAACCCACTTACTCCCATTTGGGGGTGCACAAAAAGCGGGGGCGGGTGATGGTCTGACACCAGCCCGGGGGCGTTGGGGCTCCTTGTGGGGGGCAAGGCAGCTCCTGGGTACTGGGGAAGGGGCCACAGGGGTGCCCACAGCATTTGGGGGGCTCTGGAGGTGACACCTCCACTGGGACCCAGGCGCCTTCGTGATTCCCAGGGGGGTCCGCTCGGCATCCCGGGGGAAGATCCCTGGGGGTCCCCTCAGTGTCCCCGTGGGGGTCCCCACTGTGTCCTTGGCTCCCATGGAGGGGGGTACCCACGACATCCTCGGGGTGTCCCGCTGCCCCTATAGACTCTTCCCATAGCCCCCCCGATCCCCCGCGTTCAGCACTGGGGGTGGAGCTGTGTCTCCAAATGGCGCCGCGCCCCGCCCCACCCCAGAGAGCAACGACAGCAGCAAAATCCATCACTTTAATGGAATGGGAGGCTCAAGGTTGACCCCTCCCCCAAGATAAAACCGTGGGCCCCACGGTCCCCCCAGTCCCATGCACCCCAGGGGGCCAACAGGACATAAATAACAGAGGAGGGGCCCAAGGGCAAAGGGGCGCGGGGGGGTTGGGGGTCACCAAGCACAGGGTGCCGGGGGGGGGTCAGGGGTCCCCAAGGTGCCACAGGGGTGGTTCGGGGGAGCTCATGGAGGCTCTTGATTGCCTGGAACTTGAGGCGCTGGGGGCGTCCAGAAGCAGCGGGGGCAGGGCAGGGATGGCCCCTGCCCCCCCCATGGCGCAGCATGTGCCACGTCAGGGACGCACGTTGGTGGCAGAACCCGCAGAGCTGACACCCAGGGGGGAACGGGGGTTGGGGTCCCACATGCCCCCCCGCCTCACTGCAGGGGGTTCTCCAGTGTCCCCACTCCCTCCACAGGGGTCTCTGTGTCCCCATGTCCACACTCACCCCATGGGCGTCTCTGTGTCCCCACGTTCCCTAACCCTCATGACCCTACCCCCTAACCCAGCAACAGCCCCATTGACTCCGCAGACCCCGGGACCCCCCACAACTGCCTCATAGACCCTTGTGACTGCCCCATAGTGGGCAGTGGAGGCGTGCTCAGGAGGGAAGGGTGGTGATGTGGACAGAGGTGTGGGGTGCTGTGGGGCAGAAACCTGGATCTATGGGGCAGAATGCAGAAGCTATGGGGTGGTACGCATCTCTAGGGTAGAGTGCAGCAGCTAAAGGGTGTTGTAGGGCAGCACTGTGGCTACAAGGGGCAGAGTAGAGGAGCCATGTGGTGCTGTGGGGCAGCACTGTGGGACTATGGGGCAGAGCGCAGCAGCCATGGGGTGCAGTAGGCCACTGCTGTAGATGTACGGGGCAGTGGAGGATGTATGGGGTGCTGTGGGGCAGCGCTGTGCATCTATTGGGCAGAGTAGAAGAGCTCTGGGGTGCTGTGGGGCAGCACTGTGGGACTATGGGGCAGAGTGGAGGAGCTCTGGGGTGCTGTGGGGCAGCACTGTGGGTCTTGAGGGCAGAGTGGAGGAGCTCTAGGGTGTTATGGGGCAGCACTGTGTATCTATGGCGCAGAGTGGAAGACGTATGAGGTACTGGGGGCACTGGTGTGAATGTATGGGGCAGAGCGGAGGAGCTATGAGGGTATGGGGCAGTGCTATGCATGCATGGGGCAGAGTGGAGGAAGCACGGGTGCTGTAGGGCAGTGCAGTGGATCTGTGGGGCTGAGTGGATGAGCTATGGGGTGCTGTGCAGCAGTGCTGTGGGTCTGTGAGGCAGAGGGAACAAGATATGGGGTGCTGTGGGGCAACAGTGTGGGTCTATGGGTCAGAGTGCAGGAGCAAGGGGGTGCTGTGGGGCAGTGCTGTGCCATCTATGGGGCAGAGTGAAGATTCTATGGGGTGCTGTGTGGCAGTGCTGTCCATCTATGAGGCAGAGTGAGAGCAGCTACAGAGTGCTGTTGACCTATGGGGCAGAGTAGAGGGGCTATGGGGTGCTTTGGATCTAGGGGGCAGAGTGGAGGAGCTATGGGGTGCTGCAGTTCTATGAGGCAAGAGTGAACAAGATACGGGGTGCTGTGGAGCAGCACTGTGGGTCTATGGGTCAGAGTGCAGGAGCCATGGGGTGCTGTGGGGCAGTGATGTAGATCTATGGGGCGGAGGGGGGGAAATACAGGGCGCTGTGGGTCTATGGGGCAGAGTGGAGAAGCTCTAGGGTGCTGTGGGTCAGCACTGTGGATCTATGGGGCAAAGCGGAAGAGCTATGGGGTGCTGTGGGGCAGTCCTGTGGATCTATGGGGCAGAGGGGGGAACTACAGGGTGCTGTGGGTCTATGGGGCAGAGTGGAGGAGCTCTAGGGTGCTGTGGGTCAACACTGTGGGGCTATGGGCCAGAGTGGAAGAGGTATGAGCTACTGTGGGGCACTGGTGTGGATCTATGGGGCAGAGAGGAAGAGCTATGGGGTGCTGTGGGGCTATGGGGTGCTGTGGGACTATGGGGCAGAGTAGAGGAGCTATGGGCTGCTGTGGGGCAGCGTGCAGGAGCCATGGGGTGCTGTAGGGCAGTGCTGTGGATCTATGGGGCAGATTGGAGGAGGTATGGGGTGTTGTGGGGCCACACTGTGGGTCTCAAGGCCAGAGTGGAGCTGCTCTAGGGTGTTATGGGGCAGCGCTGTGCATCTATGGGGCAGAGTGGAAGATGTATGAGCTACTGAGGGCACTGGTGTGAATGTATGAGGCAGAGTGGAGGAGCCATGACATTGTGGGGCAGTGCTATGTATGGGGCAGAGTGGAGGAAGCAGGGTGCTGCGGGGCACTGCAGTGGATCTATGGGGAAGAGTGGATGAGCTATGGGGTGCTGTGCAGCAGTGCTGTGGGTCTATGGGTCAGACTGCAGGAGCCATGGGGTGCTGTGGGGCAGTGCTTTGCCATCTATGGGGCAGAGTGAAGATTCTATGGGGTGCTGTGTGGCAGTGCTGTCCATCTATGGGGCAGAGGGAACAAGATATGGGGTGCTGTGAGGCAGTGCTGTCCATCTATGGGGCAGAGTGAAGATTCTATGGGGTGCTGTGTGGCAGTGCTGTCCATCTATGGGGCAGAGTGAGAGCAGCTACAGGGTGCTGTTGACCTATGGGGCAGAGTACAGGGGCTATGGGGTGCTATGGGTCACTGTGGGTCAGTGTGTGGGTCACTCACCTGCTGGGGGTTCAGCCTCTTCTGGGGTGTTTTGCCCCACAACAGCCCCATTGACCCCACAGCCCCCATGACTCCCCACACCCACCTCATAGACCCTTGTGCCCCCCCCCCCATAGTGGGCAGTGGAGGCGTGGTCAGAAAGGGTGGTCATGTGGACAGAGGTGTGGGGTGCTGTGGGGCAGAAACGTGGATCTGTGGGGGAAAATGTAGAAGCCATGAGGTGCTATGTATGTATAGGGCAGGGTGCAGCAGCTAAAGGGTGCTGCAGGGCAGCACTGTGGGCCTAAGGGGCAGAGTGCAGGAGCTATAGGGTGCTGTGGGGCAGCACTGTGGATCTATGGGGCAGAGTGGAGGAGCAATGACATGCTGTGGGTCTATGGGGCAGAGTGAACAAGATATGGGATGCTGTGGAGCTGCACTGTGGGTCTATGGGTCAGAGTGCAGGAGCCATGGGGTGCTGTGGGGCAGTGCTGTGGATCTATGGGGCAGAGGGGGGGAAGTACAGGGCGCTGTGGGTCTATGGGTTAGAGTGCAGGAGCTCTAGGGTGCTCTGGGGCAGCACTGTGGGTCTATGGGGCAGAGTGGGAGAGGTATGAGTTACTGTGGGGCACTGGTGTGCATCTATGGGGGAGAGTGGAAGAGCTATGGGGTGCTGTGGGTCTATGGGGCAGAGTAGAGGAGCTATGAGGTGCTGTGAATCTATGGGGCAGAGTGGAAGAACTACAGGGTGTGGGTCAGTGTGTAGGTCACTCACCTGCAGGGGGTTCAGCCTCTTGTGGGGTGTTTCACCCCACAACAGCCCCATTGACCCCACACCCCTGTGACCCCCCACAACCGCCCCATAGACCCTTGTGACTCCCCCCATAGTGGGCAGTGGGGGCGTGGCCAGCTGGAGAGGGGGGCGTGGCCAGGCGGGAGCAGATGGGGGGCGTGGCCAGGCTGCCTTCACTGTTCTCTGAGCAGGAGCTGCAGTTGTAAAAACAAAACAAAACAAAACAAAGACAACAAAAAAAAGGCGTTATTTGCTTCAAAATCCTGGGAAATAGCCCCAACCCCCCCTGCTTAAATATTAACTTAGTGAGCAAATTGATTGCCAAAAAAAAAAATAGATCTTAAAAGCTTCTTGGAGCACAAATTATCCTAAAAACAGCCCAAAAATATCAAAAACCCACCCAAATATGGTCCCTCCCAGCTTTATATAATAGAATAAGATATATATTAATGTATTAGATATATTATAGAGTAATTATATATTACTATATCAATACATATATCAATACATATATTAATATTAATGAATATTAACATATCATAAATATTGTTATAATACACTATACATCACATTATTATATTATGTTATTATATATTAATTAATAATAGGAATTGATGGTTAGTATATAATATACATTTTTATTATTCATCATATTATTATATAATTTATATTATATTGTTAATACACTAATATGTTAATTTTCTAGATCCGTATTATTTATATTCATATATTACCATATTAAATAATATAGTAATATTGAAATAATACAATTTAAAGAATTAGGTGGGTTTAGGGACGCGGCGACCAATCAGCACCTTCCTCCCCTGGGAGACAGCCGTGCGGGGCTGAGCCAATGGGAGGCTTTCCCGCCAGACGGCACCGGCCAATCAGCGGGCGTCTCCTCACCCCGCTCAGGGTGAGGGGGGAGACAAAATGGCGGCGGGTTAAAAAAGCCGAGTTTGTTCCCGCTTAAATATTAATTTAGTAAATTATCGATAAATAGATTTTAAAAGCACCAGATCTAGGACCCCGAACTTTAGATATGTTCGGTAAAGTGAATTCAGCCCCCAAATCGCCTCAAAAAGCAACAAAATGCCCCTCCCGACTTTAAATACAATAATTTACACAATTATTTAAACAATTAAATTATTTCAACAATTAGGCGGCTTTAGGAGCTTCACAACCGCCCAAAAAGCTAAAAAAACCCCTAAAAACCTCAATTAAAAAAAAACCTCATAAAGCCCCGTTTAAATATAATAATTTAAATTAATAAGCAGTTAAAATAAAAAGCCGAATTTGGACTCGTAATCCTGGGAAACAGCCCCAAATCTCCCCCTGCGCTTTAAATATTAATCTATTGAATAGATTCGTTATCAGTAAATAGATTCTAAAAGCTTTAAAGCCCCAAATCTGCCCCTCGAGCTTTAGAAGCATTAAACAAACCTTTAAAAAGCCGATTTAGACCCAAACATCCCCAAAACAGCTCCTCCCAGCTTTAAATAATTAAAACAATTCAGCGGCTCCAGGAGCCTTGAACCCCCCGAACCCGTAAAATAAAACCGCAAAAACCATTGAAGTGCAAGAGCCCAAATAAATCGGCCGGTTGGTAAAAACCCCAATTCGGCTCCAAACCCAGAAAACCCGAATCCCCGGGTTGAACTGCTCCATAAACCGATTCAAATGAACAGTTTTAAAAGCTTTAAAGTCACGAATCAGCCCCAAAGTGGGATCCGCAACTTTAAATACTTTTAAAATGCGATTTCGACCCAAATGGCCCCTCCCGACTTTAAATACAATAATTTCGACATTAACTTTAATAAATCGAACAATTAAATTTTAGGAGCCTCAAACCCGCCCAAAATGTTCCAAATAAAACCTCAAATAAACCTTTTAAACATATTTTAAAAAATAACATTTAAAAAAACCCCCTAATCTGGACTCAAACTCCTGGGAAAAAGCCCCAAACCTCCTCCCGAGCTTTAAACATTAATTCTCCTGATAAAATGACAATAAAGAGATTTTAAAGGTGCCTTTTAGCACAAATTGGCACCCAAAACCCCCCTAAAATATGTAAAAAAAACTTCCAGAAGCCGAACTAGACCCAAACCTCCCCGGACTCCCGAGAAAAGCCCCAAACCGGCTCCTCCCGCTTTGAACACAACGATTCGAACAGTTAAAGCGGCTGCGGGAGCCTCAGCCCCCACCCCAACAGCCACAAACCCGCGGCTTTTAAACCCCCAGTTTCGATCAAAGCCCCAAATACACCCAAGCCCGCAGGGGACTCGTCACCCCGCCGAGCCCCAATTAACACCCGCACGATAATTAACGCCCTGAACCCGCCCGTTAATCGGTTCCAGCCGCTGCTCCCGGTCCCTCGGGTCCCGCGGGGGAGGTGCGGATCAGCCTGTTCGGCAGCCCCGAGAATCACGCGCGGCCGCCGCCGCCACGTCCTTTATCACCTCGCTGTCCCGCCCGGTCCCGCCCTCCGCCCGCCCTCCGGCCAATGGACGAGACGCCCGCCTCAGCCGCGCTGGCCAATCAGCGCCTCGTTACTGTGGAAGAACGTCAGCGGGAAGACGGCGACCAATCAGCGCCTTTTTTACCTCAGAGGCACTAGCGAATCAGCGCGTGGCACGGGCTGGGCGAACCTCGGCGGGAAGGCAGTGACCAATCAGCGCCTTTCTCCCCTCAGCGACACAATCACCAATCAGCACCTTTCTCCCACCCCCTCGGAGAAGCCCGCGCGGGGATGAGCCAATGGGCGGCTTTCGCGCCGGGCGCCAACAGCCAATCAGCGGGCGCCCCCTCCTACCTCACTATAAAATAGCGGCGGCGAAAAGGAGGGGGGAGACAAGATGGCGGAAGAAGCAGGAAGCGGTTGCTCCTCCGGCGGCGGCGTTTGAGGCGGGGGGGGGAGTCAGGGCTGGGCGGAAAAGCGGCAGCTCCTGTGGCAGCGGCGGCAGCGGCAGCAACGGCGATCGGGGGGATGTGGGGGGGCGAAAAGCGGCGGCTCCTCCGGCCGCAGCGGCAACGGCGATCGGGGGATGTGGGGGGGCGAAAAGCGGCGGCTCCTCCGGCCGCAGCGGCAACGGCGATCGGGGGATGTGGGGGGGGCGAAAAGCGGCGGCTCCTCCGGCCGCAGCGGCAACGGCGATCGGGGGGATGTGGGGGGGCGAAAAGCGGCGGCTCCTCCGGCCGCAGCGACAACGGCGATCGGGGATGTGGGGGGGCGAAAAGCGGCGGCTCCTCCGGCCGCAGCGGCAACGGCGATCGGGGGATGTGGGGTGGCGAAAAGCGGCGGCTCCTCCGGCCGCAGCGGCAACGGCGATCGGGGGATGTGGGGGGGCGAATAGCGGCGACTCCTCCGGCCGCAGCGGCAACGGCGATCGGGGGATGTGGGGGGGCGAAAAGCGGCGGCTTCTCCGGCCGCAGCGGCAACGGCGATCGGGGGATGTGGGGGGGCGAAAAGCGGCGGCTCCTCCGGCCGCAGCAGCAACGGCGATCGGGGGATGTGGGGAGGGAAAAGCGGCGGCTCCTCCGGCCGCAGCGGCAACGGCGATCGGGGGATGTGGGGGGGCGAAAAGCGGCGGCTCCTCCGGCTGCAGCGGCAACGGCGATCGGGGATGTGGGGGGGGAAAAGCGGCGGCTCCTCCGGCCGCAGCCAGGACGTGGCTTCACCGGCACCGCGGCCGCGAGGCCGCGCGCTGTGGGGCTGCGGGGCGGGTGTGGGGCCGGGGGCTCCGGCGGTCCCGCAGCGGGGGCCGCGGGGTGGGATGGGACGGCTGTGGCGGTACCTGTGGGGCTGCTATAGGGGCTCTTCAGAGGCGTGTCTGGTGCACTTGGGGGCAGGTACAGGGCTGCTATAGCGGTACCTGTGGGGCTGCTATGGGGTTACTTATGGGGCACAGATGGGGGGGGCACAGGATGGGGAGACAGCTGGGGGTGGCACCGCATGCAGGGGGTGGGGTCAGTGCGGAGGGGCGGGGACTATGAGAGGACGCGCCCATGGGGAGCCCTGCCTGGGGAAGGGGGTGGAGCCTCCGTGTGTCACGCCCTGTGGGAGGAGCCCAGGGGTGGAGCCTGTGCAGGCGTCACCCCTTGGACAGCCCACTCGGGGGTGGGGTCAGCAGGGGATGTGCCCCAAGGGGGCGTGGCTTACCAAGGGAGGAGCTTTGGAGGGGTGGGGCCTTTACAGGACATGCTCTGGGGGGGGCGTGGCTTAGGGGAGGTGGTTGGGAGGAGTTGGGGGCGGGGCCTCAGTGCGTCATGCTCCTCGGGAGATGCGATGAAAGGGGTGGGGCCTGCATGGGACACGCCCCTTGGGGAGGGCACACACTGGCAGGGGCAGAGCTTTAAAGGGGATGGAGTTGGGGGCGTGACCTCTCGAGGACACGCCCCTGCAGGAGAAGCCCAGACTGGATATCACAGTGAAAAATTGAAATTAACTGTTGTTAATCAGATGTAGTTTGCTGTCTTTTTATTTTGACTCTGCTTAGAGGTAATTAATACCTGTGATGTTTTCACACACCTCCCAAAAAAGCTGTGTTTAAATATAGACAGTCATGACTCACTGTTTTCTAATTTTATTTTGCATCTAAATCTTTTAATGTTATGTTGGGAATCATTACTACCTGGGAGGATTTTTAATACCTCCATTTATAAACAGCCGGGGGCCATGTTGGGGTATTTTTAATTAAGGAAACTGCTGTTTCAACCCGCAAGTGAAAACAAACCACACGTACGAGGCTGGACACAGTCAAACAAACCCCGGCTGGTTCAGCAGCCGCTGCCAGCGCGTCCATTCACCGCCTGCCCAGCCCGACAGACCTGCTGGGCACATGTGTCTTGGTGAACTTGTACCAGCGCTGCATTCTGGGGAGAAATACATCCTGTAAGAATCCTCCTCTAAAACACTGCAGATCAACAAAAGTTTTAAGTCACAGAGACTCGTCGTTTTCTCGCTGATTCTCACAACAGTAATAAATAAATGCCAAAGGACAGAAAACACCAGGATAGGCTGGAAACAACAACAAACCCCACATGACAGAAACAGTACCAAGCACCTTAAGTAACACTTCAGCATCTCAAACGAAAATAAATGACAAAACCCTTCGGGAGAGGTCTAAAGAAAGACGAACGAGTCCACAGAGAGCGATACTAAAGCCCTCCTCCCGAGAGGACCATGTGGGGGACAGAGGCACTTGGAACGGACGTGGTTTGACGAGGCCACTTGCCACACACATTGATTCTGGTGCCTGGAAGGACAATGGAGGGGACATGAGGGGACAAGGGGCACACGAAGGGTACGGAGGGATGTGGGGAGCTGATGGGGGTGCCTGCGATGGCTCCAGGGCACGCGGCCCAAAGGAGAGGTCCCTCAGCAACTGGAGGCCACGTGAAGGGCTCTGGGTCAGAAGAAAGGCAAACAGAGGCCTCTGGGCTGCAAAATACACAAACAGGTCCCCAGGCAACAAGAACACAGGGGGATGCTACAAGGAAGGTAAATGGGGGCTCTCAGGTGCCCCAAAAGACAAGCTCAGCTGTCCTGAGAGGAGTAGGTGGAAATCAGAGGAGTTCTAAAGGGAGCGGAGGGGCAAACAGAGCGGTCTTGAGAGGGTACAAGAGGGAAAAATGAGGCCTCTGGGATGTGCCAAAAGCAAATGGGGAAGTTTTGAGGGGAAGAGAGAAAAAGAGGGGAATTTAATGAAGCAAAAGCTCAAACGGGCACCTTGATGCCACCAAAGAGCCTGCGGGCACGCAAAGGCAGGCGGGGCAATCACAGAGGAACTGGAAGGAAACGGGTTTCTGAGGGAACAAGGTGGCGAGTAAGCCTGTGAGAGGCCCAGAAGCAAATGGATGTGTCCTGAGGAGAGCAAATCGAAAGGTTCTTACCTCTGAGAAGTTCTCCTTGACTTTTGTTCCACCAGCAGCCGTCCTGTGGTCTCGGCACAGCCTGGGGATCCCTGACCTGCACCACCACAACCTTTAACAGGACATCCGGCAGTTCTAGAACCTGAATGACAAACAGCAAGTACTTCTCCAGGACAGCTTTGATGTAGGATTGTTTTATTTTGTTTTCCCTGCAGAGGACAGGGAGAAATTTCTCCTCCCCACAGTACCACTAAACACCCTACCCATGATCCTTCAGGCATTTTGGGGCTGTAACCCCCCCATCTCTCACTGGCCTGCTCCTCCAGTACCATCAGCACACCCCCCAGTAACATCATCATCACCCCCCCAAATCCCCCCTTCTTTTCTCTCCAAAAAAAGGTAGAAAAGGGAAATAGACCCCACGGGCAGCTCCTTGCTCTCATAATGCCATTTACATATGTACATACCACAACTCCTCAAAACAGGGGGCAGCGCCCCGAACAGTCGCAGCCCCCATCCCACAGGCCGGCAGCTGCCCCATGGCACGGTGGGGAGGGAAGATGTTGCCACGTCTCCCGCTTGGGCTCTGCTCCCGCACGTTCTGTTCCCCGCCTGGGCTGCGGGATCTGCTGACCATCAGGTGTTCATAGCTCCCCCTATGAAAAACAAAAATTCAAAATTAGAGTTCAGCATCTTAAGAAAATAGCACAGAAAGAAGCAGAGGAATTAGTCAGAATAAGGGATCGCCCAGCGGCAGCGCTTGTTGGCCGTGCGCTGCAGAAAAGAAAAAAAGAAAGAAAAGAAAACAAGAAAAGGAATGATCTCTTCCAGGCGGTTTCTCTAAACAGTCGAGAGATTATAAAATTGCACGTGTCTTTTCCAAGCAGAATGAGCCTGTGATTCCACGAAAAAGGAGGGCAAGGAGCAGGTCAGCTTGTCAGAGAAAGACAGGGACAGGGCGCAAGACAAGGCGACACAGAGAGAGAGGCAAAAGGGACAGGGAGGCAGGGCAAAGGGAAGGAGAGGCCAAGATCAGAGACAAGCAGCAGGACAGAGACGGTGGGGAAAACTCCTAGAATGGGCAGCGGGAGAGACAGACCAAGGAGAAACGGGTGCCGGGCCGCGGGACAGGGAGCGGGGCAGAGCGTCACGGAAACAAAAACAAAGAGGGAACGGGACAGAGAAACGAGGGGAAAGACAAGGAGAAGGGCAGAGAAACAGGAATGGGGGCGGGCAGGGAGCAGGACCGAGAGATGGAGCGAGGAAGGGAAAAAAGGACGGGGCAGAATGCAGGGAGAGAAACGACGACAGGGAGCGGGACAATAGCATGGGCTGCAGGATAGAGACGGAGGAATTGCAAAAACACAGACACGAGGAGCACCACAGAATGACAGCCAGGGGAAAGAGGCACAGAGAGCGGGACGGCGCCGGAGCGGAAAAAAACAAACCAAACCAACGGTGCTGGGCCGCTGGAGGGAGATACGCAGAAAGAAAAAAACACCCAGGAAGAGAGAAAAGAAAGAGGGGATGGCTGGCTGGGGGAGGGAGGGGAAAGCAGTTAGGAAGGGCGGGAGAAGGACCGCCACAGAACAACAGAAAAGCCAGCGAGGCCAGGCAGGGCAGGGGGGCCGTGACACTGCTTGTCTAGCAGTATAATCTGCGATCTGCCCATTTATTTCCAATTTCCTGATCACTGCTCCCTTTCGATGCCCTTTGCAACGCACGATGGCAACTTTTCTAGCAACGGCACAGCTTCCAACAACTGGAGTATCATATTTAATCTGTCTTCCTTCTGCTGTTAATCAACTTTGTTCTTTTCAAATGGCACGCACCATTCTAAAAACATACTTTGAAACAGTGCAAATATTAACCTTCTTCTCTTTGGGTAATTCTAAAGCTCGTGTGAGCGCAGCTTTCTGGGCAGAAGTCTCTGCAGGTAAAGGTTTAGTTTCGATTACCTTGTGGGTAGTTGTCACCGCACACCCGGCTTGACGTACTCCTCGCTTTACGCAGAGCTGCTTCCGACGGTGAACCAGGAGCCTTCAGCATCCTCCAGTGGCCGGCTGCTCCTTTAGATCCGGTCCGC
Source organism: Caloenas nicobarica (assembly GCF_036013445.1). Classification (NCBI taxonomy): domain Eukaryota; kingdom Metazoa; phylum Chordata; class Aves; order Columbiformes; family Columbidae; genus Caloenas; species Caloenas nicobarica. The sequence continues at coordinate 42,784,419 of NC_088250.1, read as the reverse complement.
TGGAGTAAACAGCTTCTGTTGTTTCCGAGCAATCGGACAGCACAGGCTCCGAAACAGATCCACTGAGGAGAGAAGCCGGATTGACAACGTCAGTAGTAGCAATATTTCCATCGTCTTGTTCCACCCACACGGCCTGGTATTTCAGGGGACGCTAATACAGTCATTTGCTGTCCCACAGTGAGCTTACGAGCTTCCCGTACGTCGAGCGCGACAGCTGCCACGGCTCAAAGACAGCCAGGCCAGCCTTTGCTCGCTTCGTCTGGTTGCTTAGGGAAGCAGACCGCGGCTCGCTTAGGAGACCTTAACCGCTGCGCCGGAACACCCAAAGCAATACTTTGCCTTTCGTGTGAGTACAACCAAAATGGTTTGGTGACACCTGGGAGGCCCAGGGCCGGAGCCCTCGCCAGTTCCTTTTTCAGTTGCGAAAAAGCCCTCCCGGCTTCTCCCGTCCAATTCAACTCGGAGCTGTTTTCTTTTAACAGTTCGTACAAAGGCTTCACTGAGAGTCCATCATTAGGAATCCAAAGCCCGCACCAACCTGTCCTTTCGAGAAACGTCCGCAGCCCTTTTACCGTCGCCGGTTCCGGCGTCCGGCAAACAGGTTCTTTCCGCTCTGTCCCCAGCTCTCGCCGTCCTCCGGAGATCTCCAGTCCCAGATAAGTCACTCGGTGCCGCATCAGCCGGGCCTTCTGTTGGGAAACCCGATGCTCACTTAATCGCAGAAAATCAGTCAGCTTACAGTCCATCGCACACAACCCTCTTCGGGTTTTGTGCCTATAAGGAGACAACAAAGTCCCGTTGCCCGGAAGAGCTTCCCAGGCGTCACGTTCTCGTGCTAACTGGTTTCCGAAAATCACAGGGCTGCTCCTGAATCCCCGGGGTGACACGACCCAGGTTAATTGGGTCTTTCTCCCAGTAAAGGGATTTTCCCACTCAAAAGCAAAAAGCTTCTGACTCTCTTTGGCTAATGCAAGACAGAAAAAGGCATCTTTGAAATCCAACACAGTAGACCATTTGTGATTATCTCGCCATTTATCTAACAATGTGTAAGGGTTAGCTACTACCGGGTGTCAATCTGCGGTAATTTTGTTTATTGCTCTCCAATCTTGCACTAACCTATAGCTTTTACTGTCTGGTTTCTTTACAGGCCGGATTGAAGTGTTCGCTTCTGACCCACCTTCTATCAGCAGCCTAAACTGCAAAAAGTTACCGGTCATTTCTTTTACCCCTTCTCTATCCTCTAATTTCAGAGGATATTGTCTAGTTCTGACTGGTCCAGCTCCAGCTTTCAAATTAATTTTCGCTGGTTCTGCATTCTTTGATTTACCAGGAACTGCCGAAGCCCATACCCCTGCAAATACTTGATCCAATATTTCCCGAGCTATTTGGCTTTGCTTGTCAGTTTGAATCATTGCCAATTAAAATCCCGGCTCTTTTATCTTGAATCTCACTTTCCCCCGTTTGAATGTTATGATTGCTTTCAATTGTTTTCATAGGTCTCGTCTTAGTAACAGTTTTGGAGACCTAGGCATATATAAGAAGTTATACATTCCGATTGGTTTTCCTAACTTATATTTGATTGGCCGTAAAAATAAAGCTTTCTTTTGCTGGCCAGTAGCTCCCGCTACAGGTACAAAATCTTTATCTAAGGGTATCGTTTCCTGGTTCAAAATAGAACAAGATACTCCAGTATCAATTAAAAACTCCATTCCTTTCCTGTGTTTCCCTGGCTTTACTAGGACCGGTGGATCTGCTCGGCTGGATTCCTCAGGTTCCCGTCAATCAACTTCTGCCACTGGCCATTACATGCCATCGAGGTTTCTCTATTCACGTTATCCCCAGGGGGCTCCCCAATCCTCCCGGTGAGCTAAAATACACCCTAGCGGGCTCTTTTTCGGCGTTTTTTCTGATTGGCTGCTTTCCACGCCACCGCGCCGTCCCATTGGCTGCTCCTCCCCGTGTTCCGCCCCCACGAACCCTCCTCGGGGCGCAGCCGCGCGAGGACCGCGCCATTTGCGCCCGTTTTCCCCACAAGCACGGCTCCCAGAGCCGACTCTCCGGGGCGGCGGAGCCGCAGCAGAGCCGGCCGGGCCGGGCACTCACCGGGGCCGCGCAGAAACGGCGACGAACGGCGGCGCGGCGGGACCGCTCCGGGCTCGAGCGGGGCGCGCACACGGCCGCCGAGAGCGCCGCCCGCGCTTGCCAGCGGCCATCTTTGCGCATGCGTACCGGGAAGCCCGCGGGACTCGCCCCCTCCTGCCCGCCCCTTCGCTTCCCTTCCCGCAACCCGATTGGCTGCCTATGCACGTCAATTTCCATTCTCCCCGCCTATCACCACCCCTCCCCGTTTGCCCCGCGCTGCGCTCCGCTCCGCCCCTCCAGCTTTCTCGCGCGTCCTGATTGGCCCGCTCTGCACCCCCCTTCGCGTTCTCTCCACCCACTCGCTGGAACCTCCAGGCGATTTGCATAGCCGGCGCGGCTTTCCCTTCTATTTAATTTCTGCTTCCATTTCCAGTTCTTTCTCGGTCCCTTAGAGCCCTCGGATGCTCCATCTGCATACATATATATATACACACATATATAAAATATACATATAGGTATCTCTCTATATAGCATCTATAGAAACTTAATTTCATATGTGTATATATACATATGCATAAATATATATGACTAGAAATAGAAATACAGCTTCCCAGGGAAAACAACTCCCATGGCGCTGGGCTGCAGAGCAGCGAGTGGGTGGGGAGGACAGAGCTACGGGGGGAGACAAGGGGCGCTTTGGGGCAGCGCAGGTGCCCCGGGGGTCCGCGAGCAACGGGGCGACGGGGGGGCAGTGTGGAACGGGGGGGCCGGAGAGGAGAGAGGAGGGAGCGGGGACACGTCTCACGGGGGAAAAAATGCCCGCGGGGCACGTTTGGAGAGAAATCGTTTGGGGAGGGGCAGAGACACGCGGGAGGCAGCGCAAGTAGAAAGGTGCGCGGGGCGGGGGGGGCACGGGACGTGTGTGGGGGTGACCTGCACCTGGGGGGTCCACCCGGGACCACCCACAGCAGACGACTCACCTGGGACAACCCGCAAAGGAGAATTCGCTCTGAAGAACTGACCCACGACAGAGACTCCACACCGGATCATCCCCAGCAATGCCCCTGCAACTGCTGGCGTTTCACTCCGTATTTGCCCCAAAACGGGGGTAGTGTGCCTGTCCGTAAGACAAGTTGGTTTTTTTTTTTTTTCCTTAACCTCTTCAAAAATGCCTAATTTTGAGAGGTTTGGGCACTTTTTCACAACATGCTTTTGGTTTAATGCACGAAAATATGGTTCATTTTGCTTTCCAGCTGCACGCAGCCAGGGAGAGTTCGCTTTCCCCAGGGCCTAAAATTGTTCTTTTTCTTATTATTTTCCCCATTGCACATGCAGACTCGGGGTGTTCGGCGTGTTTCGCAGCTGCTGTGGCGGTTCATGCTCTCTGTGCGCAGCCCCAGAAGGGGGCATCAGGCGTTCACAGCTCCCCCTCTGAAAAACAAAAGCTCCAAATTAGAGTTCAGCGTCTGAAAAAAAATAGCGCAGAAGAAAGCAGAGGAATTCAGTCGGAATAAGGGAGAGGAGAGCAGCTGAGCTAACGGAGGATTTGGGGGAAATGAGCCACCTTGAAACACAAGGCATCTTTTAAAAGACAGAGCGAGTTGAGCAATTCGAGACAACATTAAGACAAACTGACACCATTTGGGACACACTCAGCGGACAAGGAAACGCTCTCGCTGACGCTAGAAAGCGTCTCGCCCCTTCCCTCCGGCACCGCCGCAGGAGACAACCCCAGCGAGGCCGCGGGACGGGCTCGCGCCGCCAGCGGGATCTGCGCTCACGGATCCGCCGCCACAGCTCCGGCCCTCGCGACGCTGCTGCTGCTGCTGCTGCGCATCTGGCTCAGTCAGTAAAGCTGAAAGCGTGCAGCTCCAGAGAGCGACGCTAAAAAGTAAAGAACCAACCGCGGTCATTCACTTTATACTAAAAAGGCGTGCGGATGGTTACTTACACCAGAAAAAACCCTTCTCTTCCATTTTCCTTTGGCGTTTCCTTTGGCACGGGCGCCTGCGCCATCGCCCAGCGGCAGCGCTTGCTGGCCGTGCGCTGCAGTACCCGAGTTTCGCCACACGACGGCAGCACCGAGGCGCGCCGCGGCACCGCATTGGGGCGGCCGCCTGCAGTACCGCGCTTTGCCCACAGGGCGGCAGCACTGAGACCCGGCGCGGCAGCCCCGGGCGAGCAGGCGGGCCGCGTTCCGCGGGAATCCCGCAAAAAAACCCAAACCAAAACAAACCAAAAAAACCAGAGAGCCGCGGCAGGAAAGCGCCCCTGTCGCAGGGACGGCCGCAAGTCCCAAAAACGAACACCGCCGCCCGCCAGCCCGGTGCCGGAAGGCTAACGCGCCCCGCTTGCTCTGCTGGCCGACGGCACCCGGAGGCAGCGCCTCTGAGTCCCGACCCCAGCAGTCCCCGGCCCGCGGCAGCATGCAAGCACGCGATCGGCCCGCTCTGCACTTGAATTGCCATTCCCTCCGCCCATCGCCTCCCCGCCCGAAGCGCAAAGCCACGTGCATATTGGGCGCGAGGTCTTGCGCTGTCTTTTTGTGTGTGCGTTTTCTTTTTCTTTCTCTTGTGCCACGTTGTCCAGAAAGGGGAAGCTGAGCGCGTGGGTGCCACGGCTCCACGGGGCTCCTCTCCACGGGGAGGGCGCTCGGGCCGGGAAGGACCCTGAGCCTGGCGTGGGTGGACACATCCCATCACACGTACAGACACAGAACCCGCCGGGCCTCGCCCTGAGCTTCCGCACTTCCGCCAAAGCGGCAACCCGCTCGCCACGCCGCCGAACCTGCAACCGCACCTTAGCTCTGTTTTTAAACATCCCCCTGACAAAAGGGGGCTGCGCCGCTCCCGGAGAGACTGCAATACCGGGAACGGGCGCTGCACCGGAGACACGGCTCCAGGCCGCAGACCTTTAGCCCACCTGCCCTAAGAGTCACATGCCTCTCACCAGCTTCGCGAGCTCGGCCATGAGGGCAGGAGGGGGAAACCTAACTAAACACCTCCCCACCGCACTGGCCCATCCCGTTCCTCCTGTTCCAACGTCACGGTCACCCTCGCCACGCCCGCACTCACCTGCCGCCTATTTCGCCGCTCCGTTCCCCTCGCTCCCTCCCACCGTCCCGCCGCGCTCAGCGGGCACCGACACCCGGCGGGAGGTTCCCGCCTGTCACCTCATGCCCCTCTGCCGGCTCCGGGGACCTCACCAAGGACTGCCCTGCCCTGAACCGCCTGCCTCCAGATCCCCGGGAGCCGGCCGCAGCGAGAGCTCCGCAGCCTCCCGTCCCTCGCCCCGACGCCCGTCCCGTTCATTCCCGGTACCCCCCCGAGACACCACGGACACGCTTGCCAGGGAGCTAGCTATTCCAACTGGATTGAGTCGGCGCGCTCTCATTGGCTGCTTTCCACTCCACCGCGCTGTCCTCCTATTGGATGCTCCTTCCCGCGCTCCGCCCCCACAAGCCCGCGCCTGCGCCGGACCTGACTGAGGACTGCGCCCATTTGGGCATGCGCAGTAGGGACTTCACAAGCACCGCCCCTCCCGCAACCTCATTGGCTGCCTACGCACGTCAATCGCCATTCTCTCCGCCTATCAGCGCTCCGCCCCTCAACCTTGCTCGCGCCGTCTGATTGGCCCGCTCTGCATCCTCACTCGCCTGCTCGCCGCCCTGCGGGGACCCCGAGCCCATTTGGCCGTGCAGCTTCAAAGACGGAAACTAAAAAGCAAAGAACAAACCGCGGTCATTCGCTTATCCTAAAAAGGTGTGCGGATGCCTACCCACACCACAAAAAGCCCTTAGCTTTCATTTTCCTCCGGCACTACAATTGCATAGGTGTGAACTCGTAAAATTAAACCATCCATCTCCCAGACACACGCTTCGAACTTGACTACGGTGGGTTTCTGTTTGTCTTACACCAACGGACTTGCACATTTCTGAGCAAACACATTCCTTTTGAAGCACAGCCCCTCCCGGGGGAAAAACACGTCTTAGTCATTGAAAAAAATAAAATCCGACTTGGAGCTCCCAAACATTAGGGAGCGGCGGGGAAACAAACGAAAGCGAAGACCAACAGCAGCATCGTAAAGTAGTATTCAGCTTCAATTCTGATCACGTACTTAAAAGCCTCTCTCAGCCCTACGAACGATTAGTCCTTTTCTGGAAGGACACATTTTTTCACCTGAATGTCCTCAATTGAAGACTCCACTAAACAGAACGGGGATCGAGCCGCAGGACAACATGCCATCGACATATTAACAAGGAAAAAAAACCCACAAGTAAACCCCAGGTTCGATTACTAGTTTCCATCCCGTTGCATTCCTTACATTTCAACTGGCACCCAGGTGCTCCAAAATTAACTATACCCATGCCACTTCTCACTAAAAATTCAGTTCTACGTTTAAACATTCAAGGCTATTTCCAGTGTGCCCATAAATTCACTGTGAACAAAGACAAGAGAAACGCTCGACCCTAAGGAGCGCCAGCCGGCAGGTTTCTCCCCCCTCTGCCCGGGACCGAGAAGACGCCGCCGCCGCTGCCGCCTCCTGCCGCCTCCTCGCCCGTGCCCACTCGCAGCGGGGCTGCCCCACGACAGCCGGGGGCCTCTTTTTTTTTCCCGGCGGCCGGTCCGACCGCTGCCCCCCCGCTTTCTGACGGCCACGGCCACGACCCCGCCCGCAGCGGCAGCGCCCCCCTCGCCCCCGCCCCGGCACGGGCACAGGGCGCCGCTTCCCAGCTGCAGTACCGGCCTGTGGCCACCAGACGGCAGCACCGAGCGCGGTCGCGCCGCGCACCCCGCGCCGCCGCAGCGCGCCCGCTTCTTTTCAGACCCCTGGCCCTTCTTCTTGACCCGTGGGCAGCTTCAGCTGCCCTGGAACGCGCTTTCCCAGAGCCGCGCGGATGACAGACACGCATACCCACGTACACTTCCCCAAGCCTAAGCGTAGCCAGGATTCCCTTCCTCGCCCTCAACGTTTTTGTTCAAGAGTCCAGCAGCTCACCTGTCCTCGCGAGCTGCCTCGCTGCAAACAAACGAACAGAAAAGGAAAAAAAAAGAAAAGAAAACAAGAAAAGGAATGATCTCTTCCAGGCAGTTTCTCGAAAGAGTCGAGAGATTATAAAATTGCACGTGTCTTTTCCAAGCAGAATGAGCCTGTGATTCCACGAAAAAGGAGGGCAAGGAGCAGGTCAGCTTGTCAGAGAAAGACAGGGACAGGGCGCAAGACAAGGCGACACAGAGAGAGAGGCAAAAGGGACAGAGAGGCAGGGCAAAGGGAAGGAGAGGCCAAGATCAGAGACAAGCAGCAGGACAGAGACGGTGGGGAAAACTCCTAGAATGGGCAGCAGGAGAGACAGACCAAGGAGAAACGGGCGCCGGGCCGCGGGACAGGGAGCGGGGCAGAGGGTCACGGAAACAAAAACAAAGAGGGAACGGGACAGAGAAACGAGGCGAAAGACAAGGAGAAGGGCAGAGAAACAGGAATGGGGGCGGGCAGGGAGCAGGACCGAGAGATGGAGCGAGGAAGGGAAAAAAGGACGGGGGCAGAATGCAGGGAGAGAAACGACGACAGGGAGCGGGACAATAGCATGGGCTGCAGGACAGAGACGGAGGAATTGCAAAAACACAGACACGAGGAGCACCACAGAATGACAGCCAGGGGAAAGAGGCACAGAGAGCGGGGCGGCGCCGGAGCGGAAAAAAACAAACCAAACCAACGGTGCTGGGCCGCTGGAGGGAGATACGCAGAAAGAAAAAAACACCCAGGAAGAGAGAAAAGAAAGAGGGGATGGCTGGCTGGGGGAGGGAGGGGAAAGCAGTTAGGAAGGGCGGGAGAAGGACCGCCACAGAACAACAGAAAAGCCAGCGAGGCCAGGCAGGGCAGGGGGGCCGTGACACTGCTTGTCTAGCAGTATAATCTGCGATCTGCCCATTTATTTCCAATTTCCTGATCACTGCTCCCTTTCGATGCCCTTTGCAACGCACGATGGCAACTTTTCTAGCATCGGCACAGCTTCCAACAACTGGAGTATCATATTTAATCTGTCTTCCTTCTGCTGTTAATCAACTTTGTTCTTTTCAAATGGCACGCACCATTCTAAAAACATACTTTGAAACAGTGCAAATATTAACCTTCTTCTCTTTGGGTAATTCTAAAGCTCGTGTGAGCGCAGCTTTCTGGGCAGAAGTCTCTGCAGGTAAAGGTTTAGTTTCGATTACCTTGTGGGTAGTTGTCACCGCACACCCGGCTTGACGTACTCCTCGCTTTACGCAGAGCTGCTTCCGACGGTGAACCAGGAGCCTTCGGCATCCTCCAGTGGCCGGCTGCTCCTTTAGATCCGGTCCGCTGGAGTAAACAGCTTCTGTTGTTTCCGAGCAATCGGACACCACAGGCTCCGAAACAGATCCACTGAGGAGAGAAGCCGGATTGACAATGTCAGTAGTAGCAATATTTCCATCATCTTGTTCCACCCACACGGCCTGGTATTTCAGGGGACGCTAATACAGTCATTTGCTGTCCCACAGTGAGCTTACGAGCTTCCCGCACGTCGAGCGCGACAGCTGCCACGGCTCAAAGACAGCCAGGCCAGCCTTTGCTCGCTTCGTCTGGTTGCTTAGGGAAGCAGACCACGGCTCGCTCAGGAGACCTTAACCGCTGCGCCGGAACACCCAAAGCAATACTTTGCCTTTCGTGTGAGTGCAACCAAAATGGTTTGGTGACACCCGGGAGGCCCAGGGCCGGAGCCCTCGCCAGTTCCTTTTTCAGTTGCGAAAAAGCCCTCCCGGCTTCTCCCGTCCAATTCAACTCGGAGCTGTTTTCTTTTAACAGTTCGTACAAAGGCTTCACTGAGAGTCCATCATTAGGAATCCAAAGCCCGCACCAACCTGTCCTTTCAAGAAACGTCCGCAGCCCTTTTACCGTCGCCGGTTCCGGCGTCCGGCAAGCAGGTTCTTTCCGCTCTGTCCCCAGCTCTCGCCGTCCTCCGGAGATCTCCAATCCCAGATAAGTCACTCGGTGCCGCATCAGCCGGGCCTTCTGTTGGGAAACCCGATGCTCACTTAATCGCAGAAAATCAGTCAGCTTACAGTCCATCGCACACAACCCTCTTCGGGTTCTGTGCCTATAAGGAGACAACAAAGTCCCGTTGCCCGGAAGAGCTTCCCAGGCGTCACGTTCTCGTGCTAACTGGTTTCCGAAAATCACAGGGCTGCTCCTGAATCCCCGGGGTGACACGACCCAGGTTAATTGGGTCTTTCTCCCACTTAAAGGGATTTTCCCACTCAAAAGCAAAAAGCTTCTGACTCTCTTTGGCTAATGCAAGACAGAAAAAGGCATCTTTGAAATCCAACACAGTAGACCATTTGTGATTATCTCACCATTTATCTAACAATGTGTAAGGGTTAGCTACTACCGGGTGTCAATCTGCGGTAATTTTGTTTATTGCTCTCCAATCTTGCACTAACCTATAGCTTTTACTGTCTGGTTTCTTTACAGGCCGGATTGAAGTGTTCGCTTCTGACCCACCTTCTATCAGCAGCCTAAACTGCAAAAAGTTACCGGTCATTTCTTTTACCCCTTCTCTATCCTCTAATTTCAGAGGATATTGTCTAGTTCTGACTGGTCCAGCTCCAGCTTTCAAATTAATTTTCGCTGGTTCTGCATTCTTTGATTTACCAGGAACTGCCGAAGCCCATACCCCTGCAAATACTTGATCCAATATTTCCCGAGCTATTTGGCTTTGCTTGTCAGTTTGAATCATTGCCAATTAAAATCCCGGCTCTTTTATCTTGAATCTCACTTTCCCCCGTTTGAATGTTATGATTGCTTTCAATTGTTTTCATAGGTCTCGTCTTAGTAACAGTTTTGGAGACCTAGGCGTATATAAGAACTTATACATTCCGATTGGTTTTCCTAACTTATATTTGATTGGCCGTAAAAATAAAGCTTTCTCTTGTTGGCCCGTAGCTCCCACTACAGTTACAAAATCTTTATCTAAGGGTATCGTTTCCTGGTTCAAAATAGAACAAGATACTCCAGTATCAATTAAAAACTCCATTTCTTTTCTGTGTTTCCCTGGCTTTACTATGACCGGTGGATCTGCTCGGCTGGATTCCTCAGGTTCCCGTCAATCAACTTCTGCCACTGACCACTACATCTCATCGAGGTTTCTCTATTCACGTTATCCCCAGGTGGCTCCCCAATCCTCCCGGTGAGCTAAAATACACCCTAGCGGGCTCTTTTTCGGCGTTTTTTCTGATTGGCTGCTTTCCACGCCACCGCGCCGTCCCATTGGCTGCTCCTCCCCGTGTTCCGCCCCCACGAACCCTCCTCGGGGCGCAGCCGCGCGAGGACCGCGCCATTTGCGCCCGTTTTCCCCACAAGCACGGCTCCCAGAGCCGACTCTCCGGGGCGGCGGAGCCGCAGCGGAGCCGGCCGGGCCGGGCACTCACCGGGGCCGCGCAGAAACGGCGACGAACGGCGGCGCGGCGGGACCGCTCCGGGCTCCAGCGGGGCGCGCACACGGAAGGTAAATGGGGGCTCTCAGGTAACCAAAAGACAAGCTCAGCTGTCCTGAGAGGAGTAGGTGGAAATCAGAGGAGTTCTAAAGGGAGCGGAGGGGCAAACAGAGCGGTCTTGAGAGGGTACAAGAGGGAAAAATGAGGCCTCTGGGATGTGCCAAAAGCAAATGGGGAAGTTTTGAGGGGAAGAGAGAAAAAGAGGGGAATTTAATGAAGCAAAAGCTCAAACGGGCACCTTGATGCCACCAAAGAGCCTGCGGGCACGCAAAGGCAGGCGGGGCAATCACAGAGGAACTGGAAGGAAACGGGTTTCTGAGGGAACAAGGTGGCGAGTAAGCCTGTGAGAGGCCCAGAAGCAAATGGATGTGTCCTGAGGAGAGCAAATCGAAAGGTTCTTACCTCTGAGAAGTTCTCCTTGACTTTTGTTCCACCAGCAGCCGTCCTGTGGTCTCGGCACAGCCTGGGGATCCCTGACCTGCACCACCACAACCTTTAACAGGACATCCGGCAGTTCTAGAACCTGAATGACAAACAGCAAGTACTTCTCCAGGACAGCTTTGATGTAGGATTGTTTTATTTTGTTTTCCCTGCAGAGGACAGGGAGAAATTTCTCCTCCCCACAGTACCACTAAACACCCTACCCATGATCCTTCAGGCATTTTGGGGCTGTAACCCCCCCATCTCTCACTGGCCTGCTCCTCCAGTACCATCAGCACACCCCCCAGTAACATCATCATCACCCCCCCAAATCCCCCCTTCTTTTCTCTCCAAAAAAAGGTAGAAAAGGGAAATAGACCCCACGGGCAGCTCCTTGCTCTCATAATGCCATTTACATATGTACATACCACAACTCCTCAAAACAGGGGGCAGCGCCCCGAACAGTCGCAGCCCCCATCCCACAGGCCGGCAGCTGCCCCATGGCACGGTGGGGAGGGAAGATGTTGCCACGTCTCCCGCTTGGGCTCTGCTCCCGCACGTTCTGTTCCCCGCCTGGGCTGCGGGATCTGCTGACCATCAGGTGTTCATAGCTCCCCCTATGAAAAACAAAAATTCAAAATTAGAGTTCAGCATCTTAAGAAAATAGCACAGAAAGAAGCAGAGGAATTAGTCAGAATAAGGGATCGCCCAGCGGCAGCGCTTGTTGGCCGTGCGCTGCAGAAAAGAAAAAAAGAAAGAAAAGAAAACAAGAAAAGGAATGATCTCTTCCAGGCGGTTTCTCTAAACAGTCGAGAGATTATAAAATTGCACGTGTCTTTTCCAAGCAGAATGAGCCTGTGATTCCACGAAAAAGGAGGGCAAGGAGCAGGTCAGCTTGTCAGAGAAAGACAGGGACAGGGCGCAAGACAAGGCGACACAGAGAGAGAGGCAAAAGGGACAGGGAGGCAGGGCAAAGGGAAGGAGAGGCCAAGATCAGAGACAAGCAGCAGGACAGAGACGGTGGGGAAAACTCCTAGAATGGGCAGCGGGAGAGACAGACCAAGGAGAAACGGGTGCCGGGCCGCGGGACAGGGAGCGGGGCAGAGCGTCACGGAAACAAAAACAAAGAGGGAACGGGACAGAGAAACGAGGGGAAAGACAAGGAGAAGGGCAGAGAAACAGGAATGGGGGCGGGCAGGGAGCAGGACCGAGAGATGGAGCGAGGAAGGGAAAAAAGGACGGGGCAGAATGCAGGGAGAGAAACGACGACAGGGAGCGGGACAATAGCATGGGCTGCAGGATAGAGACGGAGGAATTGCAAAAACACAGACACGAGGAGCACCACAGAATGACAGCCAGGGGAAAGAGGCACAGAGAGCGGGACGGCGCCGGAGCGGAAAAAAACAAACCAAACCAACGGTGCTGGGCCGCTGGAGGGAGATACGCAGAAAGAAAAAAACACCCAGGAAGAGAGAAAAGAAAGAGGGGATGGCTGGCTGGGGGAGGGAGGGGAAAGCAGTTAGGAAGGGCGGGAGAAGGACCGCCACAGAACAACAGAAAAGCCAGCGAGGCCAGGCAGGGCAGGGGGGCCGTGACACTGCTTGTCTAGCAGTATAATCTGCGATCTGCCCATTTATTTCCAATTTCCTGATCACTGCTCCCTTTCGATGCCCTTTGCAACGCACGATGGCAACTTTTCTAGCAACGGCACAGCTTCCAACAACTGGAGTATCATATTTAATCTGTCTTCCTTCTGCTGTTAATCAACTTTGTTCTTTTCAAATGGCACGCACCATTCTAAAAACATACTTTGAAACAGTGCAAATATTAACCTTCTTCTCTTTGGGTAATTCTAAAGCTCGTGTGAGCGCAGCTTTCTGGGCAGAAGTCTCTGCAGGTAAAGGTTTAGTTTCGATTACCTTGTGGGTAGTTGTCACCGCACACCCGGCTTGACGTACTCCTCGCTTTACGCAGAGCTGCTTCCGACGGTGAACCAGGAGCCTTCAGCATCCTCCAGTGGCCGGCTGCTCCTTTAGATCCGGTCCGCTGGAGTAAACAGCTTCTGTTGTTTCCGAGCAATCGGACAGCACAGGCTCCGAAACAGATCCACTGAGGAGAGAAGCCGGATTGACAACGTCAGTAGTAGCAATATTTCCATCGTCTTGTTCCACCCACACGGCCTGGTATTTCAGGGGACGCTAATACAGTCATTTGCTGTCCCACAGTGAGCTTACGAGCTTCCCGTACGTCGAGCGCGACAGCTGCCACGGCTCAAAGACAGCCAGGCCAGCCTTTGCTCGCTTCGTCTGGTTGCTTAGGGAAGCAGACCGCGGCTCGCTTAGGAGACCTTAACCGCTGCGCCGGAACACCCAAAGCAATACTTTGCCTTTCGTGTGAGTACAACCAAAATGGTTTGGTGACACCTGGGAGGCCCAGGGCCGGAGCCCTCGCCAGTTCCTTTTTCAGTTGCGAAAAAGCCCTCCCGGCTTCTCCCGTCCAATTCAACTCGGAGCTGTTTTCTTTTAACAGTTCGTACAAAGGCTTCACTGAGAGTCCATCATTAGGAATCCAAAGCCCGCACCAACCTGTCCTTTCGAGAAACGTCCGCAGCCCTTTTACCGTCGCCGGTTCCGGCGTCCGGCAAACAGGTTCTTTCCGCTCTGTCCCCAGCTCTCGCCGTCCTCCGGAGATCTCCAGTCCCAGATAAGTCACTCGGTGCCGCATCAGCCGGGCCTTCTGTTGGGAAACCCGATGCTCACTTAATCGCAGAAAATCAGTCAGCTTACAGTCCATCGCACACAACCCTCTTCGGGTTTTGTGCCTATAAGGAGACAACAAAGTCCCGTTGCCCGGAAGAGCTTCCCAGGCGTCACGTTCTCGTGCTAACTGGTTTCCGAAAATCACAGGGCTGCTCCTGAATCCCCGGGGTGACACGACCCAGGTTAATTGGGTCTTTCTCCCAGTAAAGGGATTTTCCCACTCAAAAGCAAAAAGCTTCTGACTCTCTTTGGCTAATGCAAGACAGAAAAAGGCATCTTTGAAATCCAACACAGTAGACCATTTGTGATTATCTCGCCATTTATCTAACAATGTGTAAGGGTTAGCTACTACCGGGTGTCAATCTGCGGTAATTTTGTTTATTGCTCTCCAATCTTGCACTAACCTATAGCTTTTACTGTCTGGTTTCTTTACAGGCCGGATTGAAGTGTTCGCTTCTGACCCACCTTCTATCAGCAGCCTAAACTGCAAAAAGTTACCGGTCATTTCTTTTACCCCTTCTCTATCCTCTAATTTCAGAGGATATTGTCTAGTTCTGACTGGTCCAGCTCCAGCTTTCAAATTAATTTTCGCTGGTTCTGCATTCTTTGATTTACCAGGAACTGCCGAAGCCCATACCCCTGCAAATACTTGATCCAATATTTCCCGAGCTATTTGGCTTTGCTTGTCAGTTTGAATCATTGCCAATTAAAATCCCGGCTCTTTTATCTTGAATCTCACTTTCCCCCGTTTGAATGTTATGATTGCTTTCAATTGTTTTCATAGGTCTCGTCTTAGTAACAGTTTTGGAGACCTAGGCATATATAAGAAGTTATACATTCCGATTGGTTTTCCTAACTTATATTTGATTGGCCGTAAAAATAAAGCTTTCTTTTGCTGGCCAGTAGCTCCCGCTACAGGTACAAAATCTTTATCTAAGGGTATCGTTTCCTGGTTCAAAATAGAACAAGATACTCCAGTATCAATTAAAAACTCCATTCCTTTCCTGTGTTTCCCTGGCTTTACTAGGACCGGTGGATCTGCTCGGCTGGATTCCTCAGGTTCCCGTCAATCAACTTCTGCCACTGGCCATTACATGCCATCGAGGTTTCTCTATTCACGTTATCCCCAGGGGGCTCCCCAATCCTCCCGGTGAGCTAAAATACACCCTAGCGGGCTCTTTTTCGGCGTTTTTTCTGATTGGCTGCTTTCCACGCCACCGCGCCGTCCCATTGGCTGCTCCTCCCCGTGTTCCGCCCCCACGAACCCTCCTCGGGGCGCAGCCGCGCGAGGACCGCGCCATTTGCGCCCGTTTTCCCCACAAGCACGGCTCCCAGAGCCGACTCTCCGGGGCGGCGGAGCCGCAGCGGAGCCGGCCGGGCCGGGCACTCACCGGGGCCGCGCAGAAACGGCGACGAACGGCGGCGCGGCGGGACCGCTCCGGGCTCGAGCGGGGCGCGCACACGGCCGCCGAGAGCGCCGCCCGCGCTTGCCAGCGGCCATCTTTGCGCATGCGTACCGGGAAGCCCGCGGGACTCGCCCCCTCCTGCCCGCCCCTTCGCTTCCCTTCCCGCAACCCGATTGGCTGCCTATGCACGTCAATTTCCATTCTCCCCGCCTATCACCACCCCTCCCCGTTTGCCCCGCGCTGCGCTCCGCTCCGCCCCTCCAGCTTTCTCGCGCGTCCTGATTGGCCCGCTCTGCACCCCCCTTCGCGTTCTCTCCACCCACTCGCTGGAACCTCCAGGCGATTTGCATAGCCGGCGCGGCTTTCCCTTCTATTTAATTTCTGCTTCCATTTCCAGTTCTTTCTCGGTCCCTTAGAGCCCTCGGATGCTCCATCTGCATACATATATATATACACACATATATAAAATATACATATAGGTATCTCTCTATATAGCATCTATAGAAACTTAATTTCATATGTGTATATATACATATGCATAAATATATATGACTAGAAATAGAAATACAGCTTCCCAGGGAAAACAACTCCCATGGCGCTGGGCTGCAGAGCAGCGAGTGGGTGGGGAGGACAGAGCTACGGGGGGAGACAAGGGGCGCTTTGGGGCAGCGCAGGTGCCCCGGGGGTCCGCGAGCAACGGGGCGACGGGGGGGCAGTGTGGAACGGGGGGGCCGGAGAGGAGAGAGGAGGGAGCGGGGACACGTCTCACGGGGGAAAAAATGCCCGCGGGGCACGTTTGGAGAGAAATCGTTTGGGGAGGGGCAGAGACACGCGGGAGGCAGCGCAAGTAGAAAGGTGCGCGGGGCGGGGGGGGCACGGGACGTGTGTGGGGGTGACCTGCACCTGGGGGGTCCACCCGGGACCACCCACAGCAGACGACTCACCTGGGACAACCCGCAAAGGAGAATTCGCTCTGAAGAACTGACCCACGACAGAGACTCCACACCGGATCATCCCCAGCAATGCCCCTGCAACTGCTGGCGTTTCACTCCGTATTTGCCCCAAAACGGGGGTAGTGTGCCTGTCCGTAAGACAAGTTGGTTTTTTTTTTTTTTCCTTAACCTCTTCAAAAATGCCTAATTTTGAGAGGTTTGGGCACTTTTTCACAACATGCTTTTGGTTTAATGCACGAAAATATGGTTCATTTTGCTTTCCAGCTGCACGCAGCCAGGGAGAGTTCGCTTTCCCCAGGGCCTAAAATTGTTCTTTTTCTTATTATTTTCCCCATTGCACATGCAGACTCGGGGTGTTCGGCGTGTTTCGCAGCTGCTGTGGCGGTTCATGCTCTCTGTGCGCAGCCCCAGAAGGGGGCATCAGGCGTTCACAGCTCCCCCTCTGAAAAACAAAAGCTCCAAATTAGAGTTCAGCGTCTGAAAAAAAATAGCGCAGAAGAAAGCAGAGGAATTCAGTCGGAATAAGGGAGAGGAGAGCAGCTGAGCTAACGGAGGATTTGGGGGAAATGAGCCACCTTGAAACACAAGGCATCTTTTAAAAGACAGAGCGAGTTGAGCAATTCGAGACAACATTAAGACAAACTGACACCATTTGGGACACACTCAGCGGACAAGGAAACGCTCTCGCTGACGCTAGAAAGCGTCTCGCCCCTTCCCTCCGGCACCGCCGCAGGAGACAACCCCAGCGAGGCCGCGGGACGGGCTCGCGCCGCCAGCGGGATCTGCGCTCACGGATCCGCCGCCACAGC
This sequence comes from Caloenas nicobarica, assembly GCF_036013445.1. Taxonomy (NCBI): domain Eukaryota; kingdom Metazoa; phylum Chordata; class Aves; order Columbiformes; family Columbidae; genus Caloenas; species Caloenas nicobarica. The sequence continues at coordinate 42,767,477 of NC_088250.1, read as the reverse complement.
TCCGGCCCTCGCGACGCTGCTGCTGCTGCTGCTGCGCATCTGGCTCAGTCAGTAAAGCTGAAAGCGTGCAGCTCCAGAGAGCGACGCTAAAAAGTAAAGAACCAACCGCGGTCATTCACTTTATACTAAAAAGGCGTGCGGATGGTTACTTACACCAGAAAAAACCCTTCTCTTCCATTTTCCTTTGGCGTTTCCTTTGGCACGGGCGCCTGCGCCATCGCCCAGCGGCAGCGCTTGCTGGCCGTGCGCTGCAGTACCCGAGTTTCGCCACACGACGGCAGCACCGAGGCGCGCCGCGGCACCGCATTGGGGCGGCCGCCTGCAGTACCGCGCTTTGCCCACAGGGCGGCAGCACTGAGACCCGGCGCGGCAGCCCCGGGCGAGCAGGCGGGCCGCGTTCCGCGGGAATCCCGCAAAAAAACCCAAACCAAAACAAACCAAAAAAACCAGAGAGCCGCGGCAGGAAAGCGCCCCTGTCGCAGGGACGGCCGCAAGTCCCAAAAACGAACACCGCCGCCCGCCAGCCCGGTGCCGGAAGGCTAACGCGCCCCGCTTGCTCTGCTGGCCGACGGCACCCGGAGGCAGCGCCTCTGAGTCCCGACCCCAGCAGTCCCCGGCCCGCGGCAGCATGCAAGCACGCGATCGGCCCGCTCTGCACTTGAATTGCCATTCCCTCCGCCCATCGCCTCCCCGCCCGAAGCGCAAAGCCACGTGCATATTGGGCGCGAGGTCTTGCGCTGTCTTTTTGTGTGTGCGTTTTCTTTTTCTTTCTCTTGTGCCACGTTGTCCAGAAAGGGGAAGCTGAGCGCGTGGGTGCCACGGCTCCACGGGGCTCCTCTCCACGGGGAGGGCGCTCGGGCCGGGAAGGACCCTGAGCCTGGCGTGGGTGGACACATCCCATCACACGTACAGACACAGAACCCGCCGGGCCTCGCCCTGAGCTTCCGCACTTCCGCCAAAGCGGCAACCCGCTCGCCACGCCGCCGAACCTGCAACCGCACCTTAGCTCTGTTTTTAAACATCCCCCTGACAAAAGGGGGCTGCGCCGCTCCCGGAGAGACTGCAATACCGGGAACGGGCGCTGCACCGGAGACACGGCTCCAGGCCGCAGACCTTTAGCCCACCTGCCCTAAGAGTCACATGCCTCTCACCAGCTTCGCGAGCTCGGCCATGAGGGCAGGAGGGGGAAACCTAACTAAACACCTCCCCACCGCACTGGCCCATCCCGTTCCTCCTGTTCCAACGTCACGGTCACCCTCGCCACGCCCGCACTCACCTGCCGCCTATTTCGCCGCTCCGTTCCCCTCGCTCCCTCCCACCGTCCCGCCGCGCTCAGCGGGCACCGACACCCGGCGGGAGGTTCCCGCCTGTCACCTCATGCCCCTCTGCCGGCTCCGGGGACCTCACCAAGGACTGCCCTGCCCTGAACCGCCTGCCTCCAGATCCCCGGGAGCCGGCCGCAGCGAGAGCTCCGCAGCCTCCCGTCCCTCGCCCCGACGCCCGTCCCGTTCATTCCCGGTACCCCCCCGAGACACCACGGACACGCTTGCCAGGGAGCTAGCTATTCCAACTGGATTGAGTCGGCGCGCTCTCATTGGCTGCTTTCCACTCCACCGCGCTGTCCTCCTATTGGATGCTCCTTCCCGCGCTCCGCCCCCACAAGCCCGCGCCTGCGCCGGACCTGACTGAGGACTGCGCCCATTTGGGCATGCGCAGTAGGGACTTCACAAGCACCGCCCCTCCCGCAACCTCATTGGCTGCCTACGCACGTCAATCGCCATTCTCTCCGCCTATCAGCGCTCCGCCCCTCAACCTTGCTCGCGCCGTCTGATTGGCCCGCTCTGCATCCTCACTCGCCTGCTCGCCGCCCTGCGGGGACCCCGAGCCCATTTGGCCGTGCAGCTTCAAAGACGGAAACTAAAAAGCAAAGAACAAACCGCGGTCATTCGCTTATCCTAAAAAGGTGTGCGGATGCCTACCCACACCACAAAAAGCCCTTAGCTTTCATTTTCCTCCGGCACTACAATTGCATAGGTGTGAACTCGTAAAATTAAACCATCCATCTCCCAGACACACGCTTCGAACTTGACTACGGTGGGTTTCTGTTTGTCTTACACCAACGGACTTGCACATTTCTGAGCAAACACATTCCTTTTGAAGCACAGCCCCTCCCGGGGGAAAAACACGTCTTAGTCATTGAAAAAAATAAAATCCGACTTGGAGCTCCCAAACATTAGGGAGCGGCGGGGAAACAAACGAAAGCGAAGACCAACAGCAGCATCGTAAAGTAGTATTCAGCTTCAATTCTGATCACGTACTTAAAAGCCTCTCTCAGCCCTACGAACGATTAGTCCTTTTCTGGAAGGACACATTTTTTCACCTGAATGTCCTCAATTGAAGACTCCACTAAACAGAACGGGGATCGAGCCGCAGGACAACATGCCATCGACATATTAACAAGGAAAAAAAACCCACAAGTAAACCCCAGGTTCGATTACTAGTTTCCATCCCGTTGCATTCCTTACATTTCAACTGGCACCCAGGTGCTCCAAAATTAACTATACCCATGCCACTTCTCACTAAAAATTCAGTTCTACGTTTAAACATTCAAGGCTATTTCCAGTGTGCCCATAAATTCACTGTGAACAAAGACAAGAGAAACGCTCGACCCTAAGGAGCGCCAGCCGGCAGGTTTCTCCCCCCTCTGCCCGGGACCGAGAAGACGCCGCCGCCGCTGCCGCCTCCTGCCGCCTCCTCGCCCGTGCCCACTCGCAGCGGGGCTGCCCCACGACAGCCGGGGGCCTCTTTTTTTTTCCCGGCGGCCGGTCCGACCGCTGCCCCCCCGCTTTCTGACGGCCACGGCCACGACCCCGCCCGCAGCGGCAGCGCCCCCCTCGCCCCCGCCCCGGCACGGGCACAGGGCGCCGCTTCCCAGCTGCAGTACCGGCCTGTGGCCACCAGACGGCAGCACCGAGCGCGGTCGCGCCGCGCACCCCGCGCCGCCGCAGCGCGCCCGCTTCTTTTCAGACCCCTGGCCCTTCTTCTTGACCCGTGGGCAGCTTCAGCTGCCCTGGAACGCGCTTTCCCAGAGCCGCGCGGATGACAGACACGCATACCCACGTACACTTCCCCAAGCCTAAGCGTAGCCAGGATTCCCTTCCTCGCCCTCAACGTTTTTGTTCAAGAGTCCAGCAGCTCACCTGTCCTCGCGAGCTGCCTCGCTGCAAACAAACGAACAGAAAAGGAAAAAAAAAGAAAAGAAAACAAGAAAAGGAATGATCTCTTCCAGGCAGTTTCTCGAAAGAGTCGAGAGATTATAAAATTGCACGTGTCTTTTCCAAGCAGAATGAGCCTGTGATTCCACGAAAAAGGAGGGCAAGGAGCAGGTCAGCTTGTCAGAGAAAGACAGGGACAGGGCGCAAGACAAGGCGACACAGAGAGAGAGGCAAAAGGGACAGAGAGGCAGGGCAAAGGGAAGGAGAGGCCAAGATCAGAGACAAGCAGCAGGACAGAGACGGTGGGGAAAACTCCTAGAATGGGCAGCAGGAGAGACAGACCAAGGAGAAACGGGCGCCGGGCCGCGGGACAGGGAGCGGGGCAGAGGGTCACGGAAACAAAAACAAAGAGGGAACGGGACAGAGAAACGAGGCGAAAGACAAGGAGAAGGGCAGAGAAACAGGAATGGGGGCGGGCAGGGAGCAGGACCGAGAGATGGAGCGAGGAAGGGAAAAAAGGACGGGGGCAGAATGCAGGGAGAGAAACGACGACAGGGAGCGGGACAATAGCATGGGCTGCAGGACAGAGACGGAGGAATTGCAAAAACACAGACACGAGGAGCACCACAGAATGACAGCCAGGGGAAAGAGGCACAGAGAGCGGGGCGGCGCCGGAGCGGAAAAAAACAAACCAAACCAACGGTGCTGGGCCGCTGGAGGGAGATACGCAGAAAGAAAAAAACACCCAGGAAGAGAGAAAAGAAAGAGGGGATGGCTGGCTGGGGGAGGGAGGGGAAAGCAGTTAGGAAGGGCGGGAGAAGGACCGCCACAGAACAACAGAAAAGCCAGCGAGGCCAGGCAGGGCAGGGGGGCCGTGACACTGCTTGTCTAGCAGTATAATCTGCGATCTGCCCATTTATTTCCAATTTCCTGATCACTGCTCCCTTTCGATGCCCTTTGCAACGCACGATGGCAACTTTTCTAGCATCGGCACAGCTTCCAACAACTGGAGTATCATATTTAATCTGTCTTCCTTCTGCTGTTAATCAACTTTGTTCTTTTCAAATGGCACGCACCATTCTAAAAACATACTTTGAAACAGTGCAAATATTAACCTTCTTCTCTTTGGGTAATTCTAAAGCTCGTGTGAGCGCAGCTTTCTGGGCAGAAGTCTCTGCAGGTAAAGGTTTAGTTTCGATTACCTTGTGGGTAGTTGTCACCGCACACCCGGCTTGACGTACTCCTCGCTTTACGCAGAGCTGCTTCCGACGGTGAACCAGGAGCCTTCGGCATCCTCCAGTGGCCGGCTGCTCCTTTAGATCCGGTCCGCTGGAGTAAACAGCTTCTGTTGTTTCCGAGCAATCGGACACCACAGGCTCCGAAACAGATCCACTGAGGAGAGAAGCCGGATTGACAATGTCAGTAGTAGCAATATTTCCATCATCTTGTTCCACCCACACGGCCTGGTATTTCAGGGGACGCTAATACAGTCATTTGCTGTCCCACAGTGAGCTTACGAGCTTCCCGCACGTCGAGCGCGACAGCTGCCACGGCTCAAAGACAGCCAGGCCAGCCTTTGCTCGCTTCGTCTGGTTGCTTAGGGAAGCAGACCACGGCTCGCTCAGGAGACCTTAACCGCTGCGCCGGAACACCCAAAGCAATACTTTGCCTTTCGTGTGAGTGCAACCAAAATGGTTTGGTGACACCCGGGAGGCCCAGGGCCGGAGCCCTCGCCAGTTCCTTTTTCAGTTGCGAAAAAGCCCTCCCGGCTTCTCCCGTCCAATTCAACTCGGAGCTGTTTTCTTTTAACAGTTCGTACAAAGGCTTCACTGAGAGTCCATCATTAGGAATCCAAAGCCCGCACCAACCTGTCCTTTCAAGAAACGTCCGCAGCCCTTTTACCGTCGCCGGTTCCGGCGTCCGGCAAGCAGGTTCTTTCCGCTCTGTCCCCAGCTCTCGCCGTCCTCCGGAGATCTCCAATCCCAGATAAGTCACTCGGTGCCGCATCAGCCGGGCCTTCTGTTGGGAAACCCGATGCTCACTTAATCGCAGAAAATCAGTCAGCTTACAGTCCATCGCACACAACCCTCTTCGGGTTCTGTGCCTATAAGGAGACAACAAAGTCCCGTTGCCCGGAAGAGCTTCCCAGGCGTCACGTTCTCGTGCTAACTGGTTTCCGAAAATCACAGGGCTGCTCCTGAATCCCCGGGGTGACACGACCCAGGTTAATTGGGTCTTTCTCCCACTTAAAGGGATTTTCCCACTCAAAAGCAAAAAGCTTCTGACTCTCTTTGGCTAATGCAAGACAGAAAAAGGCATCTTTGAAATCCAACACAGTAGACCATTTGTGATTATCTCACCATTTATCTAACAATGTGTAAGGGTTAGCTACTACCGGGTGTCAATCTGCGGTAATTTTGTTTATTGCTCTCCAATCTTGCACTAACCTATAGCTTTTACTGTCTGGTTTCTTTACAGGCCGGATTGAAGTGTTCGCTTCTGACCCACCTTCTATCAGCAGCCTAAACTGCAAAAAGTTACCGGTCATTTCTTTTACCCCTTCTCTATCCTCTAATTTCAGAGGATATTGTCTAGTTCTGACTGGTCCAGCTCCAGCTTTCAAATTAATTTTCGCTGGTTCTGCATTCTTTGATTTACCAGGAACTGCCGAAGCCCATACCCCTGCAAATACTTGATCCAATATTTCCCGAGCTATTTGGCTTTGCTTGTCAGTTTGAATCATTGCCAATTAAAATCCCGGCTCTTTTATCTTGAATCTCACTTTCCCCCGTTTGAATGTTATGATTGCTTTCAATTGTTTTCATAGGTCTCGTCTTAGTAACAGTTTTGGAGACCTAGGCGTATATAAGAACTTATACATTCCGATTGGTTTTCCTAACTTATATTTGATTGGCCGTAAAAATAAAGCTTTCTCTTGTTGGCCCGTAGCTCCCACTACAGTTACAAAATCTTTATCTAAGGGTATCGTTTCCTGGTTCAAAATAGAACAAGATACTCCAGTATCAATTAAAAACTCCATTTCTTTTCTGTGTTTCCCTGGCTTTACTATGACCGGTGGATCTGCTCGGCTGGATTCCTCAGGTTCCCGTCAATCAACTTCTGCCACTGACCACTACATCTCATCGAGGTTTCTCTATTCACGTTATCCCCAGGTGGCTCCCCAATCCTCCCGGTGAGCTAAAATACACCCTAGCGGGCTCTTTTTCGGCGTTTTTTCTGATTGGCTGCTTTCCACGCCACCGCGCCGTCCCATTGGCTGCTCCTCCCCGTGTTCCGCCCCCACGAACCCTCCTCGGGGCGCAGCCGCGCGAGGACCGCGCCATTTGCGCCCGTTTTCCCCACAAGCACGGCTCCCAGAGCCGACTCTCCGGGGCGGCGGAGCCGCAGCGGAGCCGGCCGGGCCGGGCACTCACCGGGGCCGCGCAGAAACGGCGACGAACGGCGGCGCGGCGGGACCGCTCCGGGCTCCAGCGGGGCGCGCACACGGAAGGTAAATGGGGGCTCTCAGGTAACCAAAAGACAAGCTCAGCTGTCCTGAGAGGAGCAGGTAGAAATCAGAGGAGTTCTAAAGGGAGCGGAGGGGCAAACAGAGCGGTCTTGAGAGGGTACAAGAGGGAAAAATGAGGCCTCTGGGATGTGCCAAAAGCAAATGGGGAAGTTTTGAGGGGAAGAGAGAAAAAGAGGGGAATTTAATGAAGCAAAAGCTCAAACGGGCACCTTGATGCCACCAAAGAGCCTGCGGGCACGCAAAGGCAGGCGGGGCAATCACAGAGGAACTGGAAGGAAACGGGTTTCTGAGGGAACAAGGTGGCGAGTAAGCCTGTGAGAGGCCCAGAAGCAAATGGATGTGTCCTGAGGAGAGCAAATCGAAAGGTTCTTACCTCTGAGAAGTTCTCCTTGACTTTTGTTCCACCAGCAGCCGTCCTGTGGTCTCGGCACAGCCTGGGGATCCCTGACCTGCACCACCACAACCTTTAACAGGACATCCGGCAGTTCTAGAACCTGAATGACAAACAGCAAGTACTTCTCCAGGACAGCTTTGATGTAGGATTGTTTTATTTTGTTTTCCCTGCAGAGGACAGGGAGAAATTTCTCCTCCCCACAGTACCACTAAACACCCTACCCATGATCCTTCAGGCATTTTGGGGCTGTAACCCCCCCATCTCTCACTGGCCTGCTCCTCCAGTACCATCAGCACACCCCCCAGTAACATCATCATCACCCCCTCAAATCCCCCCTTCTTTTCTCTCCAAAAAAAGGTAGAAAAGGGAAATAGACCCCACAGGGCAGCTCCTTGCTCTCATAATGCCATTTACATATGTACATACCACAACTCCTCAAAACAGGGGGCAGCGCCCCGAACAGTCGCAGCCCCCATCCCACAGGCCGGCAGCTGCCCCATGGCACGGTGGGGAGGGAAGATGTTGCCACGTCTCCCGCTTGGGCTCTGCTCCCCCACGTTCTGTTCCCCGCCTGGGCTGCGGGATCTGCTGACCATCAGGTGTTCATAGCTCCCCCTATGAAAAACAAAAATTCAAAATTAGAGTTCAGCATCTTAAGAAAATAGCACAGAAAGAAGCAGAGGAATTAGTCAGAATAAGGGATCGCCCAGCGGCAGCGCTTGTTGGCCGTGCGCTGCAGAAAAGAAAAAAAGAAAGAAAAGAAAACAAGAAAAGGAATGATCTCTTCCAGGCGGTTTCTCTAAACAGTCGAGAGATTATAAAATTGCACGTGTCTTTTCCAAGCAGAATGAGCCTGTGATTCCACGAAAAAGGAGGGCAAGGAGCAGGTCAGCTTCTCAGAGAAAGACAGGGACAGGGCGCAAGACAAGGCGACACAGAGAGAGAGGCAAAAGGGACAGGGAGGCAGGGCAAAGGGAAGGAGAGGCCAAGATCAGAGACAAGCAGCAGGACACAGACGGTGGGGAAAACTCCTAGAATGGGCAGCGGGAGAGACAGACCAAGGAGAAACGGGCGCCGGGCCGCGGGACAGGGAGCGGGGCAGAGCGTCACGGAAACAAAAACAAAGAGGGAACGGGACAGAGAAACGAGGGGAAAGACAAGGAGAAGGGCAGAGAAACAGGAATGGGGGCGGGCAGGGAGCAGGACCGAGAGATGGAGCGAGGAAGGGAAAAAAGGACGGGGGCAGAATGCAGGGAGAGAAACGACGACAGGGAGCGGGACAATAGCATGGGCTGCAGGACAGAGACGGAGGAATTGCAAAAACACAGACACGAGGAGCACCACAGAATGACAGCCAGGGGAAAGAGGCACAGAGAGCGGGGCGGCGCCGGAGCGGAAAAAAACAAACCAAACCAACGGTGCTGGGCCGCTGGAGGGAGATACGCAGAAAGAAAAAAACACCCAGGAAGAGAGAAAAGAAAGAGGGGATGGCTGGCTGGGGGAGGGAGGGGAAAGCAGTTAGGAAGGGCGGGAGAAGGACCGCCACAGAACAACAGAAAAGCCAGCGAGGCCAGGCAGGGCAGGGGGGCCGTGACACTGCTTGTCTAGCAGTATAATCTGCGATCTGCCCATTTATTTCCAATTTCCTGATCACTGCTCCCTTTCGATGCCCTTTGCAACGCACGATGGCAACTTTTCTAGCAACGGCACAGCTTCCAACAACTGGAGTATCATATTTAATCTGTCTTCCTTCTGCTGTTAATCAACTTTGTTCTTTTCAAATGGCACGCACCATTCTAAAAACATACTTTGAAACAGTGCAAATATTAACCTTCTTCTCTTTGGGTAATTCTAAAGCTCGTGTGAGCGCAGCTTTCTGGGCAGAAGTCTCTGCAGGTAAAGGTTTAGTTTCGATTACCTTGTGGGTAGTTGTCACCGCACACCCGGCTTGACGTACTCCTCGCTTTACGCAGAGCTGCTTCCGACGGTGAACCAGGAGCCTTCGGCATCCTCCAGTGGCCGGCTGCTCCTTTAGATCCGGTCCGCTGGAGTAAACAGCTTCTGTTGTTTCCGAGCAATCGGACAGCACAGGCTCCGAAACAGATCCACTGAGGAGAGAAGCCGGATTGACAATGTCAGTAGTAGCAATATTTCCATCATCTTGTTCCACCCACACGGCCTGGTATTTCAGGGGACGCTAATACAGTCATTTGCTGTCCCACAGTGAGCTTACGAGCTTCCCGCACGTCGAGCGCGACAGCTGCCACGGCTCAAAGACAGCCAGGCCAGCCTTTGCTCGCTTCGTCTGGTTGCTTAGGGAAGCAGACCACGGCTCGCTCAGGAGACCTTAACCGCTGCGCCGGAACACCCAAAGCAATACTTTGCCTTTCGTGTGAGTGCAACCAAAATGGTTTGGTGACACCTGGGAGGCCCAGGGCCGGAGCCCTCGCCAGTTCCTTTTTCAGTTGCGAAAAAGCCCTCCCGGCTTCTCCCGTCCAATTCAACTCGGAGCTGTTTTCTTTTAACAGTTCGTACAAAGGCTTCACTGAGAGTCCATCATTAGGAATCCAAAGCCCGCACCAACCTGTCCTTTCGAGAAACGTCCGCAGCCCTTTTACCGTCGCCGGTTCCGGCGTCCGGCAAGCAGGTTCTTTCCGCTCTGTCCCCAGCTCTCGCCGTCCTCCGGAGATCTCCAATCCCAGATAAGTCACTCGGTGCCGCATCAGCCGGGCCTTCTGTTGGGAAACCCGATGCTCACTTAATCGCAGAAAATCAGTCAGCTTACAGTCCATCGCACACAACCCTCTTCGGGTTCTGTGCCTATAAGGAGACAACAAAGTCCCGTTGCCCGGAAGAGCTTCCCAGGCGTCACGTTCTCGTGCTAACTGGTTTCCGAAAATCACAGGGCTGCTCCTGAATCCCCGGGGTGACACGACCCAGGTTAATTGGGTCTTTCTCCCACTTAAAGGGATTTTCCCACTCAAAAGCAAAAAGCTTCTGACTCTCTTTGGCTAATGCAAGACAGAAAAAGGCATCTTTGAAATCCAACACAGTAGACCATTTGTGATTATCTCGCCATTTATCTAACAATGTGTAAGGGTTAGCTACTACCGGGTGTCAATCTGCGGTAATTTTGTTTATTGCTCTCCAATCTTGCACTAACCTATAGCTTTTACTGTCTGGTTTCTTTACAGGCCGGACTGAAGTGTTCGCTTCTGACCCACCTTCTATCAGCAGCCTAAACTGCAAAAAGTTACCGGTCATTTCTTTTACCCCTTCTCTATCCTCTAATTTCAGAGGATATTGTCTAGTTCTGACTGGTCCAGCTCCAGCTTTCAAATTGATTTTCGCTGGTTCTGCATTCTTTGATTTACCAGGAACTGCCGAAGCCCATACCCCTGCAAATACTTGATCCAATATTTCCCGAGCTATTTGGCTTTGCTTGTCAGTTTGAATCATTGCCAATTAAAATCCCGGCTCTTTTATCTTGAATCTCACTTTCCCCCGTTTGAATGTTATGATTGCTTTCAATTGTTTTCATAGGTCTCGTCTTAGTAACAGTTTTGGAGACCTAGGCGTATATAAGAACTTATACATTCCGATTGGTTTTCCTAACTTATATTTGATTGGCCGTAAAAATAAAGCTTTCTCTTGTTGGCCCGTAGCTCCCACTACAGTTACAAAATCTTTATCTAAGGGTATCGTTTCCTGGTTCAAAATAGAACAAGATACTCCAGTATCAATTAAAAACTCCATTTCTTTTCTGTGTTTCCCTGGCTTTACTATGACCGGTGGATCTGCTCGGCTGGATTCCTCAGGTTCCCGTCAATCAACTTCTGCCACTGACCACTACATCTCATCGAGGTTTCTCTATTCACGTTATCCCCAGGTGGCTCCCCAATCCTCCCGGTGAGCTAAAATACACCCTAGCGGGCTCTTTTTCGGCGTTTTTTCTGATTGGCTGCTTTCCACGCCACCGCGCCGTCCCATTGGCTGCTCCTCCCCGTGTTCCGCCCCCACGAACCCTCCTCGGGGCGCAGCCGCGCGAGGACCGCGCCATTTGCGCCCGTTTTCCCCACAAGCACGGCTCCCAGAGCCGACTCTCCGGGGCGGCGGAGCCGCAGCGGAGCCGGCCGGGCCGGGCACTCACCGGGGCCGCGCAGAAACGGCGACGAACGGCGGCGCGGCGGGACCGCTCCGGGCTCCAGCGGGGCGCGCACACGGAAGGTAAATGGGGGCTCTCAGGTAACCAAAAGACAAGCTCAGCTGTCCTGAGAGGAGCAGGTAGAAATCAGAGGAGTTCTAAAGGGAGCGGAGGGGCAAACAGAGCGGTCTTGAGAGGGTACAAGAGGGAAAAATGAGGCCTCTGGGATGTGCCAAAAGCAAATGGGGAAGTTTTGAGGGGAAGAGAGAAAAAGAGGGGAATTTAATGAAGCAAAAGCTCAAACGGGCACCTTGATGCCACCAAAGAGCCTGCGGGCACGCAAAGGCAGGCGGGGCAATCACAGAGGAACTGGAAGGAAACGGGTTTCTGAGGGAACAAGGTGGCGAGTAAGCCTGTGAGAGGCCCAGAAGCAAATGGATGTGTCCTGAGGAGAGCAAATCGAAAGGTTCTTACCTCTGAGAAGTTCTCCTTGACTTTTGTTCCACCAGCAGCCGTCCTGTGGTCTCGGCACAGCCTGGGGATCCCTGACCTGCACCACCACAACCTTTAACAGGACATCCGGCAGTTCTAGAACCTGAATGACAAACAGCAAGTACTTCTCCAGGACAGCTTTGATGTAGGATTGTTTTATTTTGTTTTCCCTGCAGAGGACAGGGAGAAATTTCTCCTCCCCACAGTACCACTAAACACCCTACCCATGATCCTTCAGGCATTTTGGGGCTGTAACCCCCCCATCTCTCACTGGCCTGCTCCTCCAGTACCATCAGCACACCCCCCAGTAACATCATCATCACCCCCTCAAATCCCCCCTTCTTTTCTCTCCAAAAAAAGGTAGAAAAGGGAAATAGACCCCACAGGGCAGCTCCTTGCTCTCATAATGCCATTTACATATGTACATACCACAACTCCTCAAAACAGGGGGCAGCGCCCCGAACAGTCGCAGCCCCCATCCCACAGGCCGGCAGCTGCCCCATGGCACGGTGGGGAGGGAAGATGTTGCCACGTCTCCCGCTTGGGCTCTGCTCCCCCACGTTCTGTTCCCCGCCTGGGCTGCGGGATCTGCTGACCATCAGGTGTTCATAGCTCCCCCTATGAAAAACAAAAATTCAAAATTAGAGTTCAGCATCTTAAGAAAATAGCACAGAAAGAAGCAGAGGAATTAGTCAGAATAAGGGATCGCCCAGCGGCAGCGCTTGTTGGCCGTGCGCTGCAGAAAAGAAAAAAAGAAAGAAAAGAAAACAAGAAAAGGAATGATCTCTTCCAGGCGGTTTCTCTAAACAGTCGAGAGATTATAAAATTGCACGTGTCTTTTCCAAGCAGAATGAGCCTGTGATTCCACGAAAAAGGAGGGCAAGGAGCAGGTCAGCTTCTCAGAGAAAGACAGGGACAGGGCGCAAGACAAGGCGACACAGAGAGAGAGGCAAAAGGGACAGGGAGGCAGGGCAAAGGGAAGGAGAGGCCAAGATCAGAGACAAGCAGCAGGACACAGACGGTGGGGAAAACTCCTAGAATGGGCAGCGGGAGAGACAGACCAAGGAGAAACGGGCGCCGGGCCGCGGGACAGGGAGCGGGGCAGAGCGTCACGGAAACAAAAACAAAGAGGGAACGGGACAGAGAAACGAGGGGAAAGACAAGGAGAAGGGCAGAGAAACAGGAATGGGGGCGGGCAGGGAGCAGGACCGAGAGATGGAGCGAGGAAGGGAAAAAAGGACGGGGGCAGAATGCAGGGAGAGAAACGACGACAGGGAGCGGGACAATAGCATGGGCTGCAGGACAGAGACGGAGGAATTGCAAAAACACAGACACGAGGAGCACCACAGAATGACAGCCAGGGGAAAGAGGCACAGAGAGCGGGACGGCGCCGGAGCGGAAAAAAACAAACCAAACCAACGGTGCTGGGCCGCTGGAGGGAGATACGCAGAAAGAAAAAAACACCCAGGAAGAGAGAAAAGAAAGAGGGGATGGCTGGCTGGGGGAGGGAGGGGAAAGCAGTTAGGAAGGGCGGGAGAAGGACCGCCACAGAACAACAGAAAAGCCAGCGAGGCCAGGCAGGGCAGGGGGGCCGTGACACTGCTTGTCTAGCAGTATAATCTGCGATCTGCCCATTTATTTCCAATTTCCTGATCACTGCTCCCTTTCGATGCCCTTTGCAACGCACGATGGCAACTTTTCTAGCAACGGCACAGCTTCCAACAACTGGAGTATCATATTTAATCTGTCTTCCTTCTGCTGTTAATCAACTTTGTTCTTTTCAAATGGCACGCACCATTCTAAAAACATACTTTGAAACAGTGCAAATATTAACCTTCTTCTCTTTGGGTAATTCTAAAGCTCGTGTGAGCGCAGCTTTCTGGGCAGAAGTCTCTGCAGGTAAAGGTTTAGTTTCGATTACCTTGTGGGTAGTTGTCACCGCACACCCGGCTTGACGTACTCCTCGCTTTACGCAGAGCTGCTTCCGACGGTGAACCAGGAGCCTTCGGCATCCTCCAGTGGCCGGCTGCTCCTTTAGATCCGGTCCGCTGGAGTAAACAGCTTCTGTTGTTTCCGAGCAATCGGACACCACAGGCTCCGAAACAGATCCACTGAGGAGAGAAGCCGGATTGACAATGTCAGTAGTAGCAATATTTCCATCATCTTGTTCCACCCACACGGCCTGGTATTTCAGGGGACGCTAATACAGTCATTTGCTGTCCCACAGTGAGCTTACGAGCTTCCCGCACGTCGAGCGCGACAGCTGCCACGGCTCAAAGACAGCCAGGCCAGCCTCTGCTCGCTTCGTCTGGTTGCTTAGGGAAGCAGACCACGGCTCGCTCAGGAGACCTTAACCGCTGCGCCGGAACACCCAAAGCAATACTTTGCCTTTCGTGTGAGTGCAACCAAAATGGTTTGGTGACACCCGGGAGGCCCAGGGCCGGAGCCCTCGCCAGTTCCTTTTTCAGTTGCGAAAAAGCCCTCCCGGCTTCTCCCGTCCAATTCAACTCGGAGCTGTTTTCTTTTAACAGTTCGTACAAAGGCTTCACTGAGAGTCCATCATTAGGAATCCAAAGCCCGCACCAACCTGTCCTTTCGAGAAACGTCCGCAGCCCTTTTACCGTCGCCGGTTCCGGCGTCCGGCAAGCAGGTTCTTTCCGCTCTGTCCCCAGCTCTCGCCGTCCTCCGGAGATCTCCAATCCCAGATAAGTCACTCGGTGCCGCATCAGCCGGGCCTTCTGTTGGGAAACCCGATGCTCACTTAATCGCAGAAAATCAGTCAGCTTACAGTCCATCGCACACAACCCTCTTCGGGTTCTGTGCCTATAAGGAGACAACAAAGTCCCGTTGCCCGGAAGAGCTTCCCAGGCGTCACGTTCTCGTGCTAACTGGTTTCCGAAAATCACAGGGCTGCTCCTGAATCCCCGGGGTGACACGACCCAGGTTAATTGGGTCTTTCTCCCACTTAAAGGGATTTTCCCACTCAAAAGCAAAAAGCTTCTGACTCTCTTTGGCTAATGCAAGACAGAAAAAGGCATCTTTGAAATCCAACACAGTAGACCATTTGTGATTATCTCGCCATTTATCTAACAATGTCTAAGGGTTAGCTACTACCGGGTGTCAATCTGCGGTAATTTTGTTTATTGCTCTCCAATCTTGCACTAACCTATAGCTTTTACTGTCTGGTTTCTTTACAGGCCGGACTGAAGTGTTCGCTTCTGACCCACCTTCTATCAGCAGCCTAAACTGCAAAAAGTTACCGGTCATTTCTTTTACCCCTTCTCTATCCTCTAATTTCAGAGGATATTGTCTAGTTCTGACTGGTCCAGCTCCAGCTTTCAAATTGATTTTCGCTGGTTCTGCATTCTTTGATTTACCAGGAACTGCCGAAGCCCATACCCCTGCAAATACTTGATCCAATATTTCCCGAGCTATTTGGCTTTGCTTGTCAGTTTGAATCATTGCCAATTAAAATCCCGGCTCTTTTATCTTGAATCTCACTTTCCCCCGTTTGAATGTTATGATTGCTTTCAATTGTTTTCATAGGTCTCGTCTTAGTAACAGTTTTGGAGACCTAGGCGTATATAAGAACTTATACATTCCGATTGGTTTTCCTAACTTATATTTGATTGGCCGTAAAAATAAAGCTTTCTCTTGTTGGCCCGTAGCTCCCACTACAGTTACAAAATCTTTATCTAAGGGTATCGTTTCCTGGTTCAAAATAGAACAAGATACTCCAGTATCAATTAAAAACTCCATTTCTTTTCTGTGTTTCCCTGGCTTTACTATGACCGGTGGATCTGCTCGGCTGGATTCCTCAGGTTCCCGTCAATCAACTTCTGCCACTGACCACTACATCTCATCGAGGTTTCTCTATTCACGTTATCCCCAGGTGGCTCCCCAATCCTCCCGGTGAGCTAAAATACACCCTAGCGGGCTCTTTTTCGGCGTTTTTTCTGATTGGCTGCTTTCCACGCCACCGCGCCGTCCCATTGGCTGCTCCTCCCCGTGTTCCGCCCCCACGAACCCTCCTCGGGGCGCAGCCGCGCGAGGACCGCGCCATTTGCGCCCGTTTTCCCCACAAGCACGGCTCCCAGAGCCGACTCTCCGGGGCGGCGGAGCCGCAGCGGAGCCGGCCGGGCCGGGCACTCACCGGGGCCGCGCAGAAACGGCGACGAACGGCGGCGCGGCGGGACCGCTCCGGGCTCCAGCGGGGCGCGCACACGGAAGGTAAATGGGGGCTCTCAGGTAACCAAAAGACAAGCTCAGCTGTCCTGAGAGGAGCAGGTAGAAATCAGAGGAGTTCTAAAGGGAGCGGAGGGGCAAACAGAGCGGTCTTGAGAGGGTACAAGAGGGAAAAATGAGGCCTCTGGGATGTGCCAAAAGCAAATGGGGAAGTTTTGAGGGGAAGAGAGAAAAAGAGGGGAATTTAATGAAGCAAAAGCTCAAACGGGCACCTTGATGCCACCAAAGAGCCTGCGGGCACGCAAAGGCAGGCGGGGCAATCACAGAGGAACTGGAAGGAAACGGGTTTCTGAGGGAACAAGGTGGCGAGTAAGCCTGTGAGAGGCCCAGAAGCAAATGGATGTGTCCTGAGGAGAGCAAATCGAAAGGTTCTTACCTCTGAGAAGTTCTCCTTGACTTTTGTTCCACCAGCAGCCGTCCTGTGGTCTCGGCACAGCCTGGGGATCCCTGACCTGCACCACCACAACCTTTAACAGGACATCCGGCAGTTCTAGAACCTGAATGACAAACAGCAAGTACTTCTCCAGGACAGCTTTGATGTAGGATTGTTTTATTTTGTTTTCCCTGCAGAGGACAGGGAGAAATTTCTCCTCCCCACAGTACCACTAAACACCCTACCCATGATCCTTCAGGCATTTTGGGGCTGTAACCCCCCCATCTCTCACTGGCCTGCTCCTCCAGTACCATCAGCACACCCCCCAGTAACATCATCATCACCCCCTCAAATCCCCCCTTCTTTTCTCTCCAAAAAAAGGTAGAAAAGGGAAATAGACCCCACAGGGCAGCTCCTTGCTCTCATAATGCCATTTACATATGTACATACCACAACTCCTCAAAACAGGGGGCAGCGCCCCGAACAGTCGCAGCCCCCATCCCACAGGCCGGCAGCTGCCCCATGGCACGGTGGGGAGGGAAGATGTTGCCACGTCTCCCGCTTGGGCTCTGCTCCCCCACGTTCTGTTCCCCGCCTGGGCTGCGGGATCTGCTGACCATCAGGTGTTCATAGCTCCCCCTATGAAAAACAAAAATTCAAAATTAGAGTTCAGCATCTTAAGAAAATAGCACAGAAAGAAGCAGAGGAATTAGTCAGAATAAGGGATCGCCCAGCGGCAGCGCTTGTTGGCCGTGCGCTGCAGAAAAGAAAAAAAGAAAGAAAAGAAAACAAGAAAAGGAATGATCTCTTCCAGGCGGTTTCTCTAAACAGTCGAGAGATTATAAAATTGCACGTGTCTTTTCCAAGCAGAATGAGCCTGTGATTCCACGAAAAAGGAGGGCAAGGAGCAGGTCAGCTTGTCAGAGAAAGACAGGGACAGGGCGCAAGACAAGGCGACACAGAGAGAGAGGCAAAAGGGACAGGGAGGCAGGGCAAAGGGAAGGAGAGGCCAAGATCAGAGACAAGCAGCAGGACAGAGACGGTGGGGAAAACTCCTAGAATGGGCAGCGGGAGAGACAGACCAAGGAGAAACGGGCGCCGGGCCGCGGGACAGGGAGCGGGGCAGAGCGTCACGGAAACAAAAACAAAGAGGGAACGGGACAGAGAAACGAGAGGAAAGACAAGGAGAAGGGCAGAGAAACAGGAATGGGGGCGGGCAGGGAGCAGGACCGAGAGATGGAGCGAGGAAGGGAAAAAAGGACGGGGGCAGAATGCAGGGAGAGAAACGACGACAGGGAGCAGGACAATAGCATGGGCTGCAGGACAGAGACGGAGGAATTGCAAAAACACAGACACGAGGAGCACCACAGAATGACAGCCAGGGGAAAGAGGCACAGAGAGCGGGACGGCGCCGGAGCGGAAAAAAACAAACCAAACCAACGGTGCTGGGCCGCTGGAGGGAGATACGCAGAAAGAAAAAAACACCCAGGAAGAGAGAAAAGAAAGAGGGGATGGCTGGCTGGGGGAGGGAGGGGAAAGCAGTTAGGAAGGGCGGGAGAAGGACCGCCACAGAACAACAGAAAAGCCAGCGAGGCCAGGCAGGGCAGGGGGGCCGTGACACTGCTTGTCTAGCAGTATAATCTGCGATCTGCCCATTTATTTCCAATTTCCTGATCACTGCTCCCTTTCGATGCCCTTTGCAACGCACGATGGCAACTTTTCTAGCAACGGCACAGCTTCCAACAACTGGAGTATCATATTTAATCTGTCTTCCTTCTGCTGTTAATCAACTTTGTTCTTTTCAAATGGCACGCACCATTCTAAAAACATACTTTGAAACAGTGCAAATATTAACCTTCTTCTCTTTGGGTAATTCTAAAGCTCGTGTGAGCGCAGCTTTCTGGGCAGAAGTCTCTGCAGGTAAAGGTTTAGTTTCGATTACCTTGTGGGTAGTTGTCACCGCACACCCGGCTTGACGTACTCCTCGCTTTACGCAGAGCTGCTTCCGACGGTGAACCAGGAGCCTTCGGCATCCTCCAGTGGCCGGCTGCTCCTTTAGATCCGGTCCGCTGGAGTAAACAGCTTCTGTTGTTTCCGAGCAATCGGACAGCACAGGCTCCGAAACAGATCCACTGAGGAGAGAAGCCGGATTGACAATGTCAGTAGTAGCAATATTTCCATCATCTTGTTCCACCCACACGGCCTGGTATTTCAGGGGACGCTAATACAGTCATTTGCTGTCCCACAGTGAGCTTACGAGCTTCCCGCACGTCGAGCGCGACAGCTGCCACGGCTCAAAGACAGCCAGGCCAGCCTTTGCTCGCTTCGTCTGGTTGCTTAGGGAAGCAGACCACGGCTCGCTCAGGAGACCTTAACCGCTGCGCCGGAACACCCAAAGCAATACTTTGCCTTTCGTGTGAGTGCAACCAAAATGGTTTGGTGACACCTGGGAGGCCCAGGGCCGGAGCCCTCGCCAGTTCCTTTTTCAGTTGCGAAAAAGCCCTCCCGGCTTCTCCCGTCCAATTCAACTCGGAGCTGTTTTCTTTTAACAGTTCGTACAAAGGCTTCACTGAGAGTCCATCATTAGGAATCCAAAGCCCGCACCAACCTGTCCTTTCGAGAAATGTCCGCAGCCCTTTTACCGTCGCCGGTTCCGGCGTCCGGCAAGCAGGTTCTTTCCGCTCTGTCCCCAGCTCTCGCCGTCCTCCGGAGATCTCCAATCCCAGATAAGTCACTCGGTGCCGCATCAGCCGGGCCTTCTGTTGGGAAACCCGATGCTCACTTAATCGCAGAAAATCAGTCAGCTTACAGTCCATCGCACACAACCCTCTTCGGGTTCTGTGCCTATAAGGAGACAACAAAGTCCCGTTGCCCGGAAGAGCTTCCCAGGCGTCACGTTCTCGTGCTAACTGGTTTCCGAAAATCACAGGGCTGCTCCTGAATCCCCGGGGTGACACGACCCAGGTTAATTGGGTCTTTCTCCCACTTAAAGGGATTTTCCCACTCAAAAGCAAAAAGCTTCTGACTCTCTTTGGCTAATGCAAGACAGAAAAAGGCATCTTTGAAATCCAACACAGTAGACCATTTGTGATTATCTCGCCATTTATCTAACAATGTGTAAGGGTTAGCTACTACCGGGTGTCAATCTGCGGTAATTTTGTTTATTGCTCTCCAATCTTGCACTAACCTATAGCTTTTACTGTCTGGTTTCTTTACAGGCCGGACTGAAGTGTTCGCTTCTGACCCACCTTCTATCAGCAGCCTAAACTGCAAAAAGTTACCGGTCATTTCTTTTACCCCTTCTCTATCCTCTAATTTCAGAGGATATTGTCTAGTTCTGACTGGTCCAGCTCCAGCTTTCAAATTGATTTTCGCTGGTTCTGCATTCTTTGATTTACCAGGAACTGCCGAAGCCCATACCCCTGCAAATACTTGATCCAATATTTCCCGAGCTATTTGGCTTTGCTTGTCAGTTTGAATCATTGCCAATTAAAATCCCGGCTCTTTTATCTTGAATCTCACTTTCCCCCGTTTGAATGTTATGATTGCTTTCAATTGTTTTCATAGGTCTCGTCTTAGTAACAGTTTTGGAGACCTAGGCGTATATAAGAACTTATACATTCCGATTGGTTTTCCTAACTTATATTTGATTGGCCGTAAAAATAAAGCTTTCTCTTGTTGGCCCGTAGCTCCCACTACAGTTACAAAATCTTTATCTAAGGGTATCGTTTCCTGGTTCAAAATAGAACAAGATACTCCAGTATCAATTAAAAACTCCATTTCTTTTCTGTGTTTCCCTGGCTTTACTATGACCGGTGGATCTGCTCGGCTGGATTCCTCAGGTTCCCGTCAATCAACTTCTGCCACTGACCACTACATCTCATCGAGGTTTCTCTATTCACGTTATCCCCAGGTGGCTCCCCAATCCTCCCGGTGAGCTAAAATACACCCTAGCGGGCTCTTTTTCGGCGTTTTTTCTGATTGGCTGCTTTCCACGCCACCGCGCCGTCCCATTGGCTGCTCCTCCCCGTGTTCCGCCCCCACGAACCCTCCTCGGGGCGCAGCCGCGCGAGGACCGCGCCATTTGCGCCCGTTTTCCCCACAAGCACGGCTCCCAGAGCCGACTCTCCGGGGCGGCGGAGCCGCAGCGGAGCCGGCCGGGCCGGGCACTCACCGGGGCCGCGCAGAAACGGCGACGAACGGCGGCGCGGCGGGACCGCTCCGGGCTCCAGCGGGGCGCGCACACGGAAGGTAAATGGGGGCTCTCAGGTAACCAAAAGACAAGCTCAGCTGTCCTGAGAGGAGCAGGTAGAAATCAGAGGAGTTCTAAAGGGAGCGGAGGGGCAAACAGAGCGGTCTTGAGAGGGTACAAGAGGGAAAAATGAGGCCTCTGGGATGTGCCAAAAGCAAATGGGGAAGTTTTGAGGGGAAGAGAGAAAAAGAGGGGAATTTAATGAAGCAAAAGCTCAAACGGGCACCTTGATGCCACCAAAGAGCCTGCGGGCACGCAAAGGCAGGCGGGGCAATCACAGAGGAACTGGAAGGAAACGGGTTTCTGAGGGAACAAGGTGGCGAGTAAGCCTGTGAGAGGCCCAGAAGCAAATGGATGTGTCCTGAGGAGAGCAAATCGAAAGGTTCTTACCTCTGAGAAGTTCTCCTTGACTTTTGTTCCACCAGCAGCCGTCCTGTGGTCTCGGCACAGCCTGGGGATCCCTGACCTGCACCACCACAACCTTTAACAGGACATCCGGCAGTTCTAGAACCTGAATGACAAACAGCAAGTACTTCTCCAGGACAGCTTTGATGTAGGATTGTTTTATTTTGTTTTCCCTGCAGAGGACAGGGAGAAATTTCTCCTCCCCACAGTACCACTAAACACCCTACCCATGATCCTTCAGGCATTTTGGGGCTGTAACCCCCCCATCTCTCACTGGCCTGCTCCTCCAGTACCATCAGCACACCCCCCAGTAACATCATCATCACCCCCTCAAATCCCCCCTTCTTTTCTCTCCAAAAAAAGGTAGAAAAGGGAAATAGACCCCACAGGGCAGCTCCTTGCTCTCATAATGCCATTTACATATGTACATACCACAACTCCTCAAAACAGGGGGCAGCGCCCCGAACAGTCGCAGCCCCCATCCCACAGGCCGGCAGCTGCCCCATGGCACGGTGGGGAGGGAAGATGTTGCCACGTCTCCCGCTTGGGCTCTGCTCCCCCACGTTCTGTTCCCCGCCTGGGCTGCGGGATCTGCTGACCATCAGGTGTTCATAGCTCCCCCTATGAAAAACAAAAATTCAAAATTAGAGTTCAGCATCTTAAGAAAATAGCACAGAAAGAAGCAGAGGAATTAGTCAGAATAAGGGATCGCCCAGCGGCAGCGCTTGTTGGCCGTGCGCTGCAGAAAAGAAAAAAAGAAAGAAAAGAAAACAAGAAAAGGAATGATCTCTTCCAGGCGGTTTCTCTAAACAGTCGAGAGATTATAAAATTGCACGTGTCTTTTCCAAGCAGAATGAGCCTGTGATTCCACGAAAAAGGAGGGCAAGGAGCAGGTCAGCTTCTCAGAGAAAGACAGGGACAGGGCGCAAGACAAGGCGACACAGAGAGAGAGGCAAAAGGGACAGGGAGGCAGGGCAAAGGGAAGGAGAGGCCAAGATCAGAGACAAGCAGCAGGACAGAGACGGTGGGGAAAACTCCTAGAATGGGCAGCGGGAGAGACAGACCAAGGAGAAACGGGCGCCGGGCCGCGGGACAGGGAGCGGGGCAGAGCGTCACGGAAACAAAAACAAAGAGGGAACGGGACAGAGAAACGAGGGGAAAGACAAGGAGAAGGGCAGAGAAACAGGAATGGGGGCGGGCAGGGAGCAGGACCGAGAGATGGAGCGAGGAAGGGAAAAAAGGACGGGGGCAGAATGCAGGGAGAGAAACGACGACAGGGAGCGGGACAATAGCATGGGCTGCAGGACAGAGACGGAGGAATTGCAAAAACACAGACACGAGGAGCACCACAGAATGACAGCCAGGGGAAAGAGGCACAGAGAGCGGGGCGGCGCCGGAGCGGAAAAAAACAAACCAAACCAACGGTGCTGGGCCGCTGGAGGGAGATACGCAGAAAGAAAAAAACACCCAGGAAGAGAGAAAAGAAAGAGGGGATGGCTGGCTGGGGGAGGGAGGGGAAAGCAGTTAGGAAGGGCGGGAGAAGGACCGCCACAGAACAACAGAAAAGCCAGCGAGGCCAGGCAGGGCAGGGGGGCCGTGACACTGCTTGTCTAGCAGTATAATCTGCGATCTGCCCATTTATTTCCAATTTCCTGATCACTGCTCCCTTTCGATGCCCTTTGCAACGCACGATGGCAACTTTTCTAGCAACGGCACAGCTTCCAACAACTGGAGTATCATATTTAATCTGTCTTCCTTCTGCTGTTAATCAACTTTGTTCTTTTCAAATGGCACGCACCATTCTAAAAACATACTTTGAAACAGTGCAAATATTAACCTTCTTCTCTTTGGGTAATTCTAAAGCTCGTGTGAGCGCAGCTTTCTGGGCAGAAGTCTCTGCAGGTAAAGGTTTAGTTTCGATTACCTTGTGGGTAGTTGTCACCGCACACCCGGCTTGACGTACTCCTCGCTTTACGCAGAGCTGCTTCCGACGGTGAACCAGGAGCCTTCGGCATCCTCCAGTGGCCGGCTGCTCCTTTAGATCCGGTCCGCTGGAGTAAACAGCTTCTGTTGTTTCCGAGCAATCGGACAGCACAGGCTCCGAAACAGATCCACTGAGGAGAGAAGCCGGATTGACAATGTCAGTAGTAGCAATATTTCCATCATCTTGTTCCACCCACACGGCCTGGTATTTCAGGGGACGCTAATACAGTCATTTGCTGTCCCACAGTGAGCTTACGAGCTTCCCGCACGTCGAGCGCGACAGCTGCCACGGCTCAAAGACAGCCAGGCCAGCCTCTGCTCGCTTCGTCTGGTTGCTTAGGGAAGCAGACCACGGCTCGCTCAGGAGACCTTAACCGCTGCGCCGGAACACCCAAAGCAATACTTTGCCTTTCGTGTGAGTGCAACCAAAATGGTTTGGTGACACCTGGGAGGCCCAGGGCCGGAGCCCTCGCCAGTTCCTTTTTCAGTTGCGAAAAAGCCCTCCCGGCTTCTCCCGTCCAATTCAACTCGGAGCTGTTTTCTTTTAACAGTTCGTACAAAGGCTTCACTGAGAGTCCATCATTAGGAATCCAAAGCCCGCACCAACCTGTCCTTTCGAGAAACGTCCGCAGCCCTTTTACCGTCGCCGGTTCCGGCGTCCGGCAAGCAGGTTCTTTCCGCTCTGTCCCCAGCTCTCGCCGTCCTCCGGAGATCTCCAATCCCAGATAAGTCACTCGGTGCCGCATCAGCCGGGCCTTCTGTTGGGAAACCCGATGCTCACTTAATCGCAGAAAATCAGTCAGCTTACAGTCCATCGCACACAACCCTCTTCGGGTTCTGTGCCTATAAGGAGACAACAAAGTCCCGTTGCCCGGAAGAGCTTCCCAGGCGTCACGTTCTCGTGCTAACTGGTTTCCGAAAATCACAGGGCTGCTCCTGAATCCCCGGGGTGACACGACCCAGGTTAATTGGGTCTTTCTCCCACTTAAAGGGATTTTCCCACTCAAAAGCAAAAAGCTTCTGACTCTCTTTGGCTAATGCAAGACAGAAAAAGGCATCTTTGAAATCCAACACAGTAGACCATTTGTGATTATCTCGCCATTTATCTAACAATGTCTAAGGGTTAGCTACTACCGGGTGTCAATCTGCGGTAATTTTGTTTATTGCTCTCCAATCTTGCACTAACCTATAGCTTTTACTGTCTGGTTTCTTTACAGGCCGGACTGAAGTGTTCGCTTCTGACCCACCTTCTATCAGCAGCCTAAACTGCAAAAAGTTACCGGTCATTTCTTTTACCCCTTCTCTATCCTCTAATTTCAGAGGATATTGTCTAGTTCTGACTGGTCCAGCTCCAGCTTTCAAATTGATTTTCGCTGGTTCTGCATTCTTTGATTTACCAGGAACTGCCGAAGCCCATACCCCTGCAAATACTTGATCCAATATTTCCCGAGCTATTTGGCTTTGCTTGTCAGTTTGAATCATTGCCAATTAAAATCCCGGCTCTTTTATCTTGAATCTCACTTTCCCCCGTTTGAATGTTATGATTGCTTTCAATTGTTTTCATAGGTCTCGTCTTAGTAACAGTTTTGGAGACCTAGGCGTATATAAGAACTTATACATTCCGATTGGTTTTCCTAACTTATATTTGATTGGCCGTAAAAATAAAGCTTTCTCTTGTTGGCCCGTAGCTCCCACTACAGTTACAAAATCTTTATCTAAGGGTATCGTTTCCTGGTTCAAAATAGAACAAGATACTCCAGTATCAATTAAAAACTCCATTTCTTTTCTGTGTTTCCCTGGCTTTACTATGACCGGTGGATCTGCTCGGCTGGATTCCTCAGGTTCCCGTCAATCAACTTCTGCCACTGACCACTACATCTCATCGAGGTTTCTCTATTCACGTTATCCCCAGGTGGCTCCCCAATCCTCCCGGTGAGCTAAAATACACCCTAGCGGGCTCTTTTTCGGCGTTTTTTCTGATTGGCTGCTTTCCACGCCACCGCGCCGTCCCATTGGCTGCTCCTCCCCGTGTTCCGCCCCCACGAACCCTCCTCGGGGCGCAGCCGCGCGAGGACCGCGCCATTTGCGCCCGTTTTCCCCACAAGCACGGCTCCCAGAGCCGACTCTCCGGGGCGGCGGAGCCGCAGCGGAGCCGGCCGGGCCGGGCACTCACCGGGGCCGCGCAGAAACGGCGACGAACGGCGGCGCGGCGGGACCGCTCCGGGCTCCAGCGGGGCGCGCACACGGAAGGTAAATGGGGGCTCTCAGGTAACCAAAAGACAAGCTCAGCTGTCCTGAGAGGAGCAGGTAGAAATCAGAGGAGTTCTAAAGGGAGCGGAGGGGCAAACAGAGCGGTCTTGAGAGGGTACAAGAGGGAAAAATGAGGCCTCTGGGATGTGCCAAAAGCAAATGGGGAAGTTTTGAGGGGAAGAGAGAAAAAGAGGGGAATTTAATGAAGCAAAAGCTCAAACGGGCACCTTGATGCCACCAAAGAGCCTGCGGGCACGCAAAGGCAGGCGGGGCAATCACAGAGGAACTGGAAGGAAACGGGTTTCTGAGGGAACAAGGTGGCGAGTAAGCCTGTGAGAGGCCCAGAAGCAAATGGATGTGTCCTGAGGAGAGCAAATCGAAAGGTTCTTACCTCTGAGAAGTTCTCCTTGACTTTTGTTCCACCAGCAGCCGTCCTGTGGTCTCGGCACAGCCTGGGGATCCCTGACCTGCACCACCACAACCTTTAACAGGACATCCGGCAGTTCTAGAACCTGAATGACAAACAGCAAGTACTTCTCCAGGACAGCTTTGATGTAGGATTGTTTTATTTTGTTTTCCCTGCAGAGGACAGGGAGAAATTTCTCCTCCCCACAGTACCACTAAACACCCTACCCATGATCCTTCAGGCATTTTGGGGCTGTAACCCCCCCATCTCTCACTGGCCTGCTCCTCCAGTACCATCAGCACACCCCCCAGTAACATCATCATCACCCCCTCAAATCCCCCCTTCTTTTCTCTCCAAAAAAAGGTAGAAAAGGGAAATAGACCCCACAGGGCAGCTCCTTGCTCTCATAATGCCATTTACATATGTACATACCACAACTCCTCAAAACAGGGGGCAGCGCCCCGAACAGTCGCAGCCCCCATCCCACAGGCCGGCAGCTGCCCCATGGCACGGTGGGGAGGGAAGATGTTGCCACGTCTCCCGCTTGGGCTCTGCTCCCCCACGTTCTGTTCCCCGCCTGGGCTGCGGGATCTGCTGACCATCAGGTGTTCATAGCTCCCCCTATGAAAAACAAAAATTCAAAATTAGAGTTCAGCATCTTAAGAAAATAGCACAGAAAGAAGCAGAGGAATTAGTCAGAATAAGGGATCGCCCAGCGGCAGCGCTTGTTGGCCGTGCGCTGCAGAAAAGAAAAAAAGAAAGAAAAGAAAACAAGAAAAGGAATGATCTCTTCCAGGCGGTTTCTCTAAACAGTCGAGAGATTATAAAATTGCACGTGTCTTTTCCAAGCAGAATGAGCCTGTGATTCCACGAAAAAGGAGGGCAAGGAGCAGGTCAGCTTGTCAGAGAAAGACAGGGACAGGGCGCAAGACAAGGCGACACAGAGAGAGAGGCAAAAGGGACAGGGAGGCAGGGCAAAGGGAAGGAGAGGCCAAGATCAGAGACAAGCAGCAGGACAGAGACGGTGGGGAAAACTCCTAGAATGGGCAGCGGGAGAGACAGACCAAGGAGAAACGGGCGCCGGGCCGCGGGACAGGGAGCGGGGCAGAGCGTCACGGAAACAAAAACAAAGAGGGAACGGGACAGAGAAACGAGAGGAAAGACAAGGAGAAGGGCAGAGAAACAGGAATGGGGGCGGGCAGGGAGCAGGACCGAGAGATGGAGCGAGGAAGGGAAAAAAGGACGGGGGCAGAATGCAGGGAGAGAAACGACGACAGGGAGCAGGACAATAGCATGGGCTGCAGGACAGAGACGGAGGAATTGCAAAAACACAGACACGAGGAGCACCACAGAATGACAGCCAGGGGAAAGAGGCACAGAGAGCGGGACGGCGCCGGAGCGGAAAAAAACAAACCAAACCAACGGTGCTGGGCCGCTGGAGGGAGATACGCAGAAAGAAAAAAACACCCAGGAAGAGAGAAAAGAAAGAGGGGATGGCTGGCTGGGGGAGGGAGGGGAAAGCAGTTAGGAAGGGCGGGAGAAGGACCGCCACAGAACAACAGAAAAGCCAGCGAGGCCAGGCAGGGCAGGGGGGCCGTGACACTGCTTGTCTAGCAGTATAATCTGCGATCTGCCCATTTATTTCCAATTTCCTGATCACTGCTCCCTTTCGATGCCCTTTGCAACGCACGATGGCAACTTTTCTAGCAACGGCACAGCTTCCAACAACTGGAGTATCATATTTAATCTGTCTTCCTTCTGCTGTTAATCAACTTTGTTCTTTTCAAATGGCACGCACCATTCTAAAAACATACTTTGAAACAGTGCAAATATTAACCTTCTTCTCTTTGGGTAATTCTAAAGCTCGTGTGAGCGCAGCTTTCTGGGCAGAAGTCTCTGCAGGTAAAGGTTTAGTTTCGATTACCTTGTGGGTAGTTGTCACCGCACACCCGGCTTGACGTACTCCTCGCTTTACGCAGAGCTGCTTCCGACGGTGAACCAGGAGCCTTCGGCATCCTCCAGTGGCCGGCTGCTCCTTTAGATCCGGTCCGCTGGAGTAAACAGCTTCTGTTGTTTCCGAGCAATCGGACAGCACAGGCTCCGAAACAGATCCACTGAGGAGAGAAGCCGGATTGACAATGTCAGTAGTAGCAATATTTCCATCATCTTGTTCCACCCACACGGCCTGGTATTTCAGGGGACGCTAATACAGTCATTTGCTGTCCCACAGTGAGCTTACGAGCTTCCCGCACGTCGAGCGCGACAGCTGCCACGGCTCAAAGACAGCCAGGCCAGCCTTTGCTCGCTTCGTCTGGTTGCTTAGGGAAGCAGACCACGGCTCGCTCAGGAGACCTTAACCGCTGCGCCGGAACACCCAAAGCAATACTTTGCCTTTCGTGTGAGTGCAACCAAAATGGTTTGGTGACACCTGGGAGGCCCAGGGCCGGAGCCCTCGCCAGTTCCTTTTTCAGTTGCGAAAAAGCCCTCCCGGCTTCTCCCGTCCAATTCAACTCGGAGCTGTTTTCTTTTAACAGTTCGTACAAAGGCTTCACTGAGAGTCCATCATTAGGAATCCAAAGCCCGCACCAACCTGTCCTTTCGAGAAATGTCCGCAGCCCTTTTACCGTCGCCGGTTCCGGCGTCCGGCAAGCAGGTTCTTTCCGCTCTGTCCCCAGCTCTCGCCGTCCTCCGGAGATCTCCAATCCCAGATAAGTCACTCGGTGCCGCATCAGCCGGGCCTTCTGTTGGGAAACCCGATGCTCACTTAATCGCAGAAAATCAGTCAGCTTACAGTCCATCGCACACAACCCTCTTCGGGTTCTGTGCCTATAAGGAGACAACAAAGTCCCGTTGCCCGGAAGAGCTTCCCAGGCGTCACGTTCTCGTGCTAACTGGTTTCCGAAAATCACAGGGCTGCTCCTGAATCCCCGGGGTGACACGACCCAGGTTAATTGGGTCTTTCTCCCACTTAAAGGGATTTTCCCACTCAAAAGCAAAAAGCTTCTGACTCTCTTTGGCTAATGCAAGACAGAAAAAGGCATCTTTGAAATCCAACACAGTAGACCATTTGTGATTATCTCGCCATTTATCTAACAATGTGTAAGGGTTAGCTACTACCGGGTGTCAATCTGCGGTAATTTTGTTTATTGCTCTCCAATCTTGCACTAACCTATAGCTTTTACTGTCTGGTTTCTTTACAGGCCGGACTGAAGTGTTCGCTTCTGACCCACCTTCTATCAGCAGCCTAAACTGCAAAAAGTTACCGGTCATTTCTTTTACCCCTTCTCTATCCTCTAATTTCAGAGGATATTGTCTAGTTCTGACTGGTCCAGCTCCAGCTTTCAAATTGATTTTCGCTGGTTCTGCATTCTTTGATTTACCAGGAACTGCCGAAGCCCATACCCCTGCAAATACTTGATCCAATATTTCCCGAGCTATTTGGCTTTGCTTGTCAGTTTGAATCATTGCCAATTAAAATCCCGGCTCTTTTATCTTGAATCTCACTTTCCCCCGTTTGAATGTTATGATTGCTTTCAATTGTTTTCATAGGTCTCGTCTTAGTAACAGTTTTGGAGACCTAGGCGTATATAAGAACTTATACATTCCGATTGGTTTTCCTAACTTATATTTGATTGGCCGTAAAAATAAAGCTTTCTCTTGTTGGCCCGTAGCTCCCACTACAGTTACAAAATCTTTATCTAAGGGTATCGTTTCCTGGTTCAAAATAGAACAAGATACTCCAGTATCAATTAAAAACTCCATTTCTTTTCTGTGTTTCCCTGGCTTTACTATGACCGGTGGATCTGCTCGGCTGGATTCCTCAGGTTCCCGTCAATCAACTTCTGCCACTGACCACTACATCTCATCGAGGTTTCTCTATTCACGTTATCCCCAGGTGGCTCCCCAATCCTCCCGGTGAGCTAAAATACACCCTAGCGGGCTCTTTTTCGGCGTTTTTTCTGATTGGCTGCTTTCCACGCCACCGCGCCGTCCCATTGGCTGCTCCTCCCCGTGTTCCGCCCCCACGAACCCTCCTCGGGGCGCAGCCGCGCGAGGACCGCGCCATTTGCGCCCGTTTTCCCCACAAGCACGGCTCCCAGAGCCGACTCTCCGGGGCGGCGGAGCCGCAGCGGAGCCGGCCGGGCCGGGCACTCACCGGGGCCGCGCAGAAACGGCGACGAACGGCGGCGCGGCGGGACCGCTCCGGGCTCCAGCGGGGCGCGCACACGGAAGGTAAATGGGGGCTCTCAGGTAACCAAAAGACAAGCTCAGCTGTCCTGAGAGGAGCAGGTAGAAATCAGAGGAGTTCTAAAGGGAGCGGAGGGGCAAACAGAGCGGTCTTGAGAGGGTACAAGAGGGAAAAATGAGGCCTCTGGGATGTGCCAAAAGCAAATGGGGAAGTTTTGAGGGGAAGAGAGAAAAAGAGGGGAATTTAATGAAGCAAAAGCTCAAACGGGCACCTTGATGCCACCAAAGAGCCTGCGGGCACGCAAAGGCAGGCGGGGCAATCACAGAGGAACTGGAAGGAAACGGGTTTCTGAGGGAACAAGGTGGCGAGTAAGCCTGTGAGAGGCCCAGAAGCAAATGGATGTGTCCTGAGGAGAGCAAATCGAAAGGTTCTTACCTCTGAGAAGTTCTCCTTGACTTTTGTTCCACCAGCAGCCGTCCTGTGGTCTCGGCACAGCCTGGGGATCCCTGACCTGCACCACCACAACCTTTAACAGGACATCCGGCAGTTCTAGAACCTGAATGACAAACAGCAAGTACTTCTCCAGGACAGCTTTGATGTAGGATTGTTTTATTTTGTTTTCCCTGCAGAGGACAGGGAGAAATTTCTCCTCCCCACAGTACCACTAAACACCCTACCCATGATCCTTCAGGCATTTTGGGGCTGTAACCCCCCCATCTCTCACTGGCCTGCTCCTCCAGTACCATCAGCACACCCCCCAGTAACATCATCATCACCCCCTCAAATCCCCCCTTCTTTTCTCTCCAAAAAAAGGTAGAAAAGGGAAATAGACCCCACAGGGCAGCTCCTTGCTCTCATAATGCCATTTACATATGTACATACCACAACTCCTCAAAACAGGGGGCAGCGCCCCGAACAGTCGCAGCCCCCATCCCACAGGCCGGCAGCTGCCCCATGGCACGGTGGGGAGGGAAGATGTTGCCACGTCTCCCGCTTGGGCTCTGCTCCCCCACGTTCTGTTCCCCGCCTGGGCTGCGGGATCTGCTGACCATCAGGTGTTCATAGCTCCCCCTATGAAAAACAAAAATTCAAAATTAGAGTTCAGCATCTTAAGAAAATAGCACAGAAAGAAGCAGAGGAATTAGTCAGAATAAGGGATCGCCCAGCGGCAGCGCTTGTTGGCCGTGCGCTGCAGAAAAGAAAAAAAGAAAGAAAAGAAAACAAGAAAAGGAATGATCTCTTCCAGGCGGTTTCTCTAAACAGTCGAGAGATTATAAAATTGCACGTGTCTTTTCCAAGCAGAATGAGCCTGTGATTCCACGAAAAAGGAGGGCAAGGAGCAGGTCAGCTTCTCAGAGAAAGACAGGGACAGGGCGCAAGACAAGGCGACACAGAGAGAGAGGCAAAAGGGACAGGGAGGCAGGGCAAAGGGAAGGAGAGGCCAAGATCAGAGACAAGCAGCAGGACAGAGACGGTGGGGAAAACTCCTAGAATGGGCAGCGGGAGAGACAGACCAAGGAGAAACGGGCGCCGGGCCGCGGGACAGGGAGCGGGGCAGAGCGTCACGGAAACAAAAACAAAGAGGGAACGGGACAGAGAAACGAGGGGAAAGACAAGGAGAAGGGCAGAGAAACAGGAATGGGGGCGGGCAGGGAGCAGGACCGAGAGATGGAGCGAGGAAGGGAAAAAAGGACGGGGGCAGAATGCAGGGAGAGAAACGACGACAGGGAGCGGGACAATAGCATGGGCTGCAGGACAGAGACGGAGGAATTGCAAAAACACAGACACGAGGAGCACCACAGAATGACAGCCAGGGGAAAGAGGCACAGAGAGCGGGGCGGCGCCGGAGCGGAAAAAAACAAACCAAACCAACGGTGCTGGGCCGCTGGAGGGAGATACGCAGAAAGAAAAAAACACCCAGGAAGAGAGAAAAGAAAGAGGGGATGGCTGGCTGGGGGAGGGAGGGGAAAGCAGTTAGGAAGGGCGGGAGAAGGACCGCCACAGAACAACAGAAAAGCCAGCGAGGCCAGGCAGGGCAGGGGGGCCGTGACACTGCTTGTCTAGCAGTATAATCTGCGATCTGCCCATTTATTTCCAATTTCCTGATCACTGCTCCCTTTCGATGCCCTTTGCAACGCACGATGGCAACTTTTCTAGCAACGGCACAGCTTCCAACAACTGGAGTATCATATTTAATCTGTCTTCCTTCTGCTGTTAATCAACTTTGTTCTTTTCAAATGGCACGCACCATTCTAAAAACATACTTTGAAACAGTGCAAATATTAACCTTCTTCTCTTTGGGTAATTCTAAAGCTCGTGTGAGCGCAGCTTTCTGGGCAGAAGTCTCTGCAGGTAAAGGTTTAGTTTCGATTACCTTGTGGGTAGTTGTCACCGCACACCCGGCTTGACGTACTCCTCGCTTTACGCAGAGCTGCTTCCGACGGTGAACCAGGAGCCTTCGGCATCCTCCAGTGGCCGGCTGCTCCTTTAGATCCGGTCCGCTGGAGTAAACAGCTTCTGTTGTTTCCGAGCAATCGGACAGCACAGGCTCCGAAACAGATCCACTGAGGAGAGAAGCCGGATTGACAATGTCAGTAGTAGCAATATTTCCATCATCTTGTTCCACCCACACGGCCTGGTATTTCAGGGGACGCTAATACAGTCATTTGCTGTCCCACAGTGAGCTTACGAGCTTCCCGCACGTCGAGCGCGACAGCTGCCACGGCTCAAAGACAGCCAGGCCAGCCTCTGCTCGCTTCGTCTGGTTGCTTAGGGAAGCAGACCACGGCTCGCTCAGGAGACCTTAACCGCTGCGCCGGAACACCCAAAGCAATACTTTGCCTTTCGTGTGAGTGCAACCAAAATGGTTTGGTGACACCTGGGAGGCCCAGGGCCGGAGCCCTCGCCAGTTCCTTTTTCAGTTGCGAAAAAGCCCTCCCGGCTTCTCCCGTCCAATTCAACTCGGAGCTGTTTTCTTTTAACAGTTCGTACAAAGGCTTCACTGAGAGTCCATCATTAGGAATCCAAAGCCCGCACCAACCTGTCCTTTCGAGAAACGTCCGCAGCCCTTTTACCGTCGCCGGTTCCGGCGTCCGGCAAGCAGGTTCTTTCCGCTCTGTCCCCAGCTCTCGCCGTCCTCCGGAGATCTCCAATCCCAGATAAGTCACTCGGTGCCGCATCAGCCGGGCCTTCTGTTGGGAAACCCGATGCTCACTTAATCGCAGAAAATCAGTCAGCTTACAGTCCATCGCACACAACCCTCTTCGGGTTCTGTGCCTATAAGGAGACAACAAAGTCCCGTTGCCCGGAAGAGCTTCCCAGGCGTCACGTTCTCGTGCTAACTGGTTTCCGAAAATCACAGGGCTGCTCCTGAATCCCCGGGGTGACACGACCCAGGTTAATTGGGTCTTTCTCCCACTTAAAGGGATTTTCCCACTCAAAAGCAAAAAGCTTCTGACTCTCTTTGGCTAATGCAAGACAGAAAAAGGCATCTTTGAAATCCAACACAGTAGACCATTTGTGATTATCTCGCCATTTATCTAACAATGTCTAAGGGTTAGCTACTACCGGGTGTCAATCTGCGGTAATTTTGTTTATTGCTCTCCAATCTTGCACTAACCTATAGCTTTTACTGTCTGGTTTCTTTACAGGCCGGACTGAAGTGTTCGCTTCTGACCCACCTTCTATCAGCAGCCTAAACTGCAAAAAGTTACCGGTCATTTCTTTTACCCCTTCTCTATCCTCTAATTTCAGAGGATATTGTCTAGTTCTGACTGGTCCAGCTCCAGCTTTCAAATTGATTTTCGCTGGTTCTGCATTCTTTGATTTACCAGGAACTGCCGAAGCCCATACCCCTGCAAATACTTGATCCAATATTTCCCGAGCTATTTGGCTTTGCTTGTCAGTTTGAATCATTGCCAATTAAAATCCCGGCTCTTTTATCTTGAATCTCACTTTCCCCCGTTTGAATGTTATGATTGCTTTCAATTGTTTTCATAGGTCTCGTCTTAGTAACAGTTTTGGAGACCTAGGCGTATATAAGAACTTATACATTCCGATTGGTTTTCCTAACTTATATTTGATTGGCCGTAAAAATAAAGCTTTCTCTTGTTGGCCCGTAGCTCCCACTACAGTTACAAAATCTTTATCTAAGGGTATCGTTTCCTGGTTCAAAATAGAACAAGATACTCCAGTATCAATTAAAAACTCCATTTCTTTTCTGTGTTTCCCTGGCTTTACTATGACCGGTGGATCTGCTCGGCTGGATTCCTCAGGTTCCCGTCAATCAACTTCTGCCACTGACCACTACATCTCATCGAGGTTTCTCTATTCACGTTATCCCCAGGTGGCTCCCCAATCCTCCCGGTGAGCTAAAATACACCCTAGCGGGCTCTTTTTCGGCGTTTTTTCTGATTGGCTGCTTTCCACGCCACCGCGCCGTCCCATTGGCTGCTCCTCCCCGTGTTCCGCCCCCACGAACCCTCCTCGGGGCGCAGCCGCGCGAGGACCGCGCCATTTGCGCCCGTTTTCCCCACAAGCACGGCTCCCAGAGCCGACTCTCCGGGGCGGCGGAGCCGCAGCGGAGCCGGCCGGGCCGGGCACTCACCGGGGCCGCGCAGAAACGGCGACGAACGGCGGCGCGGCGGGACCGCTCCGGGCTCCAGCGGGGCGCGCACACGGAAGGTAAATGGGGGCTCTCAGGTAACCAAAAGACAAGCTCAGCTGTCCTGAGAGGAGCAGGTAGAAATCAGAGGAGTTCTAAAGGGAGCGGAGGGGCAAACAGAGCGGTCTTGAGAGGGTACAAGAGGGAAAAATGAGGCCTCTGGGATGTGCCAAAAGCAAATGGGGAAGTTTTGAGGGGAAGAGAGAAAAAGAGGGGAATTTAATGAAGCAAAAGCTCAAACGGGCACCTTGATGCCACCAAAGAGCCTGCGGGCACGCAAAGGCAGGCGGGGCAATCACAGAGGAACTGGAAGGAAACGGGTTTCTGAGGGAACAAGGTGGCGAGTAAGCCTGTGAGAGGCCCAGAAGCAAATGGATGTGTCCTGAGGAGAGCAAATCGAAAGGTTCTTACCTCTGAGAAGTTCTCCTTGACTTTTGTTCCACCAGCAGCCGTCCTGTGGTCTCGGCACAGCCTGGGGATCCCTGACCTGCACCACCACAACCTTTAACAGGACATCCGGCAGTTCTAGAACCTGAATGACAAACAGCAAGTACTTCTCCAGGACAGCTTTGATGTAGGATTGTTTTATTTTGTTTTCCCTGCAGAGGACAGGGAGAAATTTCTCCTCCCCACAGTACCACTAAACACCCTACCCATGATCCTTCAGGCATTTTGGGGCTGTAACCCCCCCATCTCTCACTGGCCTGCTCCTCCAGTACCATCAGCACACCCCCCAGTAACATCATCATCACCCCCTCAAATCCCCCCTTCTTTTCTCTCCAAAAAAAGGTAGAAAAGGGAAATAGACCCCACAGGGCAGCTCCTTGCTCTCATAATGCCATTTACATATGTACATACCACAACTCCTCAAAACAGGGGGCAGCGCCCCGAACAGTCGCAGCCCCCATCCCACAGGCCGGCAGCTGCCCCATGGCACGGTGGGGAGGGAAGATGTTGCCACGTCTCCCGCTTGGGCTCTGCTCCCCCACGTTCTGTTCCCCGCCTGGGCTGCGGGATCTGCTGACCATCAGGTGTTCATAGCTCCCCCTATGAAAAACAAAAATTCAAAATTAGAGTTCAGCATCTTAAGAAAATAGCACAGAAAGAAGCAGAGGAATTAGTCAGAATAAGGGATCGCCCAGCGGCAGCGCTTGTTGGCCGTGCGCTGCAGAAAAGAAAAAAAGAAAGAAAAGAAAACAAGAAAAGGAATGATCTCTTCCAGGCGGTTTCTCTAAACAGTCGAGAGATTATAAAATTGCACGTGTCTTTTCCAAGCAGAATGAGCCTGTGATTCCACGAAAAAGGAGGGCAAGGAGCAGGTCAGCTTGTCAGAGAAAGACAGGGACAGGGCGCAAGACAAGGCGACACAGAGAGAGAGGCAAAAGGGACAGGGAGGCAGGGCAAAGGGAAGGAGAGGCCAAGATCAGAGACAAGCAGCAGGACAGAGACGGTGGGGAAAACTCCTAGAATGGGCAGCGGGAGAGACAGACCAAGGAGAAACGGGCGCCGGGCCGCGGGACAGGGAGCGGGGCAGAGCGTCACGGAAACAAAAACAAAGAGGGAACGGGACAGAGAAACGAGGGGAAAGACAAGGAGAAGGGCAGAGAAACAGGAATGGGGGCGGGCAGGGAGCAGGACCGAGAGATGGAGCGAGGAAGGGAAAAAAGGACGGGGGCAGAATGCAGGGAGAGAAACGACGACAGGGAGCAGGACAATAGCATGGGCTGCAGGACAGAGACGGAGGAATTGCAAAAACACAGACACGAGGAGCACCACAGAATGACAGCCAGGGGAAAGAGGCACAGAGAGCGGGACGGCGCCGGAGCGGAAAAAAACAAACCAAACCAACGGTGCTGGGCCGCTGGAGGGAGATACGCAGAAAGAAAAAAACACCCAGGAAGAGAGAAAAGAAAGAGGGGATGGCTGGCTGGGGGAGGGAGGGGAAAGCAGTTAGGAAGGGCGGGAGAAGGACCGCCACAGAACAACAGAAAAGCCAGCGAGGCCAGGCAGGGCAGGGGGGCCGTGACACTGCTTGTCTAGCAGTATAATCTGCGATCTGCCCATTTATTTCCAATTTCCTGATCACTGCTCCCTTTCGATGCCCTTTGCAACGCACGATGGCAACTTTTCTAGCAACGGCACAGCTTCCAACAACTGGAGTATCATATTTAATCTGTCTTCCTTCTGCTGTTAATCAACTTTGTTCTTTTCAAATGGCACGCACCATTCTAAAAACATACTTTGAAACAGTGCAAATGTTAACCTTCTTCTCTTTGGGTAATTCTAAAGCTCGTGTGAGCGCAGCTTTCTGGGCAGAAGTCTCTGCAGGTAAAGGTTTAGTTTCGATTACCTTGTGGGTAGTTGTCACCGCACACCCGGCTTGACGTACTCCTCGCTTTACGCAGAGCTGCTTCCGACGGTGAACCAGGAGCCTTCGGCATCCTCCAGTGGCCGGCTGCTCCTTTAGATCCGGTCCGCTGGAGTAAACAGCTTCTGTTGTTTCCGAGCAATCGGACAGCACAGGCTCCGAAACAGATCCACTGAGGAGAGAAGCCGGATTGACAACGTCAGTAGTAGCAATATTTCCATCGTCTTGTTCCACCCACACGGCCTGGTATTTCAGGGGACGCTAATACAGTCATTTGCTGTCCCACAGTGAGCTTACGAGCTTCCCGTACGTCGAGCGCGACAGCTGCCACGGCTCAAAGACAGCCAGGCCAGCCTTTGCTCGCTTCGTCTGGTTGCTTAGGGAAGCAGACCGCGGCTCGCTTAGGAGACCTTAACCGCTGCGCCGGAACACCCAAAGCAATACTTTGCCTTTCGTGTGAGTACAACCAAAATGGTTTGGTGACACCTGGGAGGCCCAGGGCCGGAGCCCTCGCCAGTTCCTTTTTCAGTTGCGAAAAAGCCCTCCCGGCTTCTCCCGTCCAATTCAACTCGGAGCTGTTTTCTTTTAACAGTTCGTACAAAGGCTTCACTGAGAGTCCATCATTAGGAATCCAAAGCCCGCACCAACCTGTCCTTTCGAGAAACGTCCGCAGCCCTTTTACCGTCGCCGGTTCCGGCGTCCGGCAAACAGGTTCTTTCCGCTCTGTCCCCAGCTCTCGCCGTCCTCCGGAGATCTCCAGTCCCAGATAAGTCACTCGGTGCCGCATCAGCCGGGCCTTCTGTTGGGAAACCCGATGCTCACTTAATCGCAGAAAATCAGTCAGCTTACAGTCCATCGCACACAACCCTCTTCGGGTTTTGTGCCTATAAGGAGACAACAAAGTCCCGTTGCCCGGAAGAGCTTCCCAGGCGTCACGTTCTCGTGCTAACTGGTTTCCGAAAATCACAGGGCTGCTCCTGAATCCCCGGGGTGACACGACCCAGGTTAATTGGGTCTTTCTCCCAGTAAAGGGATTTTCCCACTCAAAAGCAAAAAGCTTCTGACTCTCTTTGGCTAATGCAAGACAGAAAAAGGCATCTTTGAAATCCAACACAGTAGACCATTTGTGATTATCTCGCCATTTATCTAACAATGTGTAAGGGTTAGCTACTACCGGGTGTCAATCTGCGGTAATTTTGTTTATTGCTCTCCAATCTTGCACTAACCTATAGCTTTTACTGTCTGGTTTCTTTACAGGCCGGATTGAAGTGTTCGCTTCTGACCCACCTTCTATCAGCAGCCTAAACTGCAAAAAGTTACCGGTCATTTCTTTTACCCCTTCTCTATCCTCTAATTTCAGAGGATATTGTCTAGTTCTGACTGGTCCAGCTCCAGCTTTCAAATTAATTTTCGCTGGTTCTGCATTCTTTGATTTACCAGGAACTGCCGAAGCCCATACCCCTGCAAATACTTGATCCAATATTTCCCGAGCTATTTGGCTTTGCTTGTCAGTTTGAATCATTGCCAATTAAAATCCCGGCTCTTTTATCTTGAATCTCACTTTCCCCCGTTTGAATGTTATGATTGCTTTCAATTGTTTTCATAGGTCTCGTCTTAGTAACAGTTTTGGAGACCTAGGCATATATAAGAAGTTATACATTCCGATTGGTTTTCCTAACTTATATTTGATTGGCCGTAAAAATAAAGCTTTCTTTTGCTGGCCAGTAGCTCCCGCTACAGGTACAAAATCTTTATCTAAGGGTATCGTTTCCTGGTTCAAAATAGAACAAGATACTCCAGTATCAATTAAAAACTCCATTCCTTTCCTGTGTTTCCCTGGCTTTACTAGGACCGGTGGATCTGCTCGGCTGGATTCCTCAGGTTCCCGTCAATCAACTTCTGCCACTGGCCATTACATGCCATCGAGGTTTCTCTATTCACGTTATCCCCAGGGGGCTCCCCAATCCTCCCGGTGAGCTAAAATACACCCTAGCGGGCTCTTTTTCGGCGTTTTTTCTGATTGGCTGCTTTCCACGCCACCGCGCCGTCCCATTGGCTGCTCCTCCCCGTGTTCCGCCCCCACGAACCCTCCTCGGGGCGCAGCCGCGCGAGGACCGCGCCATTTGCGCCCGTTTTCCCCACAAGCACGGCTCCCAGAGCCGACTCTCCGGGGCGGCGGAGCCGCAGCGGAGCCGGCCGGGCCGGGCACTCACCGGGGCCGCGCAGAAACGGCGACGAACGGCGGCGCGGCGGGACCGCTCCGGGCTCGAGCGGGGCGCGCACACGGCCGCCGAGAGCGCCGCCCGCGCTTGCCAGCGGCCATCTTTGCGCATGCGTACCGGGAAGCCCGCGGGACTCGCCCCCTCCTGCCCGCCCCTTCGCTTCCCTTCCCGCAACCCGATTGGCTGCCTATGCACGTCAATTTCCATTCTCCCCGCCTATCACCACCCCTCCCCGTTTGCCCCGCGCTGCGCTCCGCTCCGCCCCTCCAGCTTTCTCGCGCGTCCTGATTGGCCCGCTCTGCACCCCCCTTCGCGTTCTCTCCACCCACTCGCTGGAACCTCCAGGCGATTTGCATAGCCGGCGCGGCTTTCCCTTCTATTTAATTTCTGCTTCCATTTCCAGTTCTTTCTCGGTCCCTTAGAGCCCTCGGATGCTCCATCTGCATACATATATATATACACACATATATAAAATATACATATAGGTATCTCTCTATATAGCATCTATAGAAACTTAATTTCATATGTGTATATATACATATGCATAAATATATATGACTAGAAATAGAAATACAGCTTCCCAGGGAAAACAACTCCCATGGCGCTGGGCTGCAGAGCAGCGAGTGGGTGGGGAGGACAGAGCTACGGGGGGAGACAAGGGGCGCTTTGGGGCAGCGCAGGTGCCCCGGGGGTCCGCGAGCAACGGGGCGACGGGGGGGCAGTGTGGAACGGGGGGGCCGGAGAGGAGAGAGGAGGGAGCGGGGACACGTCTCACGGGGGAAAAAATGCCCGCGGGGCACGTTTGGAGAGAAATCGTTTGGGGAGGGGCAGAGACACGCGGGAGGCAGCGCAAGTAGAAAGGTGCGCGGGGCGGGGGGGGCACGGGACGTGTGTGGGGGTGACCTGCACCTGGGGGGTCCACCCGGGACCACCCACAGCAGACGACTCACCTGGGACAACCCGCAAAGGAGAATTCGCTCTGAAGAACTGACCCACGACAGAGACTCCACACCGGATCATCCCCAGCAATGCCCCTGCAACTGCTGGCGTTTCACTCCGTATTTGCCCCAAAACGGGGGTAGTGTGCCTGTCCGTAAGACAAGTTGGTTTTTTTTTTTTTTCCTTAACCTCTTCAAAAATGCCTAATTTTGAGAGGTTTGGGCACTTTTTCACAACATGCTTTTGGTTTAATGCACGAAAATATGGTTCATTTTGCTTTCCAGCTGCACGCAGCCAGGGAGAGTTCGCTTTCCCCAGGGCCTAAAATTGTTCTTTTTCTTATTATTTTCCCCATTGCACATGCAGACTCGGGGTGTTCGGCGTGTTTCGCAGCTGCTGTGGCGGTTCATGCTCTCTGTGCGCAGCCCCAGAAGGGGGCATCAGGCGTTCACAGCTCCCCCTCTGAAAAACAAAAGCTCCAAATTAGAGTTCAGCGTCTGAAAAAAAATAGCGCAGAAGAAAGCAGAGGAATTCAGTCGGAATAAGGGAGAGGAGAGCAGCTGAGCTAACGGAGGATTTGGGGGAAATGAGCCACCTTGAAACACAAGGCATCTTTTAAAAGACAGAGCGAGTTGAGCAATTCGAGACAACATTAAGACAAACTGACACCATTTGGGACACACTCAGCGGACAAGGAAACGCTCTCGCTGACGCTAGAAAGCGTCTCGCCCCTTCCCTCCGGCACCGCCGCAGGAGACAACCCCAGCGAGGCCGCGGGACGGGCTCGCGCCGCCAGCGGGATCTGCGCTCACGGATCCGCCGCCACAGCTCCGGCCCTCGCGACGCTGCTGCTGCTGCTGCTGCGCATCTGGCTCAGTCAGTAAAGCTGAAAGCGTGCAGCTCCAGAGAGCGACGCTAAAAAGTAAAGAACCAACCGCGGTCATTCACTTTATACTAAAAAGGCGTGCGGATGGTTACTTACACCAGAAAAAACCCTTCTCTTCCATTTTCCTTTGGCGTTTCCTTTGGCACGGGCGCCTGCGCCATCGCCCAGCGGCAGCGCTTGCTGGCCGTGCGCTGCAGTACCCGAGTTTCGCCACACGACGGCAGCACCGAGGCGCGCCGCGGCACCGCATTGGGGCGGCCGCCTGCAGTACCGCGCTTT
Organism: Caloenas nicobarica; assembly: GCF_036013445.1. Lineage (NCBI taxonomy): Eukaryota > Metazoa > Chordata > Aves > Columbiformes > Columbidae > Caloenas > Caloenas nicobarica. The sequence goes on along the minus strand of NC_088250.1, from coordinate 42,726,243 downwards.
GCCCACAGGGCGGCAGCACTGAGACCCGGCGCGGCAGCCCCGGGCGAGCAGGCGGGCCGCGTTCCGCGGGAATCCCGCAAAAAAACCCAAACCAAAACAAACCAAAAAAACCAGAGAGCCGCGGCAGGAAAGCGCCCCTGTCGCAGGGACGGCCGCAAGTCCCAAAAACGAACACCGCCGCCCGCCAGCCCGGTGCCGGAAGGCTAACGCGCCCCGCTTGCTCTGCTGGCCGACGGCACCCGGAGGCAGCGCCTCTGAGTCCCGACCCCAGCAGTCCCCGGCCCGCGGCAGCATGCAAGCACGCGATCGGCCCGCTCTGCACTTGAATTGCCATTCCCTCCGCCCATCGCCTCCCCGCCCGAAGCGCAAAGCCACGTGCATATTGGGCGCGAGGTCTTGCGCTGTCTTTTTGTGTGTGCGTTTTCTTTTTCTTTCTCTTGTGCCACGTTGTCCAGAAAGGGGAAGCTGAGCGCGTGGGTGCCACGGCTCCACGGGGCTCCTCTCCACGGGGAGGGCGCTCGGGCCGGGAAGGACCCTGAGCCTGGCGTGGGTGGACACATCCCATCACACGTACAGACACAGAACCCGCCGGGCCTCGCCCTGAGCTTCCGCACTTCCGCCAAAGCGGCAACCCGCTCGCCACGCCGCCGAACCTGCAACCGCACCTTAGCTCTGTTTTTAAACATCCCCCTGACAAAAGGGGGCTGCGCCGCTCCCGGAGAGACTGCAATACCGGGAACGGGCGCTGCACCGGAGACACGGCTCCAGGCCGCAGACCTTTAGCCCACCTGCCCTAAGAGTCACATGCCTCTCACCAGCTTCGCGAGCTCGGCCATGAGGGCAGGAGGGGGAAACCTAACTAAACACCTCCCCACCGCACTGGCCCATCCCGTTCCTCCTGTTCCAACGTCACGGTCACCCTCGCCACGCCCGCACTCACCTGCCGCCTATTTCGCCGCTCCGTTCCCCTCGCTCCCTCCCACCGTCCCGCCGCGCTCAGCGGGCACCGACACCCGGCGGGAGGTTCCCGCCTGTCACCTCATGCCCCTCTGCCGGCTCCGGGGACCTCACCAAGGACTGCCCTGCCCTGAACCGCCTGCCTCCAGATCCCCGGGAGCCGGCCGCAGCGAGAGCTCCGCAGCCTCCCGTCCCTCGCCCCGACGCCCGTCCCGTTCATTCCCGGTACCCCCCCGAGACACCACGGACACGCTTGCCAGGGAGCTAGCTATTCCAACTGGATTGAGTCGGCGCGCTCTCATTGGCTGCTTTCCACTCCACCGCGCTGTCCTCCTATTGGATGCTCCTTCCCGCGCTCCGCCCCCACAAGCCCGCGCCTGCGCCGGACCTGACTGAGGACTGCGCCCATTTGGGCATGCGCAGTAGGGACTTCACAAGCACCGCCCCTCCCGCAACCTCATTGGCTGCCTACGCACGTCAATCGCCATTCTCTCCGCCTATCAGCGCTCCGCCCCTCAACCTTGCTCGCGCCGTCTGATTGGCCCGCTCTGCATCCTCACTCGCCTGCTCGCCGCCCTGCGGGGACCCCGAGCCCATTTGGCCGTGCAGCTTCAAAGACGGAAACTAAAAAGCAAAGAACAAACCGCGGTCATTCGCTTATCCTAAAAAGGTGTGCGGATGCCTACCCACACCACAAAAAGCCCTTAGCTTTCATTTTCCTCCGGCACTACAATTGCATAGGTGTGAACTCGTAAAATTAAACCATCCATCTCCCAGACACACGCTTCGAACTTGACTACGGTGGGTTTCTGTTTGTCTTACACCAACGGACTTGCACATTTCTGAGCAAACACATTCCTTTTGAAGCACAGCCCCTCCCGGGGGAAAAACACGTCTTAGTCATTGAAAAAAATAAAATCCGACTTGGAGCTCCCAAACATTAGGGAGCGGCGGGGAAACAAACGAAAGCGAAGACCAACAGCAGCATCGTAAAGTAGTATTCAGCTTCAATTCTGATCACGTACTTAAAAGCCTCTCTCAGCCCTACGAACGATTAGTCCTTTTCTGGAAGGACACATTTTTTCACCTGAATGTCCTCAATTGAAGACTCCACTAAACAGAACGGGGATCGAGCCGCAGGACAACATGCCATCGACATATTAACAAGGAAAAAAAACCCACAAGTAAACCCCAGGTTCGATTACTAGTTTCCATCCCGTTGCATTCCTTACATTTCAACTGGCACCCAGGTGCTCCAAAATTAACTATACCCATGCCACTTCTCACTAAAAATTCAGTTCTACGTTTAAACATTCAAGGCTATTTCCAGTGTGCCCATAAATTCACTGTGAACAAAGACAAGAGAAACGCTCGACCCTAAGGAGCGCCAGCCGGCAGGTTTCTCCCCCCTCTGCCCGGGACCGAGAAGACGCCGCCGCCGCTGCCGCCTCCTGCCGCCTCCTCGCCCGTGCCCACTCGCAGCGGGGCTGCCCCACGACAGCCGGGGGCCTCTTTTTTTTTCCCGGCGGCCGGTCCGACCGCTGCCCCCCCGCTTTCTGACGGCCACGGCCACGACCCCGCCCGCAGCGGCAGCGCCCCCCTCGCCCCCGCCCCGGCACGGGCACAGGGCGCCGCTTCCCAGCTGCAGTACCGGCCTGTGGCCACCAGACGGCAGCACCGAGCGCGGTCGCGCCGCGCACCCCGCGCCGCCGCAGCGCGCCCGCTTCTTTTCAGACCCCTGGCCCTTCTTCTTGACCCGTGGGCAGCTTCAGCTGCCCTGGAACGCGCTTTCCCAGAGCCGCGCGGATGACAGACACGCATACCCACGTACACTTCCCCAAGCCTAAGCGTAGCCAGGATTCCCTTCCTCGCCCTCAACGTTTTTGTTCAAGAGTCCAGCAGCTCACCTGTCCTCGCGAGCTGCCTCGCTGCAAACAAACGAACAGAAAAGGAAAAAAAAAGAAAAGAAAACAAGAAAAGGAATGATCTCTTCCAGGCAGTTTCTCGAAAGAGTCGAGAGATTATAAAATTGCACGTGTCTTTTCCAAGCAGAATGAGCCTGTGATTCCACGAAAAAGGAGGGCAAGGAGCAGGTCAGCTTGTCAGAGAAAGACAGGGACAGGGCGCAAGACAAGGCGACACAGAGAGAGAGGCAAAAGGGACAGAGAGGCAGGGCAAAGGGAAGGAGAGGCCAAGATCAGAGACAAGCAGCAGGACAGAGACGGTGGGGAAAACTCCTAGAATGGGCAGCAGGAGAGACAGACCAAGGAGAAACGGGCGCCGGGCCGCGGGACAGGGAGCGGGGCAGAGGGTCACGGAAACAAAAACAAAGAGGGAACGGGACAGAGAAACGAGGCGAAAGACAAGGAGAAGGGCAGAGAAACAGGAATGGGGGCGGGCAGGGAGCAGGACCGAGAGATGGAGCGAGGAAGGGAAAAAAGGACGGGGGCAGAATGCAGGGAGAGAAACGACGACAGGGAGCGGGACAATAGCATGGGCTGCAGGACAGAGACGGAGGAATTGCAAAAACACAGACACGAGGAGCACCACAGAATGACAGCCAGGGGAAAGAGGCACAGAGAGCGGGGCGGCGCCGGAGCGGAAAAAAACAAACCAAACCAACGGTGCTGGGCCGCTGGAGGGAGATACGCAGAAAGAAAAAAACACCCAGGAAGAGAGAAAAGAAAGAGGGGATGGCTGGCTGGGGGAGGGAGGGGAAAGCAGTTAGGAAGGGCGGGAGAAGGACCGCCACAGAACAACAGAAAAGCCAGCGAGGCCAGGCAGGGCAGGGGGGCCGTGACACTGCTTGTCTAGCAGTATAATCTGCGATCTGCCCATTTATTTCCAATTTCCTGATCACTGCTCCCTTTCGATGCCCTTTGCAACGCACGATGGCAACTTTTCTAGCATCGGCACAGCTTCCAACAACTGGAGTATCATATTTAATCTGTCTTCCTTCTGCTGTTAATCAACTTTGTTCTTTTCAAATGGCACGCACCATTCTAAAAACATACTTTGAAACAGTGCAAATATTAACCTTCTTCTCTTTGGGTAATTCTAAAGCTCGTGTGAGCGCAGCTTTCTGGGCAGAAGTCTCTGCAGGTAAAGGTTTAGTTTCGATTACCTTGTGGGTAGTTGTCACCGCACACCCGGCTTGACGTACTCCTCGCTTTACGCAGAGCTGCTTCCGACGGTGAACCAGGAGCCTTCGGCATCCTCCAGTGGCCGGCTGCTCCTTTAGATCCGGTCCGCTGGAGTAAACAGCTTCTGTTGTTTCCGAGCAATCGTACAGCACAGGCTCCGAAACAGATCCACTGAGGAGAGAAGCCGGATTGACAATGTCAGTAGTAGCAATATTTCCATCATCTTGTTCCACCCACACGGCCTGGTATTTCAGGGGACGCTAATACAGTCATTTGCTGTCCCACAGTGAGCTTACGAGCTTCCCGCACGTCGAGCGCGACAGCTGCCACGGCTCAAAGACAGCCAGGCCAGCCTTTGCTCGCTTCGTCTGGTTGCTTAGGGAAGCAGACCACGGCTCGCTCAGGAGACCTTAACCGCTGCGCCGGAACACCCAAAGCAATACTTTGCCTTTCGTGTGAGTGCAACCAAAATGGTTTGGTGACACCTGGGAGGCCCAGGGCCGGAGCCCTCGCCAGTTCCTTTTTCAGTTGCGAAAAAGCCCTCCCGGCTTCTCCCGTCCAATTCAACTCGGAGCTGTTTTCTTTTAACAGTTCGTACAAAGGCTTTACTGAGAGTCCATCATTAGAAATCCAAAGCCCGCACCAACCTGTCCTTTCGAGAAACGTCCGCAGCCCTTTTACCGTCGCCGGTTCCGGCGTCCGGCAAGCAGGTTCTTTCCGCTCTGTCCCCAGCTCTCGCCGTCCTCCGGAGATCTCCAATCCCAGATAAGTCACTCGGTACCGCATCAGCTGGGCCTTCTGTTGGGAAACCCGATGCTCACTTAATCGCAGAAAATCAGTCAGCTTACAGTCCATCGCACACAACCCTCTTCGGGTTCTGTGCCTATAAGGAGACAACAAAGTCCCGTTGCCCGGAAGAGCTTCCCAGGCGTCACGTTCTCGTGCTAACTGGTTTCCGAAAATCACAGGGCTGCTCCTGAATCCCCGGGGTGACACGACCCAGGTTAATTGGGTCTTTCTCCCACTTAAAGGGATTTTCCCACTCAAAAGCAAAAAGCTTCTGACTCTCTTTGGCTAATGCAAGACAGAAAAAGGCATCTTTGAAATCCAACACAGTAGACCATTTGTGATTATCTCACCATTTATCTAACAATGTGTAAGGGTTAGCTACTACCGGGTGTCAATCTGCGGTAATTTTGTTTATTGCTCTCCAATCTTGCACTAACCTATAGCTTTTACTGTCTGGTTTCTTTACAGGCCGGATTGAAGTGTTCGCTTCTGACCCACCTTCTATCAGCAGCCTAAACTGCAAAAAGTTACCGGTCATTTCTTTTACCCCTTCTCTATCCTCTAATTTCAGAGGATATTGTCTAGTTCTGACTGGTCCAGCTCCAGCTTTCAAATTAATTTTCGCTGGTTCTGCATTCTTTGATTTACCAGGAACTGCCGAAGCCCATACCCCTGCAAATACTTGATCCAATATTTCCCGAGCTATTTGGCTTTGCTTGTCAGTTTGAATCATTGCCAATTAAAATCCCGGCTCTTTTATCTTGAATCTCACTTTCCCCCGTTTGAATGTTATGATTGCTTTCAATTGTTTTCATAGGTCTCGTCTTAGTAACAGTTTTGGAGACCTAGGCGTATATAAGAACTTATACATTCCGATTGGTTTTCCTAACTTATATTTGATTGGCCGTAAAAATAAAGCTTTCTCTTGTTGGCCCGTAGCTCCCACTACAGTTACAAAATCTTTATCTAAGGGTATCGTTTCCTGGTTCAAAATAGAACAAGATACTCCAGTATCAATTAAAAACTCCATTTCTTTTCTGTGTTTCCCTGGCTTTACTATGACCGGTGGATCTGCTCGGCTGGATTCCTCAGGTTCCCGTCAATCAACTTCTGCCACTGACCACTACATCTCATCGAGGTTTCTCTATTCACGTTATCCCCAGGTGGCTCCCCAATCCTCCCGGTGAGCTAAAATACACCCTAGCGGGCTCTTTTTCGGCGTTTTTTCTGATTGGCTGCTTTCCACGCCACCGCGCCGTCCCATTGGCTGCTCCTCCCCGTGTTCCGCCCCCACGAACCCTCCTCGGGGCGCAGCCGCGCGAGGACCGCGCCATTTGCGCCCGTTTTCCCCACAAGCACGGCTCCCAGAGCCGACTCTCCGGGGCGGCGGAGCCGCAGCGGAGCCGGCCGGGCCGGGCACTCACCGGGGCCGCGCAGAAACGGCGACGAACGGCGGCGCGGCGGGACCGCTCCGGGCTCCAGCGGGGCGCGCACACGGAAGGTAAATGGGGGCTCTCAGGTAACCAAAAGACAAGCTCAGCTGTCCTGAGAGGAGCAGGTAGAAATCAGAGGAGTTCTAAAGGGAGCGGAGGGGCAAACAGAGCGGTCTTGAGAGGGTACAAGAGGGAAAAATGAGGCCTCTGGGATGTGCCAAAAGCAAATGGGGAAGTTTTGAGGGGAAGAGAGAAAAAGAGGGGAATTTAATGAAGCAAAAGCTCAAACGGGCACCTTGATGCCACCAAAGAGCCTGCGGGCACGCAAAGGCAGGCGGGGCAATCACAGAGGAACTGGAAGGAAACGGGTTTCTGAGGGAACAAGGTGGCGAGTAAGCCTGTGAGAGGCCCAGAAGCAAATGGATGTGTCCTGAGGAGAGCAAATCGAAAGGTTCTTACCTCTGAGAAGTTCTCCTTGACTTTTGTTCCACCAGCAGCCGTCCTGTGGTCTCGGCACAGCCTGGGGATCCCTGACCTGCACCACCACAACCTTTAACAGGACATCCGGCAGTTCTAGAACCTGAATGACAAACAGCAAGTACTTCTCCAGGACAGCTTTGATGTAGGATTGTTTTATTTTGTTTTCCCTGCAGAGGACAGGGAGAAATTTCTCCTCCCCACAGTACCACTAAACACCCTACCCATGATCCTTCAGGCATTTTGGGGCTGTAACCCCCCCATCTCTCACTGGCCTGCTCCTCCAGTACCATCAGCACACCCCCCAGTAACATCATCATCACCCCCTCAAATCCCCCCTTCTTTTCTCTCCAAAAAAAGGTAGAAAAGGGAAATAGACCCCACAGGGCAGCTCCTTGCTCTCATAATGCCATTTACATATGTACATACCACAACTCCTCAAAACAGGGGGCAGCGCCCCGAACAGTCGCAGCCCCCATCCCACAGGCCGGCAGCTGCCCCATGGCACGGTGGGGAGGGAAGATGTTGCCACGTCTCCCGCTTGGGCTCTGCTCCCCCACGTTCTGTTCCCCGCCTGGGCTGCGGGATCTGCTGACCATCAGGTGTTCATAGCTCCCCCTATGAAAAACAAAAATTCAAAATTAGAGTTCAGCATCTTAAGAAAATAGCACAGAAAGAAGCAGAGGAATTAGTCAGAATAAGGGATCGCCCAGCGGCAGCGCTTGTTGGCCGTGCGCTGCAGAAAAGAAAAAAAGAAAGAAAAGAAAACAAGAAAAGGAATGATCTCTTCCAGGCGGTTTCTCTAAACAGTCGAGAGATTATAAAATTGCACGTGTCTTTTCCAAGCAGAATGAGCCTGTGATTCCACGAAAAAGGAGGGCAAGGAGCAGGTCAGCTTGTCAGAGAAAGACAGGGACAGGGCGCAAGACAAGGCGACACAGAGAGAGAGGCAAAAGGGACAGGGAGGCAGGGCAAAGGGAAGGAGAGGCCAAGATCAGAGACAAGCAGCAGGACACAGACGGTGGGGAAAACTCCTAGAATGGGCAGCGGGAGAGACAGACCAAGGAGAAACGGGCGCCGGGCCGCGGGACAGGGAGCGGGGCAGAGCGTCACGGAAACAAAAACAAAGAGGGAACGGGACAGAGAAACGAGGGGAAAGACAAGGAGAAGGGCAGAGAAACAGGAATGGGGGCGGGCAGGGAGCAGGACCGAGAGATGGAGCGAGGAAGGGAAAAAAGGACGGGGGCAGAATGCAGGGAGAGAAACGACGACAGGGAGCGGGACAATAGCATGGGCTGCAGGACAGAGACGGAGGAATTGCAAAAACACAGACACGAGGAGCACCACAGAATGACAGCCAGGGGAAAGAGGCACAGAGAGCGGGGCGGCGCCGGAGCGGAAAAAAACAAACCAAACCAACGGTGCTGGGCCGCTGGAGGGAGATACGCAGAAAGAAAAAAACACCCAGGAAGAGAGAAAAGAAAGAGGGGATGGCTGGCTGGGGGAGGGAGGGGAAAGCAGTTAGGAAGGGCGGGAGAAGGACCGCCACAGAACAACAGAAAAGCCAGCGAGGCCAGGCAGGGCAGGGGGGCCGTGACACTGCTTGTCTAGCAGTATAATCTGCGATCTGCCCATTTATTTCCAATTTCCTGATCACTGCTCCCTTTCGATGCCCTTTGCAACGCACGATGGCAACTTTTCTAGCAACGGCACAGCTTCCAACAACTGGAGTATCATATTTAATCTGTCTTCCTTCTGCTGTTAATCAACTTTGTTCTTTTCAAATGGCACGCACCATTCTAAAAACATACTTTGAAACAGTGCAAATATTAACCTTCTTCTCTTTGGGTAATTCTAAAGCTCGTGTGAGCGCAGCTTTCTGGGCAGAAGTCTCTGCAGGTAAAGGTTTAGTTTCGATTACCTTGTGGGTAGTTGTCACCGCACACCCGGCTTGACGTACTCCTCGCTTTACGCAGAGCTGCTTCCGACGGTGAACCAGGAGCCTTCGGCATCCTCCAGTGGCCGGCTGCTCCTTTAGATCCGGTCCGCTGGAGTAAACAGCTTCTGTTGTTTCCGAGCAATCGGACAGCACAGGCTCCGAAACAGATCCACTGAGGAGAGAAGCCGGATTGACAATGTCAGTAGTAGCAATATTTCCATCATCTTGTTCCACCCACACGGCCTGGTATTTCAGGGGACGCTAATACAGTCATTTGCTGTCCCACAGTGAGCTTACGAGCTTCCCGCACGTCGAGCGCGACAGCTGCCACGGCTCAAAGACAGCCAGGCCAGCCTTTGCTCGCTTCGTCTGGTTGCTTAGGGAAGCAGACCACGGCTCGCTCAGGAGACCTTAACCGCTGCGCCGGAACACCCAAAGCAATACTTTGCCTTTCGTGTGAGTGCAACCAAAATGGTTTGGTGACACCTGGGAGGCCCAGGGCCGGAGCCCTCGCCAGTTCCTTTTTCAGTTGCGAAAAAGCCCTCCCGGCTTCTCCCGTCCAATTCAACTCGGAGCTGTTTTCTTTTAACAGTTCGTACAAAGGCTTCACTGAGAGTCCATCATTAGGAATCCAAAGCCCGCACCAACCTGTCCTTTCGAGAAACGTCCGCAGCCCTTTTACCGTCGCCGGTTCCGGCGTCCGGCAAGCAGGTTCTTTCCGCTCTGTCCCCAGCTCTCGCCGTCCTCCGGAGATCTCCAATCCCAGATAAGTCACTCGGTGCCGCATCAGCCGGGCCTTCTGTTGGGAAACCCGATGCTCACTTAATCGCAGAAAATCAGTCAGCTTACAGTCCATCGCACACAACCCTCTTCGGGTTCTGTGCCTATAAGGAGACAACAAAGTCCCGTTGCCCGGAAGAGCTTCCCAGGCGTCACGTTCTCGTGCTAACTGGTTTCCGAAAATCACAGGGCTGCTCCTGAATCCCCGGGGTGACACGACCCAGGTTAATTGGGTCTTTCTCCCACTTAAAGGGATTTTCCCACTCAAAAGCAAAAAGCTTCTGACTCTCTTTGGCTAATGCAAGACAGAAAAAGGCATCTTTGAAATCCAACACAGTAGACCATTTGTGATTATCTCGCCATTTATCTAACAATGTGTAAGGGTTAGCTACTACCGGGTGTCAATCTGCGGTAATTTTGTTTATTGCTCTCCAATCTTGCACTAACCTATAGCTTTTACTGTCTGGTTTCTTTACAGGCCGGACTGAAGTGTTCGCTTCTGACCCACCTTCTATCAGCAGCCTAAACTGCAAAAAGTTACCGGTCATTTCTTTTACCCCTTCTCTATCCTCTAATTTCAGAGGATATTGTCTAGTTCTGACTGGTCCAGCTCCAGCTTTCAAATTGATTTTCGCTGGTTCTGCATTCTTTGATTTACCAGGAACTGCCGAAGCCCATACCCCTGCAAATACTTGATCCAATATTTCCCGAGCTATTTGGCTTTGCTTGTCAGTTTGAATCATTGCCAATTAAAATCCCGGCTCTTTTATCTTGAATCTCACTTTCCCCCGTTTGAATGTTATGATTGCTTTCAATTGTTTTCATAGGTCTCGTCTTAGTAACAGTTTTGGAGACCTAGGCGTATATAAGAACTTATACATTCCGATTGGTTTTCCTAACTTATATTTGATTGGCCGTAAAAATAAAGCTTTCTCTTGTTGGCCCGTAGCTCCCACTACAGTTACAAAATCTTTATCTAAGGGTATCGTTTCCTGGTTCAAAATAGAACAAGATACTCCAGTATCAATTAAAAACTCCATTTCTTTTCTGTGTTTCCCTGGCTTTACTATGACCGGTGGATCTGCTCGGCTGGATTCCTCAGGTTCCCGTCAATCAACTTCTGCCACTGACCACTACATCTCATCGAGGTTTCTCTATTCACGTTATCCCCAGGTGGCTCCCCAATCCTCCCGGTGAGCTAAAATACACCCTAGCGGGCTCTTTTTCGGCGTTTTTTCTGATTGGCTGCTTTCCACGCCACCGCGCCGTCCCATTGGCTGCTCCTCCCCGTGTTCCGCCCCCACGAACCCTCCTCGGGGCGCAGCCGCGCGAGGACCGCGCCATTTGCGCCCGTTTTCCCCACAAGCACGGCTCCCAGAGCCGACTCTCCGGGGCGGCGGAGCCGCAGCGGAGCCGGCCGGGCCGGGCACTCACCGGGGCCGCGCAGAAACGGCGACGAACGGCGGCGCGGCGGGACCGCTCCGGGCTCCAGCGGGGCGCGCACACGGAAGGTAAATGGGGGCTCTCAGGTAACCAAAAGACAAGCTCAGCTGTCCTGAGAGGAGCAGGTAGAAATCAGAGGAGTTCTAAAGGGAGCGGAGGGGCAAACAGAGCGGTCTTGAGAGGGTACAAGAGGGAAAAATGAGGCCTCTGGGATGTGCCAAAAGCAAATGGGGAAGTTTTGAGGGGAAGAGAGAAAAAGAGGGGAATTTAATGAAGCAAAAGCTCAAACGGGCACCTTGATGCCACCAAAGAGCCTGCGGGCACGCAAAGGCAGGCGGGGCAATCACAGAGGAACTGGAAGGAAACGGGTTTCTGAGGGAACAAGGTGGCGAGTAAGCCTGTGAGAGGCCCAGAAGCAAATGGATGTGTCCTGAGGAGAGCAAATCGAAAGGTTCTTACCTCTGAGAAGTTCTCCTTGACTTTTGTTCCACCAGCAGCCGTCCTGTGGTCTCGGCACAGCCTGGGGATCCCTGACCTGCACCACCACAACCTTTAACAGGACATCCGGCAGTTCTAGAACCTGAATGACAAACAGCAAGTACTTCTCCAGGACAGCTTTGATGTAGGATTGTTTTATTTTGTTTTCCCTGCAGAGGACAGGGAGAAATTTCTCCTCCCCACAGTACCACTAAACACCCTACCCATGATCCTTCAGGCATTTTGGGGCTGTAACCCCCCCATCTCTCACTGGCCTGCTCCTCCAGTACCATCAGCACACCCCCCAGTAACATCATCATCACCCCCTCAAATCCCCCCTTCTTTTCTCTCCAAAAAAAGGTAGAAAAGGGAAATAGACCCCACAGGGCAGCTCCTTGCTCTCATAATGCCATTTACATATGTACATACCACAACTCCTCAAAACAGGGGGCAGCGCCCCGAACAGTCGCAGCCCCCATCCCACAGGCCGGCAGCTGCCCCATGGCACGGTGGGGAGGGAAGATGTTGCCACGTCTCCCGCTTGGGCTCTGCTCCCCCACGTTCTGTTCCCCGCCTGGGCTGCGGGATCTGCTGACCATCAGGTGTTCATAGCTCCCCCTATGAAAAACAAAAATTCAAAATTAGAGTTCAGCATCTTAAGAAAATAGCACAGAAAGAAGCAGAGGAATTAGTCAGAATAAGGGATCGCCCAGCGGCAGCGCTTGTTGGCCGTGCGCTGCAGAAAAGAAAAAAAGAAAGAAAAGAAAACAAGAAAAGGAATGATCTCTTCCAGGCGGTTTCTCTAAACAGTCGAGAGATTATAAAATTGCACGTGTCTTTTCCAAGCAGAATGAGCCTGTGATTCCACGAAAAAGGAGGGCAAGGAGCAGGTCAGCTTGTCAGAGAAAGACAGGGACAGGGCGCAAGACAAGGCGACACAGAGAGAGAGGCAAAAGGGACAGGGAGGCAGGGCAAAGGGAAGGAGAGGCCAAGATCAGAGACAAGCAGCAGGACACAGACGGTGGGGAAAACTCCTAGAATGGGCAGCGGGAGAGACAGACCAAGGAGAAACGGGCGCCGGGCCGCGGGACAGGGAGCGGGGCAGAGCGTCACGGAAACAAAAACAAAGAGGGAACGGGACAGAGAAACGAGGGGAAAGACAAGGAGAAGGGCAGAGAAACAGGAATGGGGGCGGGCAGGGAGCAGGACCGAGAGATGGAGCGAGGAAGGGAAAAAAGGACGGGGGCAGAATGCAGGGAGAGAAACGACGACAGGGAGCGGGACAATAGCATGGGCTGCAGGACAGAGACGGAGGAATTGCAAAAACACAGACACGAGGAGCACCACAGAATGACAGCCAGGGGAAAGAGGCACAGAGAGCGGGGCGGCGCCGGAGCGGAAAAAAACAAACCAAACCAACGGTGCTGGGCCGCTGGAGGGAGATACGCAGAAAGAAAAAAACACCCAGGAAGAGAGAAAAGAAAGAGGGGATGGCTGGCTGGGGGAGGGAGGGGAAAGCAGTTAGGAAGGGCGGGAGAAGGACCGCCACAGAACAACAGAAAAGCCAGCGAGGCCAGGCAGGGCAGGGGGGCCGTGACACTGCTTGTCTAGCAGTATAATCTGCGATCTGCCCATTTATTTCCAATTTCCTGATCACTGCTCCCTTTCGATGCCCTTTGCAACGCACGATGGCAACTTTTCTAGCAACGGCACAGCTTCCAACAACTGGAGTATCATATTTAATCTGTCTTCCTTCTGCTGTTAATCAACTTTGTTCTTTTCAAATGGCACGCACCATTCTAAAAACATACTTTGAAACAGTGCAAATATTAACCTTCTTCTCTTTGGGTAATTCTAAAGCTCGTGTGAGCGCAGCTTTCTGGGCAGAAGTCTCTGCAGGTAAAGGTTTAGTTTCGATTACCTTGTGGGTAGTTGTCACCGCACACCCGGCTTGACGTACTCCTCGCTTTACGCAGAGCTGCTTCCGACGGTGAACCAGGAGCCTTCGGCATCCTCCAGTGGCCGGCTGCTCCTTTAGATCCGGTCCGCTGGAGTAAACAGCTTCTGTTGTTTCCGAGCAATCGGACAGCACAGGCTCCGAAACAGATCCACTGAGGAGAGAAGCCGGATTGACAATGTCAGTAGTAGCAATATTTCCATCATCTTGTTCCACCCACACGGCCTGGTATTTCAGGGGACGCTAATACAGTCATTTGCTGTCCCACAGTGAGCTTACGAGCTTCCCGCACGTCGAGCGCGACAGCTGCCACGGCTCAAAGACAGCCAGGCCAGCCTTTGCTCGCTTCGTCTGGTTGCTTAGGGAAGCAGACCACGGCTCGCTCAGGAGACCTTAACCGCTGCGCCGGAACACCCAAAGCAATACTTTGCCTTTCGTGTGAGTGCAACCAAAATGGTTTGGTGACACCTGGGAGGCCCAGGGCCGGAGCCCTCGCCAGTTCCTTTTTCAGTTGCGAAAAAGCCCTCCCGGCTTCTCCCGTCCAATTCAACTCGGAGCTGTTTTCTTTTAACAGTTCGTACAAAGGCTTCACTGAGAGTCCATCATTAGGAATCCAAAGCCCGCACCAACCTGTCCTTTCGAGAAACGTCCGCAGCCCTTTTACCGTCGCCGGTTCCGGCGTCCGGCAAGCAGGTTCTTTCCGCTCTGTCCCCAGCTCTCGCCGTCCTCCGGAGATCTCCAATCCCAGATAAGTCACTCGGTGCCGCATCAGCCGGGCCTTCTGTTGGGAAACCCGATGCTCACTTAATCGCAGAAAATCAGTCAGCTTACAGTCCATCGCACACAACCCTCTTCGGGTTCTGTGCCTATAAGGAGACAACAAAGTCCCGTTGCCCGGAAGAGCTTCCCAGGCGTCACGTTCTCGTGCTAACTGGTTTCCGAAAATCACAGGGCTGCTCCTGAATCCCCGGGGTGACACGACCCAGGTTAATTGGGTCTTTCTCCCACTTAAAGGGATTTTCCCACTCAAAAGCAAAAAGCTTCTGACTCTCTTTGGCTAATGCAAGACAGAAAAAGGCATCTTTGAAATCCAACACAGTAGACCATTTGTGATTATCTCGCCATTTATCTAACAATGTGTAAGGGTTAGCTACTACCGGGTGTCAATCTGCGGTAATTTTGTTTATTGCTCTCCAATCTTGCACTAACCTATAGCTTTTACTGTCTGGTTTCTTTACAGGCCGGACTGAAGTGTTCGCTTCTGACCCACCTTCTATCAGCAGCCTAAACTGCAAAAAGTTACCGGTCATTTCTTTTACCCCTTCTCTATCCTCTAATTTCAGAGGATATTGTCTAGTTCTGACTGGTCCAGCTCCAGCTTTCAAATTGATTTTCGCTGGTTCTGCATTCTTTGATTTACCAGGAACTGCCGAAGCCCATACCCCTGCAAATACTTGATCCAATATTTCCCGAGCTATTTGGCTTTGCTTGTCAGTTTGAATCATTGCCAATTAAAATCCCGGCTCTTTTATCTTGAATCTCACTTTCCCCCGTTTGAATGTTATGATTGCTTTCAATTGTTTTCATAGGTCTCGTCTTAGTAACAGTTTTGGAGACCTAGGCGTATATAAGAACTTATACATTCCGATTGGTTTTCCTAACTTATATTTGATTGGCCGTAAAAATAAAGCTTTCTCTTGTTGGCCCGTAGCTCCCACTACAGTTACAAAATCTTTATCTAAGGGTATCGTTTCCTGGTTCAAAATAGAACAAGATACTCCAGTATCAATTAAAAACTCCATTTCTTTTCTGTGTTTCCCTGGCTTTACTATGACCGGTGGATCTGCTCGGCTGGATTCCTCAGGTTCCCGTCAATCAACTTCTGCCACTGACCACTACATCTCATCGAGGTTTCTCTATTCACGTTATCCCCAGGTGGCTCCCCAATCCTCCCGGTGAGCTAAAATACACCCTAGCGGGCTCTTTTTCGGCGTTTTTTCTGATTGGCTGCTTTCCACGCCACCGCGCCGTCCCATTGGCTGCTCCTCCCCGTGTTCCGCCCCCACGAACCCTCCTCGGGGCGCAGCCGCGCGAGGACCGCGCCATTTGCGCCCGTTTTCCCCACAAGCACGGCTCCCAGAGCCGACTCTCCGGGGCGGCGGAGCCGCAGCGGAGCCGGCCGGGCCGGGCACTCACCGGGGCCGCGCAGAAACGGCGACGAACGGCGGCGCGGCGGGACCGCTCCGGGCTCCAGCGGGGCGCGCACACGGAAGGTAAATGGGGGCTCTCAGGTAACCAAAAGACAAGCTCAGCTGTCCTGAGAGGAGCAGGTAGAAATCAGAGGAGTTCTAAAGGGAGCGGAGGGGCAAACAGAGCGGTCTTGAGAGGGTACAAGAGGGAAAAATGAGGCCTCTGGGATGTGCCAAAAGCAAATGGGGAAGTTTTGAGGGGAAGAGAGAAAAAGAGGGGAATTTAATGAAGCAAAAGCTCAAACGGGCACCTTGATGCCACCAAAGAGCCTGCGGGCACGCAAAGGCAGGCGGGGCAATCACAGAGGAACTGGAAGGAAACGGGTTTCTGAGGGAACAAGGTGGCGAGTAAGCCTGTGAGAGGCCCAGAAGCAAATGGATGTGTCCTGAGGAGAGCAAATCGAAAGGTTCTTACCTCTGAGAAGTTCTCCTTGACTTTTGTTCCACCAGCAGCCGTCCTGTGGTCTCGGCACAGCCTGGGGATCCCTGACCTGCACCACCACAACCTTTAACAGGACATCCGGCAGTTCTAGAACCTGAATGACAAACAGCAAGTACTTCTCCAGGACAGCTTTGATGTAGGATTGTTTTATTTTGTTTTCCCTGCAGAGGACAGGGAGAAATTTCTCCTCCCCACAGTACCACTAAACACCCTACCCATGATCCTTCAGGCATTTTGGGGCTGTAACCCCCCCATCTCTCACTGGCCTGCTCCTCCAGTACCATCAGCACACCCCCCAGTAACATCATCATCACCCCCTCAAATCCCCCCTTCTTTTCTCTCCAAAAAAAGGTAGAAAAGGGAAATAGACCCCACAGGGCAGCTCCTTGCTCTCATAATGCCATTTACATATGTACATACCACAACTCCTCAAAACAGGGGGCAGCGCCCCGAACAGTCGCAGCCCCCATCCCACAGGCCGGCAGCTGCCCCATGGCACGGTGGGGAGGGAAGATGTTGCCACGTCTCCCGCTTGGGCTCTGCTCCCCCACGTTCTGTTCCCCGCCTGGGCTGCGGGATCTGCTGACCATCAGGTGTTCATAGCTCCCCCTATGAAAAACAAAAATTCAAAATTAGAGTTCAGCATCTTAAGAAAATAGCACAGAAAGAAGCAGAGGAATTAGTCAGAATAAGGGATCGCCCAGCGGCAGCGCTTGTTGGCCGTGCGCTGCAGAAAAGAAAAAAAGAAAGAAAAGAAAACAAGAAAAGGAATGATCTCTTCCAGGCGGTTTCTCTAAACAGTCGAGAGATTATAAAATTGCACGTGTCTTTTCCAAGCAGAATGAGCCTGTGATTCCACGAAAAAGGAGGGCAAGGAGCAGGTCAGCTTCTCAGAGAAAGACAGGGACAGGGCGCAAGACAAGGCGACACAGAGAGAGAGGCAAAAGGGACAGGGAGGCAGGGCAAAGGGAAGGAGAGGCCAAGATCAGAGACAAGCAGCAGGACACAGACGGTGGGGAAAACTCCTAGAATGGGCAGCGGGAGAGACAGACCAAGGAGAAACGGGCGCCGGGCCGCGGGACAGGGAGCGGGGCAGAGCGTCACGGAAACAAAAACAAAGAGGGAACGGGACAGAGAAACGAGGGGAAAGACAAGGAGAAGGGCAGAGAAACAGGAATGGGGGCGGGCAGGGAGCAGGACCGAGAGATGGAGCGAGGAAGGGAAAAAAGGACGGGGGCAGAATGCAGGGAGAGAAACGACGACAGGGAGCGGGACAATAGCATGGGCTGCAGGACAGAGACGGAGGAATTGCAAAAACACAGACACGAGGAGCACCACAGAATGACAGCCAGGGGAAAGAGGCACAGAGAGCGGGACGGCGCCGGAGCGGAAAAAAACAAACCAAACCAACGGTGCTGGGCCGCTGGAGGGAGATACGCAGAAAGAAAAAAACACCCAGGAAGAGAGAAAAGAAAGAGGGGATGGCTGGCTGGGGGAGGGAGGGGAAAGCAGTTAGGAAGGGCGGGAGAAGGACCGCCACAGAACAACAGAAAAGCCAGCGAGGCCAGGCAGGGCAGGGGGGCCGTGACACTGCTTGTCTAGCAGTATAATCTGCGATCTGCCCATTTATTTCCAATTTCCTGATCACTGCTCCCTTTCGATGCCCTTTGCAACGCACGATGGCAACTTTTCTAGCAACGGCACAGCTTCCAACAACTGGAGTATCATATTTAATCTGTCTTCCTTCTGCTGTTAATCAACTTTGTTCTTTTCAAATGGCACGCACCATTCTAAAAACATACTTTGAAACAGTGCAAATATTAACCTTCTTCTCTTTGGGTAATTCTAAAGCTCGTGTGAGCGCAGCTTTCTGGGCAGAAGTCTCTGCAGGTAAAGGTTTAGTTTCGATTACCTTGTGGGTAGTTGTCACCGCACACCCGGCTTGACGTACTCCTCGCTTTACGCAGAGCTGCTTCCGACGGTGAACCAGGAGCCTTCGGCATCCTCCAGTGGCCGGCTGCTCCTTTAGATCCGGTCCGCTGGAGTAAACAGCTTCTGTTGTTTCCGAGCAATCGGACACCACAGGCTCCGAAACAGATCCACTGAGGAGAGAAGCCGGATTGACAATGTCAGTAGTAGCAATATTTCCATCATCTTGTTCCACCCACACGGCCTGGTATTTCAGGGGACGCTAATACAGTCATTTGCTGTCCCACAGTGAGCTTACGAGCTTCCCGCACGTCGAGCGCGACAGCTGCCACGGCTCAAAGACAGCCAGGCCAGCCTCTGCTCGCTTCGTCTGGTTGCTTAGGGAAGCAGACCACGGCTCGCTCAGGAGACCTTAACCGCTGCGCCGGAACACCCAAAGCAATACTTTGCCTTTCGTGTGAGTGCAACCAAAATGGTTTGGTGACACCCGGGAGGCCCAGGGCCGGAGCCCTCGCCAGTTCCTTTTTCAGTTGCGAAAAAGCCCTCCCGGCTTCTCCCGTCCAATTCAACTCGGAGCTGTTTTCTTTTAACAGTTCGTACAAAGGCTTCACTGAGAGTCCATCATTAGGAATCCAAAGCCCGCACCAACCTGTCCTTTCGAGAAACGTCCGCAGCCCTTTTACCGTCGCCGGTTCCGGCGTCCGGCAAGCAGGTTCTTTCCGCTCTGTCCCCAGCTCTCGCCGTCCTCCGGAGATCTCCAATCCCAGATAAGTCACTCGGTGCCGCATCAGCCGGGCCTTCTGTTGGGAAACCCGATGCTCACTTAATCGCAGAAAATCAGTCAGCTTACAGTCCATCGCACACAACCCTCTTCGGGTTCTGTGCCTATAAGGAGACAACAAAGTCCCGTTGCCCGGAAGAGCTTCCCAGGCGTCACGTTCTCGTGCTAACTGGTTTCCGAAAATCACAGGGCTGCTCCTGAATCCCCGGGGTGACACGACCCAGGTTAATTGGGTCTTTCTCCCACTTAAAGGGATTTTCCCACTCAAAAGCAAAAAGCTTCTGACTCTCTTTGGCTAATGCAAGACAGAAAAAGGCATCTTTGAAATCCAACACAGTAGACCATTTGTGATTATCTCGCCATTTATCTAACAATGTCTAAGGGTTAGCTACTACCGGGTGTCAATCTGCGGTAATTTTGTTTATTGCTCTCCAATCTTGCACTAACCTATAGCTTTTACTGTCTGGTTTCTTTACAGGCCGGACTGAAGTGTTCGCTTCTGACCCACCTTCTATCAGCAGCCTAAACTGCAAAAAGTTACCGGTCATTTCTTTTACCCCTTCTCTATCCTCTAATTTCAGAGGATATTGTCTAGTTCTGACTGGTCCAGCTCCAGCTTTCAAATTGATTTTCGCTGGTTCTGCATTCTTTGATTTACCAGGAACTGCCGAAGCCCATACCCCTGCAAATACTTGATCCAATATTTCCCGAGCTATTTGGCTTTGCTTGTCAGTTTGAATCATTGCCAATTAAAATCCCGGCTCTTTTATCTTGAATCTCACTTTCCCCCGTTTGAATGTTATGATTGCTTTCAATTGTTTTCATAGGTCTCGTCTTAGTAACAGTTTTGGAGACCTAGGCGTATATAAGAACTTATACATTCCGATTGGTTTTCCTAACTTATATTTGATTGGCCGTAAAAATAAAGCTTTCTCTTGTTGGCCCGTAGCTCCCACTACAGTTACAAAATCTTTATCTAAGGGTATCGTTTCCTGGTTCAAAATAGAACAAGATACTCCAGTATCAATTAAAAACTCCATTTCTTTTCTGTGTTTCCCTGGCTTTACTATGACCGGTGGATCTGCTCGGCTGGATTCCTCAGGTTCCCGTCAATCAACTTCTGCCACTGACCACTACATCTCATCGAGGTTTCTCTATTCACGTTATCCCCAGGTGGCTCCCCAATCCTCCCGGTGAGCTAAAATACACCCTAGCGGGCTCTTTTTCGGCGTTTTTTCTGATTGGCTGCTTTCCACGCCACCGCGCCGTCCCATTGGCTGCTCCTCCCCGTGTTCCGCCCCCACGAACCCTCCTCGGGGCGCAGCCGCGCGAGGACCGCGCCATTTGCGCCCGTTTTCCCCACAAGCACGGCTCCCAGAGCCGACTCTCCGGGGCGGCGGAGCCGCAGCGGAGCCGGCCGGGCCGGGCACTCACCGGGGCCGCGCAGAAACGGCGACGAACGGCGGCGCGGCGGGACCGCTCCGGGCTCCAGCGGGGCGCGCACACGGAAGGTAAATGGGGGCTCTCAGGTAACCAAAAGACAAGCTCAGCTGTCCTGAGAGGAGCAGGTAGAAATCAGAGGAGTTCTAAAGGGAGCGGAGGGGCAAACAGAGCGGTCTTGAGAGGGTACAAGAGGGAAAAATGAGGCCTCTGGGATGTGCCAAAAGCAAATGGGGAAGTTTTGAGGGGAAGAGAGAAAAAGAGGGGAATTTAATGAAGCAAAAGCTCAAACGGGCACCTTGATGCCACCAAAGAGCCTGCGGGCACGCAAAGGCAGGCGGGGCAATCACAGAGGAACTGGAAGGAAACGGGTTTCTGAGGGAACAAGGTGGCGAGTAAGCCTGTGAGAGGCCCAGAAGCAAATGGATGTGTCCTGAGGAGAGCAAATCGAAAGGTTCTTACCTCTGAGAAGTTCTCCTTGACTTTTGTTCCACCAGCAGCCGTCCTGTGGTCTCGGCACAGCCTGGGGATCCCTGACCTGCACCACCACAACCTTTAACAGGACATCCGGCAGTTCTAGAACCTGAATGACAAACAGCAAGTACTTCTCCAGGACAGCTTTGATGTAGGATTGTTTTATTTTGTTTTCCCTGCAGAGGACAGGGAGAAATTTCTCCTCCCCACAGTACCACTAAACACCCTACCCATGATCCTTCAGGCATTTTGGGGCTGTAACCCCCCCATCTCTCACTGGCCTGCTCCTCCAGTACCATCAGCACACCCCCCAGTAACATCATCATCACCCCCTCAAATCCCCCCTTCTTTTCTCTCCAAAAAAAGGTAGAAAAGGGAAATAGACCCCACAGGGCAGCTCCTTGCTCTCATAATGCCATTTACATATGTACATACCACAACTCCTCAAAACAGGGGGCAGCGCCCCGAACAGTCGCAGCCCCCATCCCACAGGCCGGCAGCTGCCCCATGGCACGGTGGGGAGGGAAGATGTTGCCACGTCTCCCGCTTGGGCTCTGCTCCCCCACGTTCTGTTCCCCGCCTGGGCTGCGGGATCTGCTGACCATCAGGTGTTCATAGCTCCCCCTATGAAAAACAAAAATTCAAAATTAGAGTTCAGCATCTTAAGAAAATAGCACAGAAAGAAGCAGAGGAATTAGTCAGAATAAGGGATCGCCCAGCGGCAGCGCTTGTTGGCCGTGCGCTGCAGAAAAGAAAAAAAGAAAGAAAAGAAAACAAGAAAAGGAATGATCTCTTCCAGGCGGTTTCTCTAAACAGTCGAGAGATTATAAAATTGCACGTGTCTTTTCCAAGCAGAATGAGCCTGTGATTCCACGAAAAAGGAGGGCAAGGAGCAGGTCAGCTTGTCAGAGAAAGACAGGGACAGGGCGCAAGACAAGGCAACACAGAGAGAGAGGCAAAAGGGACAGGGAGGCAGGGCAAAGGGAAGGAGAGGCCAAGATCAGAGACAAGCAGCAGGACAGAGACGGTGGGGAAAACTCCTAGAATGGGCAGCGGGAGAGACAGACCAAGGAGAAACGGGCGCCGGGCCGCGGGACAGGGAGCGGGGCAGAGCGTCACGGAAACAAAAACAAAGAGGGAACGGGACAGAGAAACGAGAGGAAAGACAAGGAGAAGGGCAGAGAAACAGGAATGGGGGCGGGCAGGGAGCAGGACCGAGAGATGGAGCGAGGAAGGGAAAAAAGGACGGGGGCAGAATGCAGGGAGAGAAACGACGACAGGGAGCAGGACAATAGCATGGGCTGCAGGACAGAGACGGAGGAATTGCAAAAACACAGACACGAGGAGCACCACAGAATGACAGCCAGGGGAAAGAGGCACAGAGAGCGGGACGGCGCCGGAGCGGAAAAAAACAAACCAAACCAACGGTGCTGGGCCGCTGGAGGGAGATACGCAGAAAGAAAAAAACACCCAGGAAGAGAGAAAAGAAAGAGGGGATGGCTGGCTGGGGGAGGGAGGGGAAAGCAGTTAGGAAGGGCGGGAGAAGGACCGCCACAGAACAACAGAAAAGCCAGCGAGGCCAGGCAGGGCAGGGGGGCCGTGACACTGCTTGTCTAGCAGTATAATCTGCGATCTGCCCATTTATTTCCAATTTCCTGATCACTGCTCCCTTTCGATGCCCTTTGCAACGCACGATGGCAACTTTTCTAGCAACGGCACAGCTTCCAACAACTGGAGTATCATATTTAATCTGTCTTCCTTCTGCTGTTAATCAACTTTGTTCTTTTCAAATGGCACGCACCATTCTAAAAACATACTTTGAAACAGTGCAAATATTAACCTTCTTCTCTTTGGGTAATTCTAAAGCTCGTGTGAGCGCAGCTTTCTGGGCAGAAGTCTCTGCAGGTAAAGGTTTAGTTTCGATTACCTTGTGGGTAGTTGTCACCGCACACCCGGCTTGACGTACTCCTCGCTTTACGCAGAGCTGCTTCCGACGGTGAACCAGGAGCCTTCGGCATCCTCCAGTGGCCGGCTGCTCCTTTAGATCCGGTCCGCTGGAGTAAACAGCTTCTGTTGTTTCCGAGCAATCGGACAGCACAGGCTCCGAAACAGATCCACTGAGGAGAGAAGCCGGATTGACAATGTCAGTAGTAGCAATATTTCCATCATCTTGTTCCACCCACACGGCCTGGTATTTCAGGGGACGCTAATACAGTCATTTGCTGTCCCACAGTGAGCTTACGAGCTTCCCGCACGTCGAGCGCGACAGCTGCCACGGCTCAAAGACAGCCAGGCCAGCCTTTGCTCGC
The DNA here is from genome assembly GCF_036013445.1 of Caloenas nicobarica. Classification (NCBI taxonomy): domain Eukaryota; kingdom Metazoa; phylum Chordata; class Aves; order Columbiformes; family Columbidae; genus Caloenas; species Caloenas nicobarica. Next base: position 42,703,224 of record NC_088250.1, on the reverse strand, counting down.
TTCGTCTGGTTGCTTAGGGAAGCAGACCACGGCTCGCTCAGGAGACCTTAACCGCTGCGCCGGAACACCCAAAGCAATACTTTGCCTTTCGTGTGAGTGCAACCAAAATGGTTTGGTGACACCTGGGAGGCCCAGGGCCGGAGCCCTCGCCAGTTCCTTTTTCAGTTGCGAAAAAGCCCTCCCGGCTTCTCCCGTCCAATTCAACTCGGAGCTGTTTTCTTTTAACAGTTCGTACAAAGGCTTCACTGAGAGTCCATCATTAGGAATCCAAAGCCCGCACCAACCTGTCCTTTCGAGAAACGTCCGCAGCCCTTTTACCGTCGCCGGTTCCGGCGTCCGGCAAGCAGGTTCTTTCCGCTCTGTCCCCAGCTCTCGCCGTCCTCCGGAGATCTCCAATCCCAGATAAGTCACTCGGTGCCGCATCAGCCGGGCCTTCTGTTGGGAAACCCGATGCTCACTTAATCGCAGAAAATCAGTCAGCTTACAGTCCATCGCACACAACCCTCTTCGGGTTCTGTGCCTATAAGGAGACAACAAAGTCCCGTTGCCCGGAAGAGCTTCCCAGGCGTCACGTTCTCGTGCTAACTGGTTTCCGAAAATCACAGGGCTGCTCCTGAATCCCCGGGGTGACACGACCCAGGTTAATTGGGTCTTTCTCCCACTTAAAGGGATTTTCCCACTCAAAAGCAAAAAGCTTCTGACTCTCTTTGGCTAATGCAAGACAGAAAAAGGCATCTTTGAAATCCAACACAGTAGACCATTTGTGATTATCTCGCCATTTATCTAACAATGTGTAAGGGTTAGCTACTACCGGGTGTCAATCTGCGGTAATTTTGTTTATTGCTCTCCAATCTTGCACTAACCTATAGCTTTTACTGTCTGGTTTCTTTACAGGCCGGACTGAAGTGTTCGCTTCTGACCCACCTTCTATCAGCAGCCTAAACTGCAAAAAGTTACCGGTCATTTCTTTTACCCCTTCTCTATCCTCTAATTTCAGAGGATATTGTCTAGTTCTGACTGGTCCAGCTCCAGCTTTCAAATTGATTTTCGCTGGTTCTGCATTCTTTGATTTACCAGGAACTGCCGAAGCCCATACCCCTGCAAATACTTGATCCAATATTTCCCGAGCTATTTGGCTTTGCTTGTCAGTTTGAATCATTGCCAATTAAAATCCCGGCTCTTTTATCTTGAATCTCACTTTCCCCCGTTTGAATGTTATGATTGCTTTCAATTGTTTTCATAGGTCTCGTCTTAGTAACAGTTTTGGAGACCTAGGCGTATATAAGAACTTATACATTCCGATTGGTTTTCCTAACTTATATTTGATTGGCCGTAAAAATAAAGCTTTCTCTTGTTGGCCCGTAGCTCCCACTACAGTTACAAAATCTTTATCTAAGGGTATCGTTTCCTGGTTCAAAATAGAACAAGATACTCCAGTATCAATTAAAAACTCCATTTCTTTTCTGTGTTTCCCTGGCTTTACTATGACCGGTGGATCTGCTCGGCTGGATTCCTCAGGTTCCCGTCAATCAACTTCTGCCACTGACCACTACATCTCATCGAGGTTTCTCTATTCACGTTATCCCCAGGTGGCTCCCCAATCCTCCCGGTGAGCTAAAATACACCCTAGCGGGCTCTTTTTCGGCGTTTTTTCTGATTGGCTGCTTTCCACGCCACCGCGCCGTCCCATTGGCTGCTCCTCCCCGTGTTCCGCCCCCACGAACCCTCCTCGGGGCGCAGCCGCGCGAGGACCGCGCCATTTGCGCCCGTTTTCCCCACAAGCACGGCTCCCAGAGCCGACTCTCCGGGGCGGCGGAGCCGCAGCGGAGCCGGCCGGGCCGGGCACTCACCGGGGCCGCGCAGAAACGGCGACGAACGGCGGCGCGGCGGGACCGCTCCGGGCTCCAGCGGGGCGCGCACACGGAAGGTAAATGGGGGCTCTCAGGTAACCAAAAGACAAGCTCAGCTGTCCTGAGAGGAGCAGGTAGAAATCAGAGGAGTTCTAAAGGGAGCGGAGGGGCAAACAGAGCGGTCTTGAGAGGGTACAAGAGGGAAAAATGAGGCCTCTGGGATGTGCCAAAAGCAAATGGGGAAGTTTTGAGGGGAAGAGAGAAAAAGAGGGGAATTTAATGAAGCAAAAGCTCAAACGGGCACCTTGATGCCACCAAAGAGCCTGCGGGCACGCAAAGGCAGGCGGGGCAATCACAGAGGAACTGGAAGGAAACGGGTTTCTGAGGGAACAAGGTGGCGAGTAAGCCTGTGAGAGGCCCAGAAGCAAATGGATGTGTCCTGAGGAGAGCAAATCGAAAGGTTCTTACCTCTGAGAAGTTCTCCTTGACTTTTGTTCCACCAGCAGCCGTCCTGTGGTCTCGGCACAGCCTGGGGATCCCTGACCTGCACCACCACAACCTTTAACAGGACATCCGGCAGTTCTAGAACCTGAATGACAAACAGCAAGTACTTCTCCAGGACAGCTTTGATGTAGGATTGTTTTATTTTGTTTTCCCTGCAGAGGACAGGGAGAAATTTCTCCTCCCCACAGTACCACTAAACACCCTACCCATGATCCTTCAGGCATTTTGGGGCTGTAACCCCCCCATCTCTCACTGGCCTGCTCCTCCAGTACCATCAGCACACCCCCCAGTAACATCATCATCACCCCCTCAAATCCCCCCTTCTTTTCTCTCCAAAAAAAGGTAGAAAAGGGAAATAGACCCCACAGGGCAGCTCCTTGCTCTCATAATGCCATTTACATATGTACATACCACAACTCCTCAAAACAGGGGGCAGCGCCCCGAACAGTCGCAGCCCCCATCCCACAGGCCGGCAGCTGCCCCATGGCACGGTGGGGAGGGAAGATGTTGCCACGTCTCCCGCTTGGGCTCTGCTCCCCCACGTTCTGTTCCCCGCCTGGGCTGCGGGATCTGCTGACCATCAGGTGTTCATAGCTCCCCCTATGAAAAACAAAAATTCAAAATTAGAGTTCAGCATCTTAAGAAAATAGCACAGAAAGAAGCAGAGGAATTAGTCAGAATAAGGGATCGCCCAGCGGCAGCGCTTGTTGGCCGTGCGCTGCAGAAAAGAAAAAAAGAAAGAAAAGAAAACAAGAAAAGGAATGATCTCTTCCAGGCGGTTTCTCTAAACAGTCGAGAGATTATAAAATTGCACGTGTCTTTTCCAAGCAGAATGAGCCTGTGATTCCACGAAAAAGGAGGGCAAGGAGCAGGTCAGCTTGTCAGAGAAAGACAGGGACAGGGCGCAAGACAAGGCGACACAGAGAGAGAGGCAAAAGGGACAGGGAGGCAGGGCAAAGGGAAGGAGAGGCCAAGATCAGAGACAAGCAGCAGGACACAGACGGTGGGGAAAACTCCTAGAATGGGCAGCGGGAGAGACAGACCAAGGAGAAACGGGCGCCGGGCCGCGGGACAGGGAGCGGGGCAGAGCGTCACGGAAACAAAAACAAAGAGGGAACGGGACAGAGAAACGAGGGGAAAGACAAGGAGAAGGGCAGAGAAACAGGAATGGGGGCGGGCAGGGAGCAGGACCGAGAGATGGAGCGAGGAAGGGAAAAAAGGACGGGGGCAGAATGCAGGGAGAGAAACGACGACAGGGAGCGGGACAATAGCATGGGCTGCAGGACAGAGACGGAGGAATTGCAAAAACACAGACACGAGGAGCACCACAGAATGACAGCCAGGGGAAAGAGGCACAGAGAGCGGGACGGCGCCGGAGCGGAAAAAAACAAACCAAACCAACGGTGCTGGGCCGCTGGAGGGAGATACGCAGAAAGAAAAAAACACCCAGGAAGAGAGAAAAGAAAGAGGGGATGGCTGGCTGGGGGAGGGAGGGGAAAGCAGTTAGGAAGGGCGGGAGAAGGACCGCCACAGAACAACAGAAAAGCCAGCGAGGCCAGGCAGGGCAGGGGGGCCGTGACACTGCTTGTCTAGCAGTATAATCTGCGATCTGCCCATTTATTTCCAATTTCCTGATCACTGCTCCCTTTCGATGCCCTTTGCAACGCACGATGGCAACTTTTCTAGCAACGGCACAGCTTCCAACAACTGGAGTATCATATTTAATCTGTCTTCCTTCTGCTGTTAATCAACTTTGTTCTTTTCAAATGGCACGCACCATTCTAAAAACATACTTTGAAACAGTGCAAATATTAACCTTCTTCTCTTTGGGTAATTCTAAAGCTCGTGTGAGCGCAGCTTTCTGGGCAGAAGTCTCTGCAGGTAAAGGTTTAGTTTCGATTACCTTGTGGGTAGTTGTCACCGCACACCCGGCTTGACGTACTCCTCGCTTTACGCAGAGCTGCTTCCGACGGTGAACCAGGAGCCTTCGGCATCCTCCAGTGGCCGGCTGCTCCTTTAGATCCGGTCCGCTGGAGTAAACAGCTTCTGTTGTTTCCGAGCAATCGGACAGCACAGGCTCCGAAACAGATCCACTGAGGAGAGAAGCCGGATTGACAATGTCAGTAGTAGCAATATTTCCATCATCTTGTTCCACCCACACGGCCTGGTATTTCAGGGGACGCTAATACAGTCATTTGCTGTCCCACAGTGAGCTTACGAGCTTCCCGCACGTCGAGCGCGACAGCTGCCACGGCTCAAAGACAGCCAGGCCAGCCTCTGCTCGCTTCGTCTGGTTGCTTAGGGAAGCAGACCACGGCTCGCTCAGGAGACCTTAACCGCTGCGCCGGAACACCCAAAGCAATACTTTGCCTTTCGTGTGAGTGCAACCAAAATGGTTTGGTGACACCTGGGAGGCCCAGGGCCGGAGCCCTCGCCAGTTCCTTTTTCAGTTGCGAAAAAGCCCTCCCGGCTTCTCCCGTCCAATTCAACTCGGAGCTGTTTTCTTTTAACAGTTCGTACAAAGGCTTCACTGAGAGTCCATCATTAGGAATCCAAAGCCCGCACCAACCTGTCCTTTCGAGAAACGTCCGCAGCCCTTTTACCGTCGCCGGTTCCGGCGTCCGGCAAGCAGGTTCTTTCCGCTCTGTCCCCAGCTCTCGCCGTCCTCCGGAGATCTCCAATCCCAGATAAGTCACTCGGTGCCGCATCAGCCGGGCCTTCTGTTGGGAAACCCGATGCTCACTTAATCGCAGAAAATCAGTCAGCTTACAGTCCATCGCACACAACCCTCTTCGGGTTCTGTGCCTATAAGGAGACAACAAAGTCCCGTTGCCCGGAAGAGCTTCCCAGGCGTCACGTTCTCGTGCTAACTGGTTTCCGAAAATCACAGGGCTGCTCCTGAATCCCCGGGGTGACACGACCCAGGTTAATTGGGTCTTTCTCCCACTTAAAGGGATTTTCCCACTCAAAAGCAAAAAGCTTCTGACTCTCTTTGGCTAATGCAAGACAGAAAAAGGCATCTTTGAAATCCAACACAGTAGACCATTTGTGATTATCTCGCCATTTATCTAACAATGTCTAAGGGTTAGCTACTACCGGGTGTCAATCTGCGGTAATTTTGTTTATTGCTCTCCAATCTTGCACTAACCTATAGCTTTTACTGTCTGGTTTCTTTACAGGCCGGACTGAAGTGTTCGCTTCTGACCCACCTTCTATCAGCAGCCTAAACTGCAAAAAGTTACCGGTCATTTCTTTTACCCCTTCTCTATCCTCTAATTTCAGAGGATATTGTCTAGTTCTGACTGGTCCAGCTCCAGCTTTCAAATTGATTTTCGCTGGTTCTGCATTCTTTGATTTACCAGGAACTGCCGAAGCCCATACCCCTGCAAATACTTGATCCAATATTTCCCGAGCTATTTGGCTTTGCTTGTCAGTTTGAATCATTGCCAATTAAAATCCCGGCTCTTTTATCTTGAATCTCACTTTCCCCCGTTTGAATGTTATGATTGCTTTCAATTGTTTTCATAGGTCTCGTCTTAGTAACAGTTTTGGAGACCTAGGCGTATATAAGAACTTATACATTCCGATTGGTTTTCCTAACTTATATTTGATTGGCCGTAAAAATAAAGCTTTCTCTTGTTGGCCCGTAGCTCCCACTACAGTTACAAAATCTTTATCTAAGGGTATCGTTTCCTGGTTCAAAATAGAACAAGATACTCCAGTATCAATTAAAAACTCCATTTCTTTTCTGTGTTTCCCTGGCTTTACTATGACCGGTGGATCTGCTCGGCTGGATTCCTCAGGTTCCCGTCAATCAACTTCTGCCACTGACCACTACATCTCATCGAGGTTTCTCTATTCACGTTATCCCCAGGTGGCTCCCCAATCCTCCCGGTGAGCTAAAATACACCCTAGCGGGCTCTTTTTCGGCGTTTTTTCTGATTGGCTGCTTTCCACGCCACCGCGCCGTCCCATTGGCTGCTCCTCCCCGTGTTCCGCCCCCACGAACCCTCCTCGGGGCGCAGCCGCGCGAGGACCGCGCCATTTGCGCCCGTTTTCCCCACAAGCACGGCTCCCAGAGCCGACTCTCCGGGGCGGCGGAGCCGCAGCGGAGCCGGCCGGGCCGGGCACTCACCGGGGCCGCGCAGAAACGGCGACGAACGGCGGCGCGGCGGGACCGCTCCGGGCTCCAGCGGGGCGCGCACACGGAAGGTAAATGGGGGCTCTCAGGTAACCAAAAGACAAGCTCAGCTGTCCTGAGAGGAGCAGGTAGAAATCAGAGGAGTTCTAAAGGGAGCGGAGGGGCAAACAGAGCGGTCTTGAGAGGGTACAAGAGGGAAAAATGAGGCCTCTGGGATGTGCCAAAAGCAAATGGGGAAGTTTTGAGGGGAAGAGAGAAAAAGAGGGGAATTTAATGAAGCAAAAGCTCAAACGGGCACCTTGATGCCACCAAAGAGCCTGCGGGCACGCAAAGGCAGGCGGGGCAATCACAGAGGAACTGGAAGGAAACGGGTTTCTGAGGGAACAAGGTGGCGAGTAAGCCTGTGAGAGGCCCAGAAGCAAATGGATGTGTCCTGAGGAGAGCAAATCGAAAGGTTCTTACCTCTGAGAAGTTCTCCTTGACTTTTGTTCCACCAGCAGCCGTCCTGTGGTCTCGGCACAGCCTGGGGATCCCTGACCTGCACCACCACAACCTTTAACAGGACATCCGGCAGTTCTAGAACCTGAATGACAAACAGCAAGTACTTCTCCAGGACAGCTTTGATGTAGGATTGTTTTATTTTGTTTTCCCTGCAGAGGACAGGGAGAAATTTCTCCTCCCCACAGTACCACTAAACACCCTACCCATGATCCTTCAGGCATTTTGGGGCTGTAACCCCCCCATCTCTCACTGGCCTGCTCCTCCAGTACCATCAGCACACCCCCCAGTAACATCATCATCACCCCCTCAAATCCCCCCTTCTTTTCTCTCCAAAAAAAGGTAGAAAAGGGAAATAGACCCCACAGGGCAGCTCCTTGCTCTCATAATGCCATTTACATATGTACATACCACAACTCCTCAAAACAGGGGGCAGCGCCCCGAACAGTCGCAGCCCCCATCCCACAGGCCGGCAGCTGCCCCATGGCACGGTGGGGAGGGAAGATGTTGCCACGTCTCCCGCTTGGGCTCTGCTCCCCCACGTTCTGTTCCCCGCCTGGGCTGCGGGATCTGCTGACCATCAGGTGTTCATAGCTCCCCCTATGAAAAACAAAAATTCAAAATTAGAGTTCAGCATCTTAAGAAAATAGCACAGAAAGAAGCAGAGGAATTAGTCAGAATAAGGGATCGCCCAGCGGCAGCGCTTGTTGGCCGTGCGCTGCAGAAAAGAAAAAAAGAAAGAAAAGAAAACAAGAAAAGGAATGATCTCTTCCAGGCGGTTTCTCTAAACAGTCGAGAGATTATAAAATTGCACGTGTCTTTTCCAAGCAGAATGAGCCTGTGATTCCACGAAAAAGGAGGGCAAGGAGCAGGTCAGCTTGTCAGAGAAAGACAGGGACAGGGCGCAAGACAAGGCGACACAGAGAGAGAGGCAAAAGGGACAGGGAGGCAGGGCAAAGGGAAGGAGAGGCCAAGATCAGAGACAAGCAGCAGGACACAGACGGTGGGGAAAACTCCTAGAATGGGCAGCGGGAGAGACAGACCAAGGAGAAACGGGCGCCGGGCCGCGGGACAGGGAGCGGGGCAGAGCGTCACGGAAACAAAAACAAAGAGGGAACGGGACAGAGAAACGAGGGGAAAGACAAGGAGAAGGGCAGAGAAACAGGAATGGGGGCGGGCAGGGAGCAGGACCGAGAGATGGAGCGAGGAAGGGAAAAAAGGACGGGGGCAGAATGCAGGGAGAGAAACGACGACAGGGAGCGGGACAATAGCATGGGCTGCAGGACAGAGACGGAGGAATTGCAAAAACACAGACACGAGGAGCACCACAGAATGACAGCCAGGGGAAAGAGGCACAGAGAGCGGGACGGCGCCGGAGCGGAAAAAAACAAACCAAACCAACGGTGCTGGGCCGCTGGAGGGAGATACGCAGAAAGAAAAAAACACCCAGGAAGAGAGAAAAGAAAGAGGGGATGGCTGGCTGGGGGAGGGAGGGGAAAGCAGTTAGGAAGGGCGGGAGAAGGACCGCCACAGAACAACAGAAAAGCCAGCGAGGCCAGGCAGGGCAGGGGGGCCGTGACACTGCTTGTCTAGCAGTATAATCTGCGATCTGCCCATTTATTTCCAATTTCCTGATCACTGCTCCCTTTCGATGCCCTTTGCAACGCACGATGGCAACTTTTCTAGCAACGGCACAGCTTCCAACAACTGGAGTATCATATTTAATCTGTCTTCCTTCTGCTGTTAATCAACTTTGTTCTTTTCAAATGGCACGCACCATTCTAAAAACATACTTTGAAACAGTGCAAATATTAACCTTCTTCTCTTTGGGTAATTCTAAAGCTCGTGTGAGCGCAGCTTTCTGGGCAGAAGTCTCTGCAGGTAAAGGTTTAGTTTCGATTACCTTGTGGGTAGTTGTCACCGCACACCCGGCTTGACGTACTCCTCGCTTTACGCAGAGCTGCTTCCGACGGTGAACCAGGAGCCTTCGGCATCCTCCAGTGGCCGGCTGCTCCTTTAGATCCGGTCCGCTGGAGTAAACAGCTTCTGTTGTTTCCGAGCAATCGGACAGCACAGGCTCCGAAACAGATCCACTGAGGAGAGAAGCCGGATTGACAATGTCAGTAGTAGCAATATTTCCATCATCTTGTTCCACCCACACGGCCTGGTATTTCAGGGGACGCTAATACAGTCATTTGCTGTCCCACAGTGAGCTTACGAGCTTCCCGCACGTCGAGCGCGACAGCTGCCACGGCTCAAAGACAGCCAGGCCAGCCTTTGCTCGCTTCGTCTGGTTGCTTAGGGAAGCAGACCACGGCTCGCTCAGGAGACCTTAACCGCTGCGCCGGAACACCCAAAGCAATACTTTGCCTTTCGTGTGAGTGCAACCAAAATGGTTTGGTGACACCTGGGAGGCCCAGGGCCGGAGCCCTCGCCAGTTCCTTTTTCAGTTGCGAAAAAGCCCTCCCGGCTTCTCCCGTCCAATTCAACTCGGAGCTGTTTTCTTTTAACAGTTCGTACAAAGGCTTCACTGAGAGTCCATCATTAGGAATCCAAAGCCCGCACCAACCTGTCCTTTCGAGAAACGTCCGCAGCCCTTTTACCGTCGCCGGTTCCGGCGTCCGGCAAGCAGGTTCTTTCCGCTCTGTCCCCAGCTCTCGCCGTCCTCCGGAGATCTCCAATCCCAGATAAGTCACTCGGTGCCGCATCAGCCGGGCCTTCTGTTGGGAAACCCGATGCTCACTTAATCGCAGAAAATCAGTCAGCTTACAGTCCATCGCACACAACCCTCTTCGGGTTCTGTGCCTATAAGGAGACAACAAAGTCCCGTTGCCCGGAAGAGCTTCCCAGGCGTCACGTTCTCGTGCTAACTGGTTTCCGAAAATCACAGGGCTGCTCCTGAATCCCCGGGGTGACACGACCCAGGTTAATTGGGTCTTTCTCCCACTTAAAGGGATTTTCCCACTCAAAAGCAAAAAGCTTCTGACTCTCTTTGGCTAATGCAAGACAGAAAAAGGCATCTTTGAAATCCAACACAGTAGACCATTTGTGATTATCTCGCCATTTATCTAACAATGTGTAAGGGTTAGCTACTACCGGGTGTCAATCTGCGGTAATTTTGTTTATTGCTCTCCAATCTTGCACTAACCTATAGCTTTTACTGTCTGGTTTCTTTACAGGCCGGACTGAAGTGTTCGCTTCTGACCCACCTTCTATCAGCAGCCTAAACTGCAAAAAGTTACCGGTCATTTCTTTTACCCCTTCTCTATCCTCTAATTTCAGAGGATATTGTCTAGTTCTGACTGGTCCAGCTCCAGCTTTCAAATTGATTTTCGCTGGTTCTGCATTCTTTGATTTACCAGGAACTGCCGAAGCCCATACCCCTGCAAATACTTGATCCAATATTTCCCGAGCTATTTGGCTTTGCTTGTCAGTTTGAATCATTGCCAATTAAAATCCCGGCTCTTTTATCTTGAATCTCACTTTCCCCCGTTTGAATGTTATGATTGCTTTCAATTGTTTTCATAGGTCTCGTCTTAGTAACAGTTTTGGAGACCTAGGCGTATATAAGAACTTATACATTCCGATTGGTTTTCCTAACTTATATTTGATTGGCCGTAAAAATAAAGCTTTCTCTTGTTGGCCCGTAGCTCCCACTACAGTTACAAAATCTTTATCTAAGGGTATCGTTTCCTGGTTCAAAATAGAACAAGATACTCCAGTATCAATTAAAAACTCCATTTCTTTTCTGTGTTTCCCTGGCTTTACTATGACCGGTGGATCTGCTCGGCTGGATTCCTCAGGTTCCCGTCAATCAACTTCTGCCACTGACCACTACATCTCATCGAGGTTTCTCTATTCACGTTATCCCCAGGTGGCTCCCCAATCCTCCCGGTGAGCTAAAATACACCCTAGCGGGCTCTTTTTCGGCGTTTTTTCTGATTGGCTGCTTTCCACGCCACCGCGCCGTCCCATTGGCTGCTCCTCCCCGTGTTCCGCCCCCACGAACCCTCCTCGGGGCGCAGCCGCGCGAGGACCGCGCCATTTGCGCCCGTTTTCCCCACAAGCACGGCTCCCAGAGCCGACTCTCCGGGGCGGCGGAGCCGCAGCGGAGCCGGCCGGGCCGGGCACTCACCGGGGCCGCGCAGAAACGGCGACGAACGGCGGCGCGGCGGGACCGCTCCGGGCTCCAGCGGGGCGCGCACACGGAAGGTAAATGGGGGCTCTCAGGTAACCAAAAGACAAGCTCAGCTGTCCTGAGAGGAGCAGGTAGAAATCAGAGGAGTTCTAAAGGGAGCGGAGGGGCAAACAGAGCGGTCTTGAGAGGGTACAAGAGGGAAAAATGAGGCCTCTGGGATGTGCCAAAAGCAAATGGGGAAGTTTTGAGGGGAAGAGAGAAAAAGAGGGGAATTTAATGAAGCAAAAGCTCAAACGGGCACCTTGATGCCACCAAAGAGCCTGCGGGCACGCAAAGGCAGGCGGGGCAATCACAGAGGAACTGGAAGGAAACGGGTTTCTGAGGGAACAAGGTGGCGAGTAAGCCTGTGAGAGGCCCAGAAGCAAATGGATGTGTCCTGAGGAGAGCAAATCGAAAGGTTCTTACCTCTGAGAAGTTCTCCTTGACTTTTGTTCCACCAGCAGCCGTCCTGTGGTCTCGGCACAGCCTGGGGATCCCTGACCTGCACCACCACAACCTTTAACAGGACATCCGGCAGTTCTAGAACCTGAATGACAAACAGCAAGTACTTCTCCAGGACAGCTTTGATGTAGGATTGTTTTATTTTGTTTTCCCTGCAGAGGACAGGGAGAAATTTCTCCTCCCCACAGTACCACTAAACACCCTACCCATGATCCTTCAGGCATTTTGGGGCTGTAACCCCCCCATCTCTCACTGGCCTGCTCCTCCAGTACCATCAGCACACCCCCCAGTAACATCATCATCACCCCCTCAAATCCCCCCTTCTTTTCTCTCCAAAAAAAGGTAGAAAAGGGAAATAGACCCCACAGGGCAGCTCCTTGCTCTCATAATGCCATTTACATATGTACATACCACAACTCCTCAAAACAGGGGGCAGCGCCCCGAACAGTCGCAGCCCCCATCCCACAGGCCGGCAGCTGCCCCATGGCACGGTGGGGAGGGAAGATGTTGCCACGTCTCCCGCTTGGGCTCTGCTCCCCCACGTTCTGTTCCCCGCCTGGGCTGCGGGATCTGCTGACCATCAGGTGTTCATAGCTCCCCCTATGAAAAACAAAAATTCAAAATTAGAGTTCAGCATCTTAAGAAAATAGCACAGAAAGAAGCAGAGGAATTAGTCAGAATAAGGGATCGCCCAGCGGCAGCGCTTGTTGGCCGTGCGCTGCAGAAAAGAAAAAAAGAAAGAAAAGAAAACAAGAAAAGGAATGATCTCTTCCAGGCGGTTTCTCTAAACAGTCGAGAGATTATAAAATTGCACGTGTCTTTTCCAAGCAGAATGAGCCTGTGATTCCACGAAAAAGGAGGGCAAGGAGCAGGTCAGCTTCTCAGAGAAAGACAGGGACAGGGCGCAAGACAAGGCGACACAGAGAGAGAGGCAAAAGGGACAGGGAGGCAGGGCAAAGGGAAGGAGAGGCCAAGATCAGAGACAAGCAGCAGGACACAGACGGTGGGGAAAACTCCTAGAATGGGCAGCGGGAGAGACAGACCAAGGAGAAACGGGCGCCGGGCCGCGGGACAGGGAGCGGGGCAGAGGGTCACGGAAACAAAAACAAAGAGGGAACGGGACAGAGAAACGAGGGGAAAGACAAGGAGAAGGGCAGAGAAACAGGAATGGGGGCGGGCAGGGAGCAGGACCGAGAGATGGAGCGAGGAAGGGAAAAAAGGACGGGGGCAGAATGCAGGGAGAGAAACGACGACAGGGAGCGGGACAATAGCATGGGCTGCAGGACAGAGACGGAGGAATTGCAAAAACACAGACACGAGGAGCACCACAGAATGACAGCCAGGGGAAAGAGGCACAGAGAGCGGGACGGCGCCGGAGCGGAAAAAAACAAACCAAACCAACGGTGCTGGGCCGCTGGAGGGAGATACGCAGAAAGAAAAAAACACCCAGGAAGAGAGAAAAGAAAGAGGGGATGGCTGGCTGGGGGAGGGAGGGGAAAGCAGTTAGGAAGGGCGGGAGAAGGACCGCCACAGAACAACAGAAAAGCCAGCGAGGCCAGGCAGGGCAGGGGGGCCGTGACACTGCTTGTCTAGCAGTATAATCTGCGATCTGCCCATTTATTTCCAATTTCCTGATCACTGCTCCCTTTCGATGCCCTTTGCAACGCACGATGGCAACTTTTCTAGCAACGGCACAGCTTCCAACAACTGGAGTATCATATTTAATCTGTCTTCCTTCTGCTGTTAATCAACTTTGTTCTTTTCAAATGGCACGCACCATTCTAAAAACATACTTTGAAACAGTGCAAATATTAACCTTCTTCTCTTTGGGTAATTCTAAAGCTCGTGTGAGCGCAGCTTTCTGGGCAGAAGTCTCTGCAGGTAAAGGTTTAGTTTCGATTACCTTGTGGGTAGTTGTCACCGCACACCCGGCTTGACGTACTCCTCGCTTTACGCAGAGCTGCTTCCGACGGTGAACCAGGAGCCTTCGGCATCCTCCAGTGGCCGGCTGCTCCTTTAGATCCGGTCCGCTGGAGTAAACAGCTTCTGTTGTTTCCGAGCAATCGGACACCACAGGCTCCGAAACAGATCCACTGAGGAGAGAAGCCGGATTGACAATGTCAGTAGTAGCAATATTTCCATCATCTTGTTCCACCCACACGGCCTGGTATTTCAGGGGACGCTAATACAGTCATTTGCTGTCCCACAGTGAGCTTACGAGCTTCCCGCACGTCGAGCGCGACAGCTGCCACGGCTCAAAGACAGCCAGGCCAGCCTCTGCTCGCTTCGTCTGGTTGCTTAGGGAAGCAGACCACGGCTCGCTCAGGAGACCTTAACCGCTGCGCCGGAACACCCAAAGCAATACTTTGCCTTTCGTGTGAGTGCAACCAAAATGGTTTGGTGACACCCGGGAGGCCCAGGGCCGGAGCCCTCGCCAGTTCCTTTTTCAGTTGCGAAAAAGCCCTCCCGGCTTCTCCCGTCCAATTCAACTCGGAGCTGTTTTCTTTTAACAGTTCGTACAAAGGCTTCACTGAGAGTCCATCATTAGGAATCCAAAGCCCGCACCAACCTGTCCTTTCGAGAAACGTCCGCAGCCCTTTTACCGTCGCCGGTTCCGGCGTCCGGCAAGCAGGTTCTTTCCGCTCTGTCCCCAGCTCTCGCCGTCCTCCGGAGATCTCCAATCCCAGATAAGTCACTCGGTGCCGCATCAGCCGGGCCTTCTGTTGGGAAACCCGATGCTCACTTAATCGCAGAAAATCAGTCAGCTTACAGTCCATCGCACACAACCCTCTTCGGGTTCTGTGCCTATAAGGAGACAACAAAGTCCCGTTGCCCGGAAGAGCTTCCCAGGCGTCACGTTCTCGTGCTAACTGGTTTCCGAAAATCACAGGGCTGCTCCTGAATCCCCGGGGTGACACGACCCAGGTTAATTGGGTCTTTCTCCCACTTAAAGGGATTTTCCCACTCAAAAGCAAAAAGCTTCTGACTCTCTTTGGCTAATGCAAGACAGAAAAAGGCATCTTTGAAATCCAACACAGTAGACCATTTGTGATTATCTCGCCATTTATCTAACAATGTGTAAGGGTTAGCTACTACCGGGTGTCAATCTGCGGTAATTTTGTTTATTGCTCTCCAATCTTGCACTAACCTATAGCTTTTACTGTCTGGTTTCTTTACAGGCCGGACTGAAGTGTTCGCTTCTGACCCACCTTCTATCAGCAGCCTAAACTGCAAAAAGTTACCGGTCATTTCTTTTACCCCTTCTCTATCCTCTAATTTCAGAGGATATTGTCTAGTTCTGACTGGTCCAGCTCCAGCTTTCAAATTGATTTTCGCTGGTTCTGCATTCTTTGATTTACCAGGAACTGCCGAAGCCCATACCCCTGCAAATACTTGATCCAATATTTCCCGAGCTATTTGGCTTTGCTTGTCAGTTTGAATCATTGCCAATTAAAATCCCGGCTCTTTTATCTTGAATCTCACTTTCCCCCGTTTGAATGTTATGATTGCTTTCAATTGTTTTCATAGGTCTCGTCTTAGTAACAGTTTTGGAGACCTAGGCGTATATAAGAACTTATACATTCCGATTGGTTTTCCTAACTTATATTTGATTGGCCGTAAAAATAAAGCTTTCTCTTGTTGGCCCGTAGCTCCCACTACAGTTACAAAATCTTTATCTAAGGGTATCGTTTCCTGGTTCAAAATAGAACAAGATACTCCAGTATCAATTAAAAACTCCATTTCTTTTCTGTGTTTCCCTGGCTTTACTATGACCGGTGGATCTGCTCGGCTGGATTCCTCAGGTTCCCGTCAATCAACTTCTGCCACTGACCACTACATCTCATCGAGGTTTCTCTATTCACGTTATCCCCAGGTGGCTCCCCAATCCTCCCGGTGAGCTAAAATACACCCTAGCGGGCTCTTTTTCGGCGTTTTTTCTGATTGGCTGCTTTCCACGCCACCGCGCCGTCCCATTGGCTGCTCCTCCCCGTGTTCCGCCCCCACGAACCCTCCTCGGGGCGCAGCCGCGCGAGGACCGCGCCATTTGCGCCCGTTTTCCCCACAAGCACGGCTCCCAGAGCCGACTCTCCGGGGCGGCGGAGCCGCAGCGGAGCCGGCCGGGCCGGGCACTCACCGGGGCCGCGCAGAAACGGCGACGAACGGCGGCGCGGCGGGACCGCTCCGGGCTCCAGCGGGGCGCGCACACGGAAGGTAAATGGGGGCTCTCAGGTAACCAAAAGACAAGCTCAGCTGTCCTGAGAGGAGCAGGTAGAAATCAGAGGAGTTCTAAAGGGAGCGGAGGGGCAAACAGAGCGGTCTTGAGAGGGTACAAGAGGGAAAAATGAGGCCTCTGGGATGTGCCAAAAGCAAATGGGGAAGTTTTGAGGGGAAGAGAGAAAAAGAGGGGAATTTAATGAAGCAAAAGCTCAAACGGGCACCTTGATGCCACCAAAGAGCCTGCGGGCACGCAAAGGCAGGCGGGGCAATCACAGAGGAACTGGAAGGAAACGGGTTTCTGAGGGAACAAGGTGGTGAGTAAGCCTGTGAGAGGCCCAGAAGCAAATGGATGTGTCCTGAGGAGAGCAAATCGAAAGGTTCTTACCTCTGAGAAGTTCTCCTTGACTTTTGTTCCACCAGCAGCCGTCCTGTGGTCTCGGCACAGCCTGGGGATCCCTGACCTGCACCACCACAACCTTTAACAGGACATCCGGCAGTTCTAGAACCTGAATGACAAACAGCAAGTACTTCTCCAGGACAGCTTTGATGTAGGATTGTTTTATTTTGTTTTCCCTGCAGAGGACAGGGAGAAATTTCTCCTCCCCACAGTACCACTAAACACCCTACCCATGATCCTTCAGGCATTTTGGGGCTGTAACCCCCCCATCTCTCACTGGCCTGCTCCTCCAGTACCATCAGCACACCCCCCAGTAACATCATCATCACCCCCTCAAATCCCCCCTTCTTTTCTCTCCAAAAAAAGGTAGAAAAGGGAAATAGACCCCACAGGGCAGCTCCTTGCTCTCATAATGCCATTTACATATGTACATACCACAACTCCTCAAAACAGGGGGCAGCGCCCCGAACAGTCGCAGCCCCCATCCCACAGGCCGGCAGCTGCCCCATGGCACGGTGGGGAGGGAAGATGTTGCCACGTCTCCCGCTTGGGCTCTGCTCCCCCACGTTCTGTTCCCCGCCTGGGCTGCGGGATCTGCTGACCATCAGGTGTTCATAGCTCCCCCTATGAAAAACAAAAATTCAAAATTAGAGTTCAGCATCTTAAGAAAATAGCACAGAAAGAAGCAGAGGAATTAGTCAGAATAAGGGATCGCCCAGCGGCAGCGCTTGTTGGCCGTGCGCTGCAGAAAAGAAAAAAAGAAAGAAAAGAAAACAAGAAAAGGAATGATCTCTTCCAGGCGGTTTCTCTAAACAGTCGAGAGATTATAAAATTGCACGTGTCTTTTCCAAGCAGAATGAGCCTGTGATTCCACGAAAAAGGAGGGCAAGGAGCAGGTCAGCTTGTCAGAGAAAGACAGGGACAGGGCGCAAGACAAGGCGACACAGAGAGAGAGGCAAAAGGGACAGGGAGGCAGGGCAAAGGGAAGGAGAGGCCAAGATCAGAGACAAGCAGCAGGACACAGACGGTGGGGAAAACTCCTAGAATGGGCAGCGGGAGAGACAGACCAAGGAGAAACGGGCGCCGGGCCGCGGGACAGGGAGCGGGGCAGAGCGTCACGGAAACAAAAACAAAGAGGGAACGGGACAGAGAAACGAGGGGAAAGACAAGGAGAAGGGCAGAGAAACAGGAATGGGGGCGGGCAGGGAGCAGGACCGAGAGATGGAGCGAGGAAGGGAAAAAAGGACGGGGGCAGAATGCAGGGAGAGAAACGACGACAGGGAGCGGGACAATAGCATGGGCTGCAGGACAGAGACGGAGGAATTGCAAAAACACAGACACGAGGAGCACCACAGAATGACAGCCAGGGGAAAGAGGCACAGAGAGCGGGACGGCGCCGGAGCGGAAAAAAACAAACCAAACCAACGGTGCTGGGCCGCTGGAGGGAGATACGCAGAAAGAAAAAAACACCCAGGAAGAGAGAAAAGAAAGAGGGGATGGCTGGCTGGGGGAGGGAGGGGAAAGCAGTTAGGAAGGGCGGGAGAAGGACCGCCACAGAACAACAGAAAAGCCAGCGAGGCCAGGCAGGGCAGGGGGGCCGTGACACTGCTTGTCTAGCAGTATAATCTGCGATCTGCCCATTTATTTCCAATTTCCTGATCACTGCTCCCTTTCGATGCCCTTTGCAACGCACGATGGCAACTTTTCTAGCAACGGCACAGCTTCCAACAACTGGAGTATCATATTTAATCTGTCTTCCTTCTGCTGTTAATCAACTTTGTTCTTTTCAAATGGCACGCACCATTCTAAAAACATACTTTGAAACAGTGCAAATATTAACCTTCTTCTCTTTGGGTAATTCTAAAGCTCGTGTGAGCGCAGCTTTCTGGGCAGAAGTCTCTGCAGGTAAAGGTTTAGTTTCGATTACCTTGTGGGTAGTTGTCACCGCACACCCGGCTTGACGTACTCCTCGCTTTACGCAGAGCTGCTTCCGACGGTGAACCAGGAGCCTTCGGCATCCTCCAGTGGCCGGCTGCTCCTTTAGATCCGGTCCGCTGGAGTAAACAGCTTCTGTTGTTTCCGAGCAATCGGACACCACAGGCTCCGAAACAGATCCACTGAGGAGAGAAGCCGGATTGACAATGTCAGTAGTAGCAATATTTCCATCATCTTGTTCCACCCACACGGCCTGGTATTTCAGGGGACGCTAATACAGTCATTTGCTGTCCCACAGTGAGCTTACGAGCTTCCCGCACGTCGAGCGCGACAGCTGCCACAGCTCAAAGACAGCCAGGCCAGCCTCTGCTCGCTTCGTCTGGTTGCTTAGGGAAGCAGACCACGGCTCGCTCAGGAGACCTTAACCGCTGCGCCGGAACACCCAAAGCAATACTTTGCCTTTCGTGTGAGTGCAACCAAAATGGTTTGGTGACACCCGGGAGGCCCAGGGCCGGAGCCCTCGCCAGTTCCTTTTTCAGTTGCGAAAAAGCCCTCCCGGCTTCTCCCGTCCAATTCAACTCGGAGCTGTTTTCTTTTAACAGTTCGTACAAAGGCTTCACTGAGAGTCCATCATTAGGAATCCAAAGCCCGCACCAACCTGTCCTTTCGAGAAACGTCCGCAGCCCTTTTACCGTCGCCGGTTCCGGCGTCCGGCAAGCAGGTTCTTTCCGCTCTGTCCCCAGCTCTCGCCGTCCTCCGGAGATCTCCAATCCCAGATAAGTCACTCGGTGCCGCATCAGCCGGGCCTTCTGTTGGGAAACCCGATGCTCACTTAATCGCAGAAAATCAGTCAGCTTACAGTCCATCGCACACAACCCTCTTCGGGTTCTGTGCCTATAAGGAGACAACAAAGTCCCGTTGCCCGGAAGAGCTTCCCAGGCGTCACGTTCTCGTGCTAACTGGTTTCCGAAAATCACAGGGCTGCTCCTGAATCCCCGGGGTGACACGACCCAGGTTAATTGGGTCTTTCTCCCACTTAAAGGGATTTTCCCACTCAAAAGCAAAAAGCTTCTGACTCTCTTTGGCTAATGCAAGACAGAAAAAGGCATCTTTGAAATCCAACACAGTAGACCATTTGTGATTATCTCGCCATTTATCTAACAATGTGTAAGGGTTAGCTACTACCGGGTGTCAATCTGCGGTAATTTTGTTTATTGCTCTCCAATCTTGCACTAACCTATAGCTTTTACTGTCTGGTTTCTTTACAGGCCGGACTGAAGTGTTCGCTTCTGACCCACCTTCTATCAGCAGCCTAAACTGCAAAAAGTTACCGGTCATTTCTTTTACCCCTTCTCTATCCTCTAATTTCAGAGGATATTGTCTAGTTCTGACTGGTCCAGCTCCAGCTTTCAAATTGATTTTCGCTGGTTCTGCATTCTTTGATTTACCAGGAACTGCCGAAGCCCATACCCCTGCAAATACTTGATCCAATATTTCCCGAGCTATTTGGCTTTGCTTGTCAGTTTGAATCATTGCCAATTAAAATCCCGGCTCTTTTATCTTGAATCTCACTTTCCCCCGTTTGAATGTTATGATTGCTTTCAATTGTTTTCATAGGTCTCGTCTTAGTAACAGTTTTGGAGACCTAGGCGTATATAAGAACTTATACATTCCGATTGGTTTTCCTAACTTATATTTGATTGGCCGTAAAAATAAAGCTTTCTCTTGTTGGCCCGTAGCTCCCACTACAGTTACAAAATCTTTATCTAAGGGTATCGTTTCCTGGTTCAAAATAGAACAAGATACTCCAGTATCAATTAAAAACTCCATTTCTTCTCTGTGTTTCCCTGGCTTTACTATGACCGGTGGATCTGCTCGGCTGGATTCCTCAGGTTCCCGTCAATCAACTTCTGCCACTGACCACTACATCTCATCGAGGTTTCTCTATTCACGTTATCCCCAGGTGGCTCCCCAATCCTCCCGGTGAGCTAAAATACACCCTAGCGGGCTCTTTTTCGGCGTTTTTTCTGATTGGCTGCTTTCCACGCCACCGCGCCGTCCCATTGGCTGCTCCTCCCCGTGTTCCGCCCCCACGAACCCTCCTCGGGGCGCAGCCGCGCGAGGACCGCGCCATTTGCGCCCGTTTTCCCCACAAGCACGGCTCCCAGAGCCGACTCTCCGGGGCGGCGGAGCCGCAGCGGAGCCGGCCGGGCCGGGCACTCACCGGGGCCGCGCAGAAACGGCGACGAACGGCGGCGCGGCGGGACCGCTCCGGGCTCCAGCGGGGCGCGCACACGGAAGGTAAATGGGGGCTCTCAGGTAACCAAAAGACAAGCTCAGCTGTCCTGAGAGGAGCAGGTAGAAATCAGAGGAGTTCTAAAGGGAGCGGAGGGGCAAACAGAGCGGTCTTGAGAGGGTACAAGAGGGAAAAATGAGGCCTCTGGGATGTGCCAAAAGCAAATGGGGAAGTTTTGAGGGGAAGAGAGAAAAAGAGGGGAATTTAATGAAGCAAAAGCTCAAACGGGCACCTTGATGCCACCAAAGAGCCTGCGGGCACGCAAAGGCAGGCGGGGCAATCACAGAGGAACTGGAAGGAAACGGGTTTCTGAGGGAACAAGGTGGCGAGTAAGCCTGTGAGAGGCCCAGAAGCAAATGGATGTGTCCTGAGGAGAGCAAATCGAAAGGTTCTTACCTCTGAGAAGTTCTCCTTGACTTTTGTTCCACCAGCAGCCGTCCTGTGGTCTCGGCACAGCCTGGGGATCCCTGACCTGCACCACCACAACCTTTAACAGGACATCCGGCAGTTCTAGAACCTGAATGACAAACAGCAAGTACTTCTCCAGGACAGCTTTGATGTAGGATTGTTTTATTTTGTTTTCCCTGCAGAGGACAGGGAGAAATTTCTCCTCCCCACAGTACCACTAAACACCCTACCCATGATCCTTCAGGCATTTTGGGGCTGTAACCCCCCCATCTCTCACTGGCCTGCTCCTCCAGTACCATCAGCACACCCCCCAGTAACATCATCATCACCCCCCCAAATCCCCCCTTCTTTTCTCTCCAAAAAAAGGTAGAAAAGGGAAATAGACCCCACAGGGCAGCTCCTTGCTCTCATAATGCCATTTACATATGTACATACCACAACTCCTCAAAACAGGGGGCAGCGCCCCAAACAGTCGCAGCCCCCA
This sequence comes from Caloenas nicobarica, assembly GCF_036013445.1. Taxonomy (NCBI): domain Eukaryota; kingdom Metazoa; phylum Chordata; class Aves; order Columbiformes; family Columbidae; genus Caloenas; species Caloenas nicobarica. Next base: position 42,681,854 of record NC_088250.1, on the reverse strand, counting down.
TCCCACAGGCCGGCAGCTGCCCCATGGCACGGTGGGGAGGGAAGATGTTGCCACGTCTCCCGCTTGGGCTCTGCTCCCCCACGTTCTGTTCCCCGCCTGGGCTGCGGGATCTGCTGACCATCAGGTGTTCATAGCTCCCCCTATGAAAAACAAAAATTCAAAATTAGAGTTCAGCATCTTAAGAAAATAGCACAGAAAGAAGCAGAGGAATTAGTCAGAATAAGGGATCGCCCAGCGGCAGCGCTTGTTGGCCGTGCGCTGCAGAAAAGAAAAAAAGAAAGAAAAGAAAACAAGAAAAGGAATGATCTCTTCCAGGCGGTTTCTCTAAACAGTCGAGAGATTATAAAATTGCACGTGTCTTTTCCAAGCAGAATGAGCCTGTGATTCCACGAAAAAGGAGGGCAAGGAGCAGGTCAGCTTGTCAGAGAAAGACAGGGACAGGGCGCAAGACAAGGCGACACAGAGAGAGAGGCAAAAGGGACAGGGAGGCAGGGCAAAGGGAAGGAGAGGCCAAGATCAGAGACAAGCAGCAGGACAGAGACGGTGGGGAAAACTCCTAGAATGGGCAGCGGGAGAGACAGACCAAGGAGAAACGGGCGCCGGGCCGCGGGACAGGGAGCGGGGCAGAGCGTCACAGAAACAAAAACAAAGAGGGAACGGGACAGAGAAACGAGGGGAAAGACAAGGAGAAGGGCAGAGAAACAGGAATGGGGGCGGGCAGGGAGCAGGACCGAGAGATGGAGCGAGGAAGGGAAAAAAGGACGGGGGCAGAATGCAGGGAGAGAAACGACGACAGGGAGCAGGACAATAGCATGGGCTGCAGGACAGAGACGGAGGAATTGCAAAAACACAGACACGAGGAGCACCACAGAATGACAGCCAGGGGAAAGAGGCACAGAGAGCGGGACGGCGCCGGAGCGGAAAAAAACAAACCAAACCAACGGTGCTGGGCCGCTGGAGGGAGATACGCAGAAAGAAAAAAACACCCAGGAAGAGAGAAAAGAAAGAGGGGATGGCTGGCTGGGGGAGGGAGGGGAAAGCAGTTAGGAAGGGCGGGAGAAGGACCGCCACAGAACAACAGAAAAGCCAGCGAGGCCAGGCAGGGCAGGGGGGCCGTGACACTGCTTGTCTAGCAGTATAATCTGCGATCTGCCCATTTATTTCCAATTTCCTGATCACTGCTCCCTTTCGATGCCCTTTGCAACGCACGATGGCAACTTTTCTAGCAACGGCACAGCTTCCAACAACTGGAGTATCATATTTAATCTGTCTTCCTTCTGCTGTTAATCAACTTTGTTCTTTTCAAATGGCACGCACCATTCTAAAAACATACTTTGAAACAGTGCAAATATTAACCTTCTTCTCTTTGGGTAATTCTAAAGCTCGTGTGAGCGCAGCTTTCTGGGCAGAAGTCTCTGCAGGTAAAGGTTTAGTTTCGATTACCTTGTGGGTAGTTGTCACCGCACACCCGGCTTGACGTACTCCTCGCTTTACGCAGAGCTGCTTCCGACGGTGAACCAGGAGCCTTCGGCATCCTCCAGTGGCCGGCTGCTCCTTTAGATCCGGTCCGCTGGAGTAAACAGCTTCTGTTGTTTCCGAGCAATCGGACACCACAGGCTCCGAAACAGATCCACTGAGGAGAGAAGCCGGATTGACAATGTCAGTAGTAGCAATATTTCCATCATCTTGTTCCACCCACACGGCCTGGTATTTCAGGGGACGCTAATACAGTCATTTGCTGTCCCACAGTGAGCTTACGAGCTTCCCGCACGTCGAGCGCGACAGCTGCCACGGCTCAAAGACAGCCAGGCCAGCCTTTGCTCGCTTCGTCTGGTTGCTTAGGGAAGCAGACCACGGCTCGCTCAGGAGACCTTAACCGCTGCGCCGGAACACCCAAAGCAATACTTTGCCTTTCGTGTGAGTGCAACCAAAATGGTTTGGTGACACCTGGGAGGCCCAGGGCCGGAGCCCTCGCCAGTTCCTTTTTCAGTTGCGAAAAAGCCCTCCCGGCTTCTCCCGTCCAATTCAACTCGGAGCTGTTTTCTTTTAACAGTTCGTACAAAGGCTTTACTGAGAGTCCATCATTAGAAATCCAAAGCCCGCACCAACCTGTCCTTTCGAGAAACGTCCGCAGCCCTTTTACCGTCGCCGGTTCCGGCGTCCGGCAAGCAGGTTCTTTCCGCTCTGTCCCCAGCTCTCGCCGTCCTCCGGAGATCTCCAATCCCAGATAAGTCACTCGGTGCCGCATCAGCCGGGCCTTCTGTTGGGAAACCCGATGCTCACTTAATCGCAGAAAATCAGTCAGCTTACAGTCCATCGCACACAACCCTCTTCGGGTTCTGTGCCTATAAGGAGACAACAAAGTCCCGTTGCCCGGAAGAGCTTCCCAGGCGTCACGTTCTCGTGCTAACTGGTTTCCGAAAATCACAGGGCTGCTCCTGAATCCCCGGGGTGACACGACCCAGGTTAATTGGGTCTTTCTCCCACTTAAAGGGATTTTCCCACTCAAAAGCAAAAAGCTTCTGACTCTCTTTGGCTAATGCAAGACAGAAAAAGGCATCTTTGAAATCCAACACAGTAGACCATTTGTGATTATCTCGCCATTTATCTAACAATGTGTAAGGGTTAGCTACTACCGGGTGTCAATCTGCGGTAATTTTGTTTATTGCTCTCCAATCTTGCACTAACCTATAGCTTTTACTGTCTGGTTTCTTTACAGGCCGGACTGAAGTGTTCGCTTCTGACCCACCTTCTATCAGCAGCCTAAACTGCAAAAAGTTACCGGTCATTTCTTTTACCCCTTCTCTATCCTCTAATTTCAGAGGATATTGTCTAGTTCTGACTGGTCCAGCTCCAGCTTTCAAATTGATTTTCGCTGGTTCTGCATTCTTTGATTTACCAGGAACTGCCGAAGCCCATACCCCTGCAAATACTTGATCCAATATTTCCCGAGCTATTTGGCTTTGCTTGTCAGTTTGAATCATTGCCAATTAAAATCCCGGCTCTTTTATCTTGAATCTCACTTTCCCCCGTTTGAATGTTATGATTGCTTTCAATTGTTTTCATAGGTCTCGTCTTAGTAACAGTTTTGGAGACCTAGGCGTATATAAGAACTTATACATTCCGATTGGTTTTCCTAACTTATATTTGATTGGCCGTAAAAATAAAGCTTTCTCTTGTTGGCCCGTAGCTCCCACTACAGTTACAAAATCTTTATCTAAGGGTATCGTTTCCTGGTTCAAAATAGAACAAGATACTCCAGTATCAATTAAAAACTCCATTTCTTTTCTGTGTTTCCCTGGCTTTACTATGACCGGTGGATCTGCTCGGCTGGATTCCTCAGGTTCCCGTCAATCAACTTCTGCCACTGACCACTACATCTCATCGAGGTTTCTCTATTCACGTTATCCCCAGGTGGCTCCCCAATCCTCCCGGTGAGCTAAAATACACCCTAGCGGGCTCTTTTTCGGCGTTTTTTCTGATTGGCTGCTTTCCACGCCACCGCGCCGTCCCATTGGCTGCTCCTCCCCGTGTTCCGCCCCCACGAACCCTCCTCGGGGCGCAGCCGCGCGAGGACCGCGCCATTTGCGCCCGTTTTCCCCACAAGCACGGCTCCCAGAGCCGACTCTCCGGGGCGGCGGAGCCGCAGCGGAGCCGGCCGGGCCGGGCACTCACCGGGGCCGCGCAGAAACGGCGACGAACGGCGGCGCGGCGGGACCGCTCCGGGCTCCAGCGGGGCGCGCACACGGAAGGTAAATGGGGGCTCTCAGGTAACCAAAAGACAAGCTCAGCTGTCCTGAGAGGAGCAGGTAGAAATCAGAGGAGTTCTAAAGGGAGCGGAGGGGCAAACAGAGCGGTCTTGAGAGGGTACAAGAGGGAAAAATGAGGCCTCTGGGATGTGCCAAAAGCAAATGGGGAAGTTTTGAGGGGAAGAGAGAAAAAGAGGGGAATTTAATGAAGCAAAAGCTCAAACGGGCACCTTGATGCCACCAAAGAGCCTGCGGGCACGCAAAGGCAGGCGGGGCAATCACAGAGGAACTGGAAGGAAACGGGTTTCTGAGGGAACAAGGTGGCGAGTAAGCCTGTGAGAGGCCCAGAAGCAAATGGATGTGTCCTGAGGAGAGCAAATCGAAAGGTTCTTACCTCTGAGAAGTTCTCCTTGACTTTTGTTCCACCAGCAGCCGTCCTGTGGTCTCGGCACAGCCTGGGGATCCCTGACCTGCACCACCACAACCTTTAACAGGACATCCGGCAGTTCTAGAACCTGAATGACAAACAGCAAGTACTTCTCCAGGACAGCTTTGATGTAGGATTGTTTTATTTTGTTTTCCCTGCAGAGGACAGGGAGAAATTTCTCCTCCCCACAGTACCACTAAACACCCTACCCATGATCCTTCAGGCATTTTGGGGCTGTAACCCCCCCATCTCTCACTGGCCTGCTCCTCCAGTACCATCAGCACACCCCCCAGTAACATCATCATCACCCCCTCAAATCCCCCCTTCTTTTCTCTCCAAAAAAAGGTAGAAAAGGGAAATAGACCCCACAGGGCAGCTCCTTGCTCTCATAATGCCATTTACATATGTACATACCACAACTCCTCAAAACAGGGGGCAGCGCCCCGAACAGTCGCAGCCCCCATCCCACAGGCCGGCAGCTGCCCCATGGCACGGTGGGGAGGGAAGATGTTGCCACGTCTCCCGCTTGGGCTCTGCTCCCCCACGTTCTGTTCCCCGCCTGGGCTGCGGGATCTGCTGACCATCAGGTGTTCATAGCTCCCCCTATGAAAAACAAAAATTCAAAATTAGAGTTCAGCATCTTAAGAAAATAGCACAGAAAGAAGCAGAGGAATTAGTCAGAATAAGGGATCGCCCAGCGGCAGCGCTTGTTGGCCGTGCGCTGCAGAAAAGAAAAAAAGAAAGAAAAGAAAACAAGAAAAGGAATGATCTCTTCCAGGCGGTTTCTCTAAACAGTCGAGAGATTATAAAATTGCACGTGTCTTTTCCAAGCAGAATGAGCCTGTGATTCCACGAAAAAGGAGGGCAAGGAGCAGGTCAGCTTGTCAGAGAAAGACAGGGACAGGGCGCAAGACAAGGCGACACAGAGAGAGAGGCAAAAGGGACAGGGAGGCAGGGCAAAGGGAAGGAGAGGCCAAGATCAGAGACAAGCAGCAGGACAGAGACGGTGGGGAAAACTCCTAGAATGGGCAGCGGGAGAGACAGACCAAGGAGAAACGGGCGCCGGGCCGCGGGACAGGGAGCGGGGCAGAGCGTCACAGAAACAAAAACAAAGAGGGAACGGGACAGAGAAACGAGGGGAAAGACAAGGAGAAGGGCAGAGAAACAGGAATGGGGGCGGGCAGGGAGCAGGACCGAGAGATGGAGCGAGGAAGGGAAAAAAGGACGGGGGCAGAATGCAGGGAGAGAAACGACGACAGGGAGCAGGACAATAGCATGGGCTGCAGGACAGAGACGGAGGAATTGCAAAAACACAGACACGAGGAGCACCACAGAATGACAGCCAGGGGAAAGAGGCACAGAGAGCGGGACGGCGCCGGAGCGGAAAAAAACAAACCAAACCAACGGTGCTGGGCCGCTGGAGGGAGATACGCAGAAAGAAAAAAACACCCAGGAAGAGAGAAAAGAAAGAGGGGATGGCTGGCTGGGGGAGGGAGGGGAAAGCAGTTAGGAAGGGCGGGAGAAGGACCGCCACAGAACAACAGAAAAGCCAGCGAGGCCAGGCAGGGCAGGGGGGCCGTGACACTGCTTGTCTAGCAGTATAATCTGCGATCTGCCCATTTATTTCCAATTTCCTGATCACTGCTCCCTTTCGATGCCCTTTGCAACGCACGATGGCAACTTTTCTAGCAACGGCACAGCTTCCAACAACTGGAGTATCATATTTAATCTGTCTTCCTTCTGCTGTTAATCAACTTTGTTCTTTTCAAATGGCACGCACCATTCTAAAAACATACTTTGAAACAGTGCAAATATTAACCTTCTTCTCTTTGGGTAATTCTAAAGCTCGTGTGAGCGCAGCTTTCTGGGCAGAAGTCTCTGCAGGTAAAGGTTTAGTTTCGATTACCTTGTGGGTAGTTGTCACCGCACACCCGGCTTGACGTACTCCTCGCTTTACGCAGAGCTGCTTCCGACGGTGAACCAGGAGCCTTCGGCATCCTCCAGTGGCCGGCTGCTCCTTTAGATCCGGTCCGCTGGAGTAAACAGCTTCTGTTGTTTCCGAGCAATCGGACACCACAGGCTCCGAAACAGATCCACTGAGGAGAGAAGCCGGATTGACAATGTCAGTAGTAGCAATATTTCCATCATCTTGTTCCACCCACACGGCCTGGTATTTCAGGGGACGCTAATACAGTCATTTGCTGTCCCACAGTGAGCTTACGAGCTTCCCGCACGTCGAGCGCGACAGCTGCCACGGCTCAAAGACAGCCAGGCCAGCCTTTGCTCGCTTCGTCTGGTTGCTTAGGGAAGCAGACCACGGCTCGCTCAGGAGACCTTAACCGCTGCGCCGGAACACCCAAAGCAATACTTTGCCTTTCGTGTGAGTGCAACCAAAATGGTTTGGTGACACCTGGGAGGCCCAGGGCCGGAGCCCTCGCCAGTTCCTTTTTCAGTTGCGAAAAAGCCCTCCCGGCTTCTCCCGTCCAATTCAACTCGGAGCTGTTTTCTTTTAACAGTTCGTACAAAGGCTTTACTGAGAGTCCATCATTAGAAATCCAAAGCCCGCACCAACCTGTCCTTTCGAGAAACGTCCGCAGCCCTTTTACCGTCGCCGGTTCCGGCGTCCGGCAAGCAGGTTCTTTCCGCTCTGTCCCCAGCTCTCGCCGTCCTCCGGAGATCTCCAATCCCAGATAAGTCACTCGGTGCCGCATCAGCCGGGCCTTCTGTTGGGAAACCCGATGCTCACTTAATCGCAGAAAATCAGTCAGCTTACAGTCCATCGCACACAACCCTCTTCGGGTTCTGTGCCTATAAGGAGACAACAAAGTCCCGTTGCCCGGAAGAGCTTCCCAGGCGTCACGTTCTCGTGCTAACTGGTTTCCGAAAATCACAGGGCTGCTCCTGAATCCCCGGGGTGACACGACCCAGGTTAATTGGGTCTTTCTCCCACTTAAAGGGATTTTCCCACTCAAAAGCAAAAAGCTTCTGACTCTCTTTGGCTAATGCAAGACAGAAAAAGGCATCTTTGAAATCCAACACAGTAGACCATTTGTGATTATCTCGCCATTTATCTAACAATGTGTAAGGGTTAGCTACTACCGGGTGTCAATCTGCGGTAATTTTGTTTATTGCTCTCCAATCTTGCACTAACCTATAGCTTTTACTGTCTGGTTTCTTTACAGGCCGGACTGAAGTGTTCGCTTCTGACCCACCTTCTATCAGCAGCCTAAACTGCAAAAAGTTACCGGTCATTTCTTTTACCCCTTCTCTATCCTCTAATTTCAGAGGATATTGTCTAGTTCTGACTGGTCCAGCTCCAGCTTTCAAATTGATTTTCGCTGGTTCTGCATTCTTTGATTTACCAGGAACTGCCGAAGCCCATACCCCTGCAAATACTTGATCCAATATTTCCCGAGCTATTTGGCTTTGCTTGTCAGTTTGAATCATTGCCAATTAAAATCCCGGCTCTTTTATCTTGAATCTCACTTTCCCCCGTTTGAATGTTATGATTGCTTTCAATTGTTTTCATAGGTCTCGTCTTAGTAACAGTTTTGGAGACCTAGGCGTATATAAGAACTTATACATTCCGATTGGTTTTCCTAACTTATATTTGATTGGCCGTAAAAATAAAGCTTTCTCTTGTTGGCCCGTAGCTCCCACTACAGTTACAAAATCTTTATCTAAGGGTATCGTTTCCTGGTTCAAAATAGAACAAGATACTCCAGTATCAATTAAAAACTCCATTTCTTTTCTGTGTTTCCCTGGCTTTACTATGACCGGTGGATCTGCTCGGCTGGATTCCTCAGGTTCCCGTCAATCAACTTCTGCCACTGACCACTACATCTCATCGAGGTTTCTCTATTCACGTTATCCCCAGGTGGCTCCCCAATCCTCCCGGTGAGCTAAAATACACCCTAGCGGGCTCTTTTTCGGCGTTTTTTCTGATTGGCTGCTTTCCACGCCACCGCGCCGTCCCATTGGCTGCTCCTCCCCGTGTTCCGCCCCCACGAACCCTCCTCGGGGCGCAGCCGCGCGAGGACCGCGCCATTTGCGCCCGTTTTCCCCACAAGCACGGCTCCCAGAGCCGACTCTCCGGGGCGGCGGAGCCGCAGCGGAGCCGGCCGGGCCGGGCACTCACCGGGGCCGCGCAGAAACGGCGACGAACGGCGGCGCGGCGGGACCGCTCCGGGCTCCAGCGGGGCGCGCACACGGAAGGTAAATGGGGGCTCTCAGGTAACCAAAAGACAAGCTCAGCTGTCCTGAGAGGAGCAGGTAGAAATCAGAGGAGTTCTAAAGGGAGCGGAGGGGCAAACAGAGCGGTCTTGAGAGGGTACAAGAGGGAAAAATGAGGCCTCTGGGATGTGCCAAAAGCAAATGGGGAAGTTTTGAGGGGAAGAGAGAAAAAGAGGGGAATTTAATGAAGCAAAAGCTCAAACGGGCACCTTGATGCCACCAAAGAGCCTGCGGGCACGCAAAGGCAGGCGGGGCAATCACAGAGGAACTGGAAGGAAACGGGTTTCTGAGGGAACAAGGTGGCGAGTAAGCCTGTGAGAGGCCCAGAAGCAAATGGATGTGTCCTGAGGAGAGCAAATCGAAAGGTTCTTACCTCTGAGAAGTTCTCCTTGACTTTTGTTCCACCAGCAGCCGTCCTGTGGTCTCGGCACAGCCTGGGGATCCCTGACCTGCACCACCACAACCTTTAACAGGACATCCGGCAGTTCTAGAACCTGAATGACAAACAGCAAGTACTTCTCCAGGACAGCTTTGATGTAGGATTGTTTTATTTTGTTTTCCCTGCAGAGGACAGGGAGAAATTTCTCCTCCCCACAGTACCACTAAACACCCTACCCATGATCCTTCAGGCATTTTGGGGCTGTAACCCCCCCATCTCTCACTGGCCTGCTCCTCCAGTACCATCAGCACACCCCCCAGTAACATCATCATCACCCCCTCAAATCCCCCCTTCTTTTCTCTCCAAAAAAAGGTAGAAAAGGGAAATAGACCCCACAGGGCAGCTCCTTGCTCTCATAATGCCATTTACATATGTACATACCACAACTCCTCAAAACAGGGGGCAGCGCCCCGAACAGTCGCAGCCCCCATCCCACAGGCCGGCAGCTGCCCCATGGCACGGTGGGGAGGGAAGATGTTGCCACGTCTCCCGCTTGGGCTCTGCTCCCCCACGTTCTGTTCCCCGCCTGGGCTGCGGGATCTGCTGACCATCAGGTGTTCATAGCTCCCCCTATGAAAAACAAAAATTCAAAATTAGAGTTCAGCATCTTAAGAAAATAGCACAGAAAGAAGCAGAGGAATTAGTCAGAATAAGGGATCGCCCAGCGGCAGCGCTTGTTGGCCGTGCGCTGCAGAAAAGAAAAAAAGAAAGAAAAGAAAACAAGAAAAGGAATGATCTCTTCCAGGCGGTTTCTCTAAACAGTCGAGAGATTATAAAATTGCACGTGTCTTTTCCAAGCAGAATGAGCCTGTGATTCCACGAAAAAGGAGGGCAAGGAGCAGGTCAGCTTGTCAGAGAAAGACAGGGACAGGGCGCAAGACAAGGCGACACAGAGAGAGAGGCAAAAGGGACAGGGAGGCAGGGCAAAGGGAAGGAGAGGCCAAGATCAGAGACAAGCAGCAGGACAGAGACGGTGGGGAAAACTCCTAGAATGGGCAGCGGGAGAGACAGACCAAGGAGAAACGGGCGCCGGGCCGCGGGACAGGGAGCGGGGCAGAGCGTCACGGAAACAAAAACAAAGAGGGAACGGGACAGAGAAACGAGGGGAAAGACAAGGAGAAGGGCAGAGAAACAGGAATGGGGGCGGGCAGGGAGCAGGACCGAGAGATGGAGCGAGGAAGGGAAAAAAGGACGGGGGCAGAATGCAGGGAGAGAAACGACGACAGGGAGCGGGACAATAGCATGGGCTGCAGGACAGAGACGGAGGAATTGCAAAAACACAGACACGAGGAGCACCACAGAATGACAGCCAGGGGAAAGAGGCACAGAGAGCGGGGCGGCGCCGGAGCGGAAAAAAACAAACCAAACCAACGGTGCTGGGCCGCTGGAGGGAGATACGCAGAAAGAAAAAAACACCCAGGAAGAGAGAAAAGAAAGAGGGGATGGCTGGCTGGGGGAGGGAGGGGAAAGCAGTTAGGAAGGGCGGGAGAAGGACCGCCACAGAACAACAGAAAAGCCAGCGAGGCCAGGCAGGGCAGGGGGGCCGTGACACTGCTTGTCTAGCAGTATAATCTGCGATCTGCCCATTTATTTCCAATTTCCTGATCACTGCTCCCTTTCGATGCCCTTTGCAACGCACGATGGCAACTTTTCTAGCAACGGCACAGCTTCCAACAACTGGAGTATCATATTTAATCTGTCTTCCTTCTGCTGTTAATCAACTTTGTTCTTTTCAAATGGCACGCACCATTCTAAAAACATACTTTGAAACAGTGCAAATATTAACCTTCTTCTCTTTGGGTAATTCTAAAGCTCGTGTGAGCGCAGCTTTCTGGGCAGAAGTCTCTGCAGGTAAAGGTTTAGTTTCGATTACCTTGTGGGTAGTTGTCACCGCACACCCGGCTTGACGTACTCCTCGCTTTACGCAGAGCTGCTTCCGACGGTGAACCAGGAGCCTTCGGCATCCTCCAGTGGCCGGCTGCTCCTTTAGATCCGGTCCGCTGGAGTAAACAGCTTCTGTTGTTTCCGAGCAATCGGACAGCACAGGCTCCGAAACAGATCCACTGAGGAGAGAAGCCGGATTGACAATGTCAGTAGTAGCAATATTTCCATCATCTTGTTCCACCCACACGGCCTGGTATTTCAGGGGACGCTAATACAGTCATTTGCTGTCCCACAGTGAGCTTACGAGCTTCCCGCACGTCGAGCGCGACAGCTGCCACGGCTCAAAGACAGCCAGGCCAGCCTTTGCTCGCTTCGTCTGGTTGCTTAGGGAAGCAGACCACGGCTCGCTCAGGAGACCTTAACCGCTGCGCCGGAACACCCAAAGCAATACTTTGCCTTTCGTGTGAGTGCAACCAAAATGGTTTGGTGACACCCGGGAGGCCCAGGGCCGGAGCCCTCGCCAGTTCCTTTTTCAGTTGCGAAAAAGCCCTCCCGGCTTCTCCCGTCCAATTCAACTCGGAGCTGTTTTCTTTTAACAGTTCGTACAAAGGCTTCACTGAGAGTCCATCATTAGGAATCCAAAGCCCGCACCAACCTGTCCTTTCAAGAAACGTCCGCAGCCCTTTTACCGTCGCCGGTTCCGGCGTCCGGCAAGCAGGTTCTTTCCGCTCTGTCCCCAGCTCTCGCCGTCCTCCGGAGATCTCCAATCCCAGATAAGTCACTCGGTGCCGCATCAGCCGGGCCTTCTGTTGGGAAACCCGATGCTCACTTAATCGCAGAAAATCAGTCAGCTTACAGTCCATCGCACACAACCCTCTTCGGGTTCTGTGCCTATAAGGAGACAACAAAGTCCCGTTGCCCGGAAGAGCTTCCCAGGCGTCACGTTCTCGTGCTAACTGGTTTCCGAAAATCACAGGGCTGCTCCTGAATCCCCGGGGTGACACGACCCAGGTTAATTGGGTCTTTCTCCCACTTAAAGGGATTTTCCCACTCAAAAGCAAAAAGCTTCTGACTCTCTTTGGCTAATGCAAGACAGAAAAAGGCATCTTTGAAATCCAACACAGTAGACCATTTGTGATTATCTCGCCATTTATCTAACAATGTGTAAGGGTTAGCTACTACCGGGTGTCAATCTGCGGTAATTTTGTTTATTGCTCTCCAATCTTGCACTAACCTATAGCTTTTACTGTCTGGTTTCTTTACAGGCCGGACTGAAGTGTTCGCTTCTGACCCACCTTCTATCAGCAGCCTAAACTGCAAAAAGTTACCGGTCATTTCTTTTACCCCTTCTCTATCCTCTAATTTCAGAGGATATTGTCTAGTTCTGACTGGTCCAGCTCCAGCTTTCAAATTGATTTTCGCTGGTTCTGCATTCTTTGATTTACCAGGAACTGCCGAAGCCCATACCCCTGCAAATACTTGATCCAATATTTCCCGAGCTATTTGGCTTTGCTTGTCAGTTTGAATCATTGCCAATTAAAATCCCGGCTCTTTTATCTTGAATCTCACTTTCCCCCGTTTGAATGTTATGATTGCTTTCAATTGTTTTCATAGGTCTCGTCTTAGTAACAGTTTTGGAGACCTAGGCGTATATAAGAACTTATACATTCCGATTGGTTTTCCTAACTTATATTTGATTGGCCGTAAAAATAAAGCTTTCTCTTGTTGGCCCGTAGCTCCCACTACAGTTACAAAATCTTTATCTAAGGGTATCGTTTCCTGGTTCAAAATAGAACAAGATACTCCAGTATCAATTAAAAACTCCATTTCTTTTCTGTGTTTCCCTGGCTTTACTATGACCGGTGGATCTGCTCGGCTGGATTCCTCAGGTTCCCGTCAATCAACTTCTGCCACTGACCACTACATCTCATCGAGGTTTCTCTATTCACGTTATCCCCAGGTGGCTCCCCAATCCTCCCGGTGAGCTAAAATACACCCTAGCGGGCTCTTTTTCGGCGTTTTTTCTGATTGGCTGCTTTCCACGCCACCGCGCCGTCCCATTGGCTGCTCCTCCCCGTGTTCCGCCCCCACGAACCCTCCTCGGGGCGCAGCCGCGCGAGGACCGCGCCATTTGCGCCCGTTTTCCCCACAAGCACGGCTCCCAGAGCCGACTCTCCGGGGCGGCGGAGCCGCAGCGGAGCCGGCCGGGCCGGGCACTCACCGGGGCCGCGCAGAAACGGCGACGAACGGCGGCGCGGCGGGACCGCTCCGGGCTCCAGCGGGGCGCGCACACGGAAGGTAAATGGGGGCTCTCAGGTAACCAAAAGACAAGCTCAGCTGTCCTGAGAGGAGCAGGTAGAAATCAGAGGAGTTCTAAAGGGAGCGGAGGGGCAAACAGAGCGGTCTTGAGAGGGTACAAGAGGGAAAAATGAGGCCTCTGGGATGTGCCAAAAGCAAATGGGGAAGTTTTGAGGGGAAGAGAGAAAAAGAGGGGAATTTAATGAAGCAAAAGCTCAAACGGGCACCTTGATGCCACCAAAGAGCCTGCGGGCACGCAAAGGCAGGCGGGGCAATCACAGAGGAACTGGAAGGAAACGGGTTTCTGAGGGAACAAGGTGGCGAGTAAGCCTGTGAGAGGCCCAGAAGCAAATGGATGTGTCCTGAGGAGAGCAAATCGAAAGGTTCTTACCTCTGAGAAGTTCTCCTTGACTTTTGTTCCACCAGCAGCCGTCCTGTGGTCTCGGCACAGCCTGGGGATCCCTGACCTGCACCACCACAACCTTTAACAGGACATCCGGCAGTTCTAGAACCTGAATGACAAACAGCAAGTACTTCTCCAGGACAGCTTTGATGTAGGATTGTTTTATTTTGTTTTCCCTGCAGAGGACAGGGAGAAATTTCTCCTCCCCACAGTACCACTAAACACCCTACCCATGATCCTTCAGGCATTTTGGGGCTGTAACCCCCCCATCTCTCACTGGCCTGCTCCTCCAGTACCATCAGCACACCCCCCAGTAACATCATCATCACCCCCCCAAATCCCCCCTTCTTTTCTCTCCAAAAAAAGGTAGAAAAGGGAAATAGACCCCACAGGGCAGCTCCTTGCTCTCATAATGCCATTTACATATGTACATACCACAACTCCTCAAAACAGGGGGCAGCGCCCCAAACAGTCGCAGCCCCCATCCCACAGGCCGGCAGCTGCCCCATGGCACGGTGGGGAGGGAAGATGTTGCCACGTCTCCCGCTTGGGCTCTGCTCCCCCACGTTCTGTTCCCCGCCTGGGCTGCGGGATCTGCTGACCATCAGGTGTTCATAGCTCCCCCTATGAAAAACAAAAATTCAAAATTAGAGTTCAGCATCTTAAGAAAATAGCACAGAAAGAAGCAGAGGAATTAGTCAGAATAAGGGATCGCCCAGCGGCAGCGCTTGTTGGCCGTGCGCTGCAGAAAAGAAAAAAAGAAAGAAAAGAAAACAAGAAAAGGAATGATCTCTTCCAGGCGGTTTCTCTAAACAGTCGAGAGATTATAAAATTGCACGTGTCTTTTCCAAGCAGAATGAGCCTGTGATTCCACGAAAAAGGAGGGCAAGGAGCAGGTCAGCTTGTCAGAGAAAGACAGGGACAGGGCGCAAGACAAGGCGACACAGAGAGAGAGGCAAAAGGGACAGGGAGGCAGGGCAAAGGGAAGGAGAGGCCAAGATCAGAGACAAGCAGCAGGACAGAGACGGTGGGGAAAACTCCTAGAATGGGCAGCGGGAGAGACAGACCAAGGAGAAACGGGCGCCGGGCCGCGGGACAGGGAGCGGGGCAGAGCGTCACGGAAACAAAAACAAAGAGGGAACGGGACAGAGAAACGAGGGGAAAGACAAGGAGAAGGGCAGAGAAACAGGAATGGGGGCGGGCAGGGAGCAGGACCGAGAGATGGAGCGAGGAAGGGAAAAAAGGACGGGGGCAGAATGCAGGGAGAGAAACGACGACAGGGAGCGGGACAATAGCATGGGCTGCAGGACAGAGACGGAGGAATTGCAAAAACACAGACACGAGGAGCACCACAGAATGACAGCCAGGGGAAAGAGGCACAGAGAGCGGGGCGGCGCCGGAGCGGAAAAAAACAAACCAAACCAACGGTGCTGGGCCGCTGGAGGGAGATACGCAGAAAGAAAAAAACACCCAGGAAGAGAGAAAAGAAAGAGGGGATGGCTGGCTGGGGGAGGGAGGGGAAAGCAGTTAGGAAGGGCGGGAGAAGGACCGCCACAGAACAACAGAAAAGCCAGCGAGGCCAGGCAGGGCAGGGGGGCCGTGACACTGCTTGTCTAGCAGTATAATCTGCGATCTGCCCATTTATTTCCAATTTCCTGATCACTGCTCCCTTTCGATGCCCTTTGCAACGCACGATGGCAACTTTTCTAGCAACGGCACAGCTTCCAACAACTGGAGTATCATATTTAATCTGTCTTCCTTCTGCTGTTAATCAACTTTGTTCTTTTCAAATGGCACGCACCATTCTAAAAACATACTTTGAAACAGTGCAAATATTAACCTTCTTCTCTTTGGGTAATTCTAAAGCTCGTGTGAGCGCAGCTTTCTGGGCAGAAGTCTCTGCAGGTAAAGGTTTAGTTTCGATTACCTTGTGGGTAGTTGTCACCGCACACCCGGCTTGACGTACTCCTCGCTTTACGCAGAGCTGCTTCCGACGGTGAACCAGGAGCCTTCGGCATCCTCCAGTGGCCGGCTGCTCCTTTAGATCCGGTCCGCTGGAGTAAACAGCTTCTGTTGTTTCCGAGCAATCGGACAGCACAGGCTCCGAAACAGATCCACTGAGGAGAGAAGCCGGATTGACAATGTCAGTAGTAGCAATATTTCCATCATCTTGTTCCACCCACACGGCCTGGTATTTCAGGGGACGCTAATACAGTCATTTGCTGTCCCACAGTGAGCTTACGAGCTTCCCGCACGTCGAGCGCGACAGCTGCCACGGCTCAAAGACAGCCAGGCCAGCCTTTGCTCGCTTCGTCTGGTTGCTTAGGGAAGCAGACCACGGCTCGCTCAGGAGACCTTAACCGCTGCGCCGGAACACCCAAAGCAATACTTTGCCTTTCGTGTGAGTGCAACCAAAATGGTTTGGTGACACCCGGGAGGCCCAGGGCCGGAGCCCTCGCCAGTTCCTTTTTCAGTTGCGAAAAAGCCCTCCCGGCTTCTCCCGTCCAATTCAACTCGGAGCTGTTTTCTTTTAACAGTTCGTACAAAGGCTTCACTGAGAGTCCATCATTAGGAATCCAAAGCCCGCACCAACCTGTCCTTTCAAGAAACGTCCGCAGCCCTTTTACCGTCGCCGGTTCCGGCGTCCGGCAAGCAGGTTCTTTCCGCTCTGTCCCCAGCTCTCGCCGTCCTCCGGAGATCTCCAATCCCAGATAAGTCACTCGGTGCCGCATCAGCCGGGCCTTCTGTTGGGAAACCCGATGCTCACTTAATCGCAGAAAATCAGTCAGCTTACAGTCCATCGCACACAACCCTCTTTGGGTTCTGTGCCTATAAGGAGACAACAAAGTCCCGTTGCCCGGAAGAGCTTCCCAGGCGTCACGTTCTCGTGCTAACTGGTTTCCGAAAATCACAGGGCTGCTCCTGAATCCCCGGGGTGACACGACCCAGGTTAATTGGGTCTTTCTCCCACTTAAAGGGATTTTCCCACTCAAAAGCAAAAAGCTTCTGACTCTCTTTGGCTAATGCAAGACAGAAAAAGGCATCTTTGAAATCCAACACAGTAGACCATTTGTGATTATCTCGCCATTTATCTAACAATGTCTAAGGGTTAGCTACTACCGGGTGTCAATCTGCGGTAATTTTGTTTATTGCTCTCCAATCTTGCACTAACCTATAGCTTTTACTGTCTGGTTTCTTTACAGGCCGGACTGAAGTGTTCGCTTCTGACCCACCTTCTATCAGCAGCCTAAACTGCAAAAAGTTACCGGTCATTTCTTTTACCCCTTCTCTATCCTCTAATTTCAGAGGATATTGTCTAGTTCTGACTGGTCCAGCTCCAGCTTTCAAATTGATTTTCGCTGGTTCTGCATTCTTTGATTTACCAGGAACTGCCGAAGCCCATACCCCTGCAAATACTTGATCCAATATTTCCCGAGCTATTTGGCTTTGCTTGTCAGTTTGAATCATTGCCAATTAAAATCCCGGCTCTTTTATCTTGAATCTCACTTTCCCCCGTTTGAATGTTATGATTGCTTTCAATTGTTTTCATAGGTCTCGTCTTAGTAACAGTTTTGGAGACCTAGGCGTATATAAGAACTTATACATTCCGATTGGTTTTCCTAACTTATATTTGATTGGCCGTAAAAATAAAGCTTTCTCTTGTTGGCCCGTAGCTCCCACTACAGTTACAAAATCTTTATCTAAGGGTATCGTTTCCTGGTTCAAAATAGAACAAGATACTCCAGTATCAATTAAAAACTCCATTTCTTTTCTGTGTTTCCCTGGCTTTACTATGACCGGTGGATCTGCTCGGCTGGATTCCTCAGGTTCCCGTCAATCAACTTCTGCCACTGACCACTACATCTCATCGAGGTTTCTCTATTCACGTTATCCCCAGGTGGCTCCCCAATCCTCCCGGTGAGCTAAAATACACCCTAGCGGGCTCTTTTTCGGCGTTTTTTCTGATTGGCTGCTTTCCACGCCACCGCGCCGTCCCATTGGCTGCTCCTCCCCGTGTTCCGCCCCCACGAACCCTCCTCGGGGCGCAGCCGCGCGAGGACCGCGCCATTTGCGCCCGTTTTCCCCACAAGCACGGCTCCCAGAGCCGACTCTCCGGGGCGGCGGAGCCGCAGCGGAGCCGGCCGGGCCGGGCACTCACCGGGGCCGCGCAGAAACGGCGACGAACGGCGGCGCGGCGGGACCGCTCCGGGCTCCAGCGGGGCGCGCACATGGAAGGTAAATGGGGGCTCTCAGGTAACCAAAAGACAAGCTCAGCTGTCCTGAGAGGAGCAGGTAGAAATCAGAGGAGTTCTAAAGGGAGCGGAGAGGCAAACAGAGCGGTCTTGAGAGGGTACAAGAGGGAAAAATGAGGCCTCTGGGATGTGCCAAAAGCAAATGGGGAAGTTTTGAGGGGAAGAGAGAAAAAGAGGGGAATTTAATGAAGCAAAAGCTCAAACGGGCACCTTGATGCCACCAAAGAGCCTGCGGGCACGCAAAGGCAGGCGGGGCAATCACAGAGGAACTGGAAGGAAACGGGTTTCTGAGGGAACAAGGTGGCGAGTAAGCCTGTGAGAGGCCCAGAAGCAAATGGATGTGTCCTGAGGAGAGCAAATCGAAAGGTTCTTACCTCTGAGAAGTTCTCCTTGACTTTTGTTCCACCAGCAGCCGTCCTGTGGTCTCGGCACAGCCTGGGGATCCCTGACCTGCACCACCACAACCTTTAACAGGACATCCGGCAGTTCTAGAACCTGAATGACAAACAGCAAGTACTTCTCCAGGACAGCTTTGATGTAGGATTGTTTTATTTTGTTTTCCCTGCAGAGGACAGGGAGAAATTTCTCCTCCCCACAGTACCACTAAACACCCTACCCATGATCCTTCAGGCATTTTGGGGCTGTAACCCCCCCATCTCTCACTGGCCTGCTCCTCCAGTACCATCAGCACACCCCCCAGTAACATCATCATCACCCCCCCAAATCCCCCCTTCTTTTCTCTCCAAAAAAAGGTAGAAAAGGGAAATAGACCCCACAGGGCAGCTCCTTGCTCTCATAATGCCATTTACATATGTACATACCACAACTCCTCAAAACAGGGGGCAGCGCCCCAAACAGTCGCAGCCCCCATCCCACAGGCCGGCAGCTGCCCCATGGCACGGTGGGGAGGGAAGATGTTGCCACGTCTCCCGCTTGGGCTCTGCTCCCCCACGT
Organism: Caloenas nicobarica; assembly: GCF_036013445.1. NCBI lineage: Eukaryota > Metazoa > Chordata > Aves > Columbiformes > Columbidae > Caloenas > Caloenas nicobarica. Next base: position 42,663,214 of record NC_088250.1, on the reverse strand, counting down.
TCTGTTCCCCGCCTGGGCTGCGGGATCTGCTGACCATCAGGTGTTCATAGCTCCCCCTATGAAAAACAAAAATTCAAAATTAGAGTTCAGCATCTTAAGAAAATAGCACAGAAAGAAGCAGAGGAATTAGTCAGAATAAGGGATCGCCCAGCGGCAGCGCTTGTTGGCCGTGCGCTGCAGAAAAGAAAAAAAGAAAGAAAAGAAAACAAGAAAAGGAATGATCTCTTCCAGGCGGTTTCTCTAAACAGTCGAGAGATTATAAAATTGCACGTGTCTTTTCCAAGCAGAATGAGCCTGTGATTCCACGAAAAAGGAGGGCAAGGAGCAGGTCAGCTTGTCAGAGAAAGACAGGGACAGGGCGCAAGACAAGGCGACACAGAGAGAGAGGCAAAAGGGACAGGGAGGCAGGGCAAAGGGAAGGAGAGGCCAAGATCAGAGACAAGCAGCAGGACAGAGACGGTGGGGAAAACTCCTAGAATGGGCAGCGGGAGAGACAGACCAAGGAGAAACGGGCGCCGGGCCGCGGGACAGGGAGCGGGGCAGAGCGTCACGGAAACAAAAACAAAGAGGGAACGGGACAGAGAAACGAGGGGAAAGACAAGGAGAAGGGCAGAGAAACAGGAATGGGGGCGGGCAGGGAGCAGGACCGAGAGATGGAGCGAGGAAGGGAAAAAAGGACGGGGGCAGAATGCAGGGAGAGAAACGACGACAGGGAGCGGGACAATAGCATGGGCTGCAGGACAGAGACGGAGGAATTGCAAAAACACAGACACGAGGAGCACCACAGAATGACAGCCAGGGGAAAGAGGCACAGAGAGCGGGGCGGCGCCGGAGCGGAAAAAAACAAACCAAACCAACGGTGCTGGGCCGCTGGAGGGAGATACGCAGAAAGAAAAAAACACCCAGGAAGAGAGAAAAGAAAGAGGGGATGGCTGGCTGGGGGAGGGAGGGGAAAGCAGTTAGGAAGGGCGGGAGAAGGACCGCCACAGAACAACAGAAAAGCCAGCGAGGCCAGGCAGGGCAGGGGGGCCGTGACACTGCTTGTCTAGCAGTATAATCTGCGATCTGCCCATTTATTTCCAATTTCCTGATCACTGCTCCCTTTCGATGCCCTTTGCAACGCACGATGGCAACTTTTCTAGCAACGGCACAGCTTCCAACAACTGGAGTATCATATTTAATCTGTCTTCCTTCTGCTGTTAATCAACTTTGTTCTTTTCAAATGGCACGCACCATTCTAAAAACATACTTTGAAACAGTGCAAATATTAACCTTCTTCTCTTTGGGTAATTCTAAAGCTCGTGTGAGCGCAGCTTTCTGGGCAGAAGTCTCTGCAGGTAAAGGTTTAGTTTCGATTACCTTGTGGGTAGTTGTCACCGCACACCCGGCTTGACGTACTCCTCGCTTTACGCAGAGCTGCTTCCGACGGTGAACCAGGAGCCTTCGGCATCCTCCAGTGGCCGGCTGCTCCTTTAGATCCGGTCCGCTGGAGTAAACAGCTTCTGTTGTTTCCGAGCAATCGGACACCACAGGCTCCGAAACAGATCCACTGAGGAGAGAAGCCGGATTGACAATGTCAGTAGTAGCAATATTTCCATCATCTTGTTCCACCCACACGGCCTGGTATTTCAGGGGACGCTAATACAGTCATTTGCTGTCCCACAGTGAGCTTACGAGCTTCCCGCACGTCGAGCGCGACAGCTGCCACGGCTCAAAGACAGCCAGGCCAGCCTTTGCTCGCTTCGTCTGGTTGCTTAGGGAAGCAGACCACGGCTCGCTCAGGAGACCTTAACCGCTGCGCCGGAACACCCAAAGCAATACTTTGCCTTTCGTGTGAGTGCAACCAAAATGGTTTGGTGACACCCGGGAGGCCCAGGGCCGGAGCCCTCGCCAGTTCCTTTTTCAGTTGCGAAAAAGCCCTCCCGGCTTCTCCCGTCCAATTCAACTCGGAGCTGTTTTCTTTTAACAGTTCGTACAAAGGCTTCACTGAGAGTCCATCATTAGGAATCCAAAGCCCGCACCAACCTGTCCTTTCAAGAAACGTCCGCAGCCCTTTTACCGTCGCCGGTTCCGGCGTCCGGCAAGCAGGTTCTTTCCGCTCTGTCCCCAGCTCTCGCCGTCCTCCGGAGATCTCCAATCCCAGATAAGTCACTCGGTGCCGCATCAGCCGGGCCTTCTGTTGGGAAACCCGATGCTCACTTAATCGCAGAAAATCAGTCAGCTTACAGTCCATCGCACACAACCCTCTTCGGGTTCTGTGCCTATAAGGAGACAACAAAGTCCCGTTGCCCGGAAGAGCTTCCCAGGCGTCACGTTCTCGTGCTAACTGGTTTCCGAAAATCACAGGGCTGCTCCTGAATCCCCGGGGTGACACGACCCAGGTTAATTGGGTCTTTCTCCCACTTAAAGGGATTTTCCCACTCAAAAGCAAAAAGCTTCTGACTCTCTTTGGCTAATGCAAGACAGAAAAAGGCATCTTTGAAATCCAACACAGTAGACCATTTGTGATTATCTCGCCATTTATCTAACAATGTGTAAGGGTTAGCTACTACCGGGTGTCAATCTGCGGTAATTTTGTTTATTGCTCTCCAATCTTGCACTAACCTATAGCTTTTACTGTCTGGTTTCTTTACAGGCCGGACTGAAGTGTTCGCTTCTGACCCACCTTCTATCAGCAGCCTAAACTGCAAAAAGTTACCGGTCATTTCTTTTACCCCTTCTCTATCCTCTAATTTCAGAGGATATTGTCTAGTTCTGACTGGTCCAGCTCCAGCTTTCAAATTGATTTTCGCTGGTTCTGCATTCTTTGATTTACCAGGAACTGCCGAAGCCCATACCCCTGCAAATACTTGATCCAATATTTCCCGAGCTATTTGGCTTTGCTTGTCAGTTTGAATCATTGCCAATTAAAATCCCGGCTCTTTTATCTTGAATCTCACTTTCCCCCGTTTGAATGTTATGATTGCTTTCAATTGTTTTCATAGGTCTCGTCTTAGTAACAGTTTTGGAGACCTAGGCGTATATAAGAACTTATACATTCTGATTGGTTTTCCTAACTTATATTTGATTGGCCGTAAAAATAAAGCTTTCTCTTGTTGGCCCGTAGCTCCCACTACAGTTACAAAATCTTTATCTAAGGGTATCGTTTCCTGGTTCAAAATAGAACAAGATACTCCAGTATCAATTAAAAACTCCATTTCTTTTCTGTGTTTCCCTGGCTTTACTATGACCGGTGGATCTGCTCGGCTGGATTCCTCAGGTTCCCGTCAATCAACTTCTGCCACTGACCACTACATCTCATCGAGGTTTCTCTATTCACGTTATCCCCAGGTGGCTCCCCAATCCTCCCGGTGAGCTAAAATACACCCTAGCGGGCTCTTTTTCGGCGTTTTTTCTGATTGGCTGCTTTCCACGCCACCGCGCCGTCCCATTGGCTGCTCCTCCCCGTGTTCCGCCCCCACGAACCCTCCTCGGGGCGCAGCCGCGCGAGGACCGCGCCATTTGCGCCCGTTTTCCCCACAAGCACGGCTCCCAGAGCCGACTCTCCGGGGCGGCGGAGCCGCAGCGGAGCCGGCCGGGCCGGGCACTCACCGGGGCCGCGCAGAAATGGCGACGAACGGCGGCGCGGCGGGACCGCTCCGGGCTCCAGCGGGGCGCGCACATGGAAGGTAAATGGGGGCTCTCAGGTAACCAAAAGACAAGCTCAGCTGTCCTGAGAGGAGCAGGTAGAAATCAGAGGAGTTCTAAAGGGAGCGGAGAGGCAAACAGAGCGGTCTTGAGAGGGTACAAGAGGGAAAAATGAGGCCTCTGGGATGTGCCAAAAGCAAATGGGGAAGTTTTGAGGGGAAGAGAGAAAAAGAGGGGAATTTAATGAAGCAAAAGCTCAAACGGGCACCTTGATGCCACCAAAGAGCCTGCGGGCACGCAAAGGCAGGCGGGGCAATCACAGAGGAACTGGAAGGAAACGGGTTTCTGAGGGAACAAGGTGGCGAGTAAGCCTGTGAGAGGCCCAGAAGCAAATGGATGTGTCCTGAGGAGAGCAAATCGAAAGGTTCTTACCTCTGAGAAGTTCTCCTTGACTTTTGTTCCACCAGCAGCCGTCCTGTGGTCTCGGCACAGCCTGGGGATCCCTGACCTGCACCACCACAACCTTTAACAGGACATCCGGCAGTTCTAGAACCTGAATGACAAACAGCAAGTACTTCTCCAGGACAGCTTTGATGTAGGATTGTTTTATTTTGTTTTCCCTGCAGAGGACAGGGAGAAATTTCTCCTCCCCACAGTACCACTAAACACCCTACCCATGATCCTTCAGGCATTTTGGGGCTGTAACCCCCCCATCTCTCACTGGCCTGCTCCTCCAGTACCATCAGCACACCCCCCAGTAACATCATCATCACCCCCCCAAATCCCCCCTTCTTTTCTCTCCAAAAAAAGGTAGAAAAGGGAAATAGACCCCACAGGGCAGCTCCTTGCTCTCATAATGCCATTTACATATGTACATACCACAACTCCTCAAAACAGGGGGCAGCGCCCCAAACAGTCGCAGCCCCCATCCCACAGGCCGGCAGCTGCCCCATGGCACGGTGGGGAGGGAAGATGTTGCCACGTCTCCCGCTTGGGCTCTGCTCCCCCACGTTCTGTTCCCCGCCTGGGCTGCGGGATCTGCTGACCATCAGGTGTTCATAGCTCCCCCTATGAAAAACAAAAATTCAAAATTAGAGTTCAGCATCTTAAGAAAATAGCACAGAAAGAAGCAGAGGAATTAGTCAGAATAAGGGATCGCCCAGCGGCAGCGCTTGTTGGCCGTGCGCTGCAGAAAAGAAAAAAAGAAAGAAAAGAAAACAAGAAAAGGAATGATCTCTTCCAGGCGGTTTCTCTAAACAGTCGAGAGATTATAAAATTGCACGTGTCTTTTCCAAGCAGAATGAGCCTGTGATTCCACGAAAAAGGAGGGCAAGGAGCAGGTCAGCTTGTCAGAGAAAGACAGGGACAGGGCGCAAGACAAGGCGACACAGAGAGAGAGGCAAAAGGGACAGGGAGGCAGGGCAAAGGGAAGGAGAGGCCAAGATCAGAGACAAGCAGCAGGACAGAGACGGTGGGGAAAACTCCTAGAATGGGCAGCGGGAGAGACAGACCAAGGAGAAACGGGCGCCGGGCCGCGGGACAGGGAGCGGGGCAGAGCGTCACGGAAACAAAAACAAAGAGGGAACGGGACAGAGAAACGAGGGGAAAGACAAGGAGAAGGGCAGAGAAACAGGAATGGGGGCGGGCAGGGAGCAGGACCGAGAGATGGAGCGAGGAAGGGAAAAAAGGACGGGGGCAGAATGCAGGGAGAGAAACGACGACAGGGAGCGGGACAATAGCATGGGCTGCAGGACAGAGACGGAGGAATTGCAAAAACACAGACACGAGGAGCACCACAGAATGACAGCCAGGGGAAAGAGGCACAGAGAGCGGGGCGGCGCCGGAGCGGAAAAAAACAAACCAAACCAACGGTGCTGGGCCGCTGGAGGGAGATACGCAGAAAGAAAAAAACACCCAGGAAGAGAGAAAAGAAAGAGGGGATGGCTGGCTGGGGGAGGGAGGGGAAAGCAGTTAGGAAGGGCGGGAGAAGGACCGCCACAGAACAACAGAAAAGCCAGCGAGGCCAGGCAGGGCAGGGGGGCCGTGACACTGCTTGTCTAGCAGTATAATCTGCGATCTGCCCATTTATTTCCAATTTCCTGATCACTGCTCCCTTTCGATGCCCTTTGCAACGCACGATGGCAACTTTTCTAGCAACGGCACAGCTTCCAACAACTGGAGTATCATATTTAATCTGTCTTCCTTCTGCTGTTAATCAACTTTGTTCTTTTCAAATGGCACGCACCATTCTAAAAACATACTTTGAAACAGTGCAAATATTAACCTTCTTCTCTTTGGGTAATTCTAAAGCTCGTGTGAGCGCAGCTTTCTGGGCAGAAGTCTCTGCAGGTAAAGGTTTAGTTTCGATTACCTTGTGGGTAGTTGTCACCGCACACCCGGCTTGACGTACTCCTCGCTTTACGCAGAGCTGCTTCCGACGGTGAACCAGGAGCCTTCGGCATCCTCCAGTGGCCGGCTGCTCCTTTAGATCCGGTCCGCTGGAGTAAACAGCTTCTGTTGTTTCCGAGCAATCGGACACCACAGGCTCCGAAACAGATCCACTGAGGAGAGAAGCCGGATTGACAATGTCAGTAGTAGCAATATTTCCATCATCTTGTTCCACCCACACGGCCTGGTATTTCAGGGGACGCTAATACAGTCATTTGCTGTCCCACAGTGAGCTTACGAGCTTCCCGCACGTCGAGCGCGACAGCTGCCACGGCTCAAAGACAGCCAGGCCAGCCTTTGCTCGCTTCGTCTGGTTGCTTAGGGAAGCAGACCACGGCTCGCTCAGGAGACCTTAACCGCTGCGCCGGAACACCCAAAGCAATACTTTGCCTTTCGTGTGAGTGCAACCAAAATGGTTTGGTGACACCCGGGAGGCCCAGGGCCGGAGCCCTCGCCAGTTCCTTTTTCAGTTGCGAAAAAGCCCTCCCGGCTTCTCCCGTCCAATTCAACTCGGAGCTGTTTTCTTTTAACAGTTCGTACAAAGGCTTCACTGAGAGTCCATCATTAGGAATCCAAAGCCCGCACCAACCTGTCCTTTCAAGAAACGTCCGCAGCCCTTTTACCGTCGCCGGTTCCGGCGTCCGGCAAGCAGGTTCTTTCCGCTCTGTCCCCAGCTCTCGCCGTCCTCCGGAGATCTCCAATCCCAGATAAGTCACTCGGTGCCGCATCAGCCGGGCCTTCTGTTGGGAAACCCGATGCTCACTTAATCGCAGAAAATCAGTCAGCTTACAGTCCATCGCACACAACCCTCTTCGGGTTCTGTGCCTATAAGGAGACAACAAAGTCCCGTTGCCCGGAAGAGCTTCCCAGGCGTCACGTTCTCGTGCTAACTGGTTTCCGAAAATCACAGGGCTGCTCCTGAATCCCCGGGGTGACACGACCCAGGTTAATTGGGTCTTTCTCCCACTTAAAGGGATTTTCCCACTCAAAAGCAAAAAGCTTCTGACTCTCTTTGGCTAATGCAAGACAGAAAAAGGCATCTTTGAAATCCAACACAGTAGACCATTTGTGATTATCTCGCCATTTATCTAACAATGTGTAAGGGTTAGCTACTACCGGGTGTCAATCTGCGGTAATTTTGTTTATTGCTCTCCAATCTTGCACTAACCTATAGCTTTTACTGTCTGGTTTCTTTACAGGCCGGACTGAAGTGTTCGCTTCTGACCCACCTTCTATCAGCAGCCTAAACTGCAAAAAGTTACCGGTCATTTCTTTTACCCCTTCTCTATCCTCTAATTTCAGAGGATATTGTCTAGTTCTGACTGGTCCAGCTCCAGCTTTCAAATTGATTTTCGCTGGTTCTGCATTCTTTGATTTACCAGGAACTGCCGAAGCCCATACCCCTGCAAATACTTGATCCAATATTTCCCGAGCTATTTGGCTTTGCTTGTCAGTTTGAATCATTGCCAATTAAAATCCCGGCTCTTTTATCTTGAATCTCACTTTCCCCCGTTTGAATGTTATGATTGCTTTCAATTGTTTTCATAGGTCTCGTCTTAGTAACAGTTTTGGAGACCTAGGCGTATATAAGAACTTATACATTCCGATTGGTTTTCCTAACTTATATTTGATTGGCCGTAAAAATAAAGCTTTCTCTTGTTGGCCCGTAGCTCCCACTACAGTTACAAAATCTTTATCTAAGGGTATCGTTTCCTGGTTCAAAATAGAACAAGATACTCCAGTATCAATTAAAAACTCCATTTCTTTTCTGTGTTTCCCTGGCTTTACTATGACCGGTGGATCTGCTCGGCTGGATTCCTCAGGTTCCCGTCAATCAACTTCTGCCACTGACCACTACATCTCATCGAGGTTTCTCTATTCACGTTATCCCCAGGTGGCTCCCCAATCCTCCCGGTGAGCTAAAATACACCCTAGCGGGCTCTTTTTCGGCGTTTTTTCTGATTGGCTGCTTTCCACGCCACCGCGCCGTCCCATTGGCTGCTCCTCCCCGTGTTCCGCCCCCACGAACCCTCCTCGGGGCGCAGCCGCGCGAGGACCGCGCCATTTGCGCCCGTTTTCCCCACAAGCACGGCTCCCAGAGCCGACTCTCCGGGGCGGCGGAGCCGCAGCGGAGCCGGCCGGGCCGGGCACTCACCGGGGCCGCGCAGAAACGGCGACGAACGGCGGCGCGGCGGGACCGCTCCGGGCTCCAGCGGGGCGCGCACACGGAAGGTAAATGGGGGCTCTCAGGTAACCAAAAGACAAGCTCAGCTGTCCTGAGAGGAGCAGGTAGAAATCAGAGGAGTTCTAAAGGGAGCGGAGGGGCAAACAGAGCGGTCTTGAGAGGGTACAAGAGGGAAAAATGAGGCCTCTGGGATGTGCCAAAAGCAAATGGGGAAGTTTTGAGGGGAAGAGAGAAAAAGAGGGGAATTTAATGAAGCAAAAGCTCAAACGGGCACCTTGATGCCACCAAAGAGCCTGCGGGCACGCAAAGGCAGGCGGGGCAATCACAGAGGAACTGGAAGGAAACGGGTTTCTGAGGGAACAAGGTGGCGAGTAAGCCTGTGAGAGGCCCAGAAGCAAATGGATGTGTCCTGAGGAGAGCAAATCGAAAGGTTCTTACCTCTGAGAAGTTCTCCTTGACTTTTGTTCCACCAGCAGCCGTCCTGTGGTCTCGGCACAGCCTGGGGATCCCTGACCTGCACCACCACAACCTTTAACAGGACATCCGGCAGTTCTAGAACCTGAATGACAAACAGCAAGTACTTCTCCAGGACAGCTTTGATGTAGGATTGTTTTATTTTGTTTTCCCTGCAGAGGACAGGGAGAAATTTCTCCTCCCCACAGTACCACTAAACACCCTACCCATGATCCTTCAGGCATTTTGGGGCTGTAACCCCCCCATCTCTCACTGGCCTGCTCCTCCAGTACCATCAGCACACCCCCCAGTAACATCATCATCACCCCCTCAAATCCCCCCTTCTTTTCTCTCCAAAAAAAGGTAGAAAAGGGAAATAGACCCCACAGGGCAGCTCCTTGCTCTCATAATGCCATTTACATATGTACATACCACAACTCCTCAAAACAGGGGGCAGCGCCCCGAACAGTCGCAGCCCCCATCCCACAGGCCGGCAGCTGCCCCATGGCACGGTGGGGAGGGAAGATGTTGCCACGTCTCCCGCTTGGGCTCTGCTCCCCCACGTTCTGTTCCCCGCCTGGGCTGCGGGATCTGCTGACCATCAGGTGTTCATAGCTCCCCCTATGAAAAACAAAAATTCAAAATTAGAGTTCAGCATCTTAAGAAAATAGCACAGAAAGAAGCAGAGGAATTAGTCAGAATAAGGGATCGCCCAGCGGCAGCGCTTGTTGGCCGTGCGCTGCAGAAAAGAAAAAAAGAAAGAAAAGAAAACAAGAAAAGGAATGATCTCTTCCAGGCGGTTTCTCTAAACAGTCGAGAGATTATAAAATTGCACGTGTCTTTTCCAAGCAGAATGAGCCTGTGATTCCACGAAAAAGGAGGGCAAGGAGCAGGTCAGCTTGTCAGAGAAAGACAGGGACAGGGCGCAAGACAAGGCGACACAGAGAGAGAGGCAAAAGGGACAGGGAGGCAGGGCAAAGGGAAGGAGAGGCCAAGATCAGAGACAAGCAGCAGGACAGAGACGGTGGGGAAAACTCCTAGAATGGGCAGCGGGAGAGACAGACCAAGGAGAAACGGGCGCCGGGCCGCGGGACAGGGAGCGGGGCAGAGCGTCACAGAAACAAAAACAAAGAGGGAACGGGACAGAGAAACGAGGGGAAAGACAAGGAGAAGGGCAGAGAAACAGGAATGGGGGCGGGCAGGGAGCAGGACCGAGAGATGGAGCGAGGAAGGGAAAAAAGGACGGGGGCAGAATGCAGGGAGAGAAACGACGACAGGGAGCAGGACAATAGCATGGGCTGCAGGACAGAGACGGAGGAATTGCAAAAACACAGACACGAGGAGCACCACAGAATGACAGCCAGGGGAAAGAGGCACAGAGAGCGGGACGGCGCCGGAGCGGAAAAAAACAAACCAAACCAACGGTGCTGGGCCGCTGGAGGGAGATACGCAGAAAGAAAAAAACACCCAGGAAGAGAGAAAAGAAAGAGGGGATGGCTGGCTGGGGGAGGGAGGGGAAAGCAGTTAGGAAGGGCGGGAGAAGGACCGCCACAGAACAACAGAAAAGCCAGCGAGGCCAGGCAGGGCAGGGGGGCCGTGACACTGCTTGTCTAGCAGTATAATCTGCGATCTGCCCATTTATTTCCAATTTCCTGATCACTGCTCCCTTTCGATGCCCTTTGCAACGCACGATGGCAACTTTTCTAGCAACGGCACAGCTTCCAACAACTGGAGTATCATATTTAATCTGTCTTCCTTCTGCTGTTAATCAACTTTGTTCTTTTCAAATGGCACGCACCATTCTAAAAACATACTTTGAAACAGTGCAAATATTAACCTTCTTCTCTTTGGGTAATTCTAAAGCTCGTGTGAGCGCAGCTTTCTGGGCAGAAGTCTCTGCAGGTAAAGGTTTAGTTTCGATTACCTTGTGGGTAGTTGTCACCGCACACCCGGCTTGACGTACTCCTCGCTTTACGCAGAGCTGCTTCCGACGGTGAACCAGGAGCCTTCGGCATCCTCCAGTGGCCGGCTGCTCCTTTAGATCCGGTCCGCTGGAGTAAACAGCTTCTGTTGTTTCCGAGCAATCGGACACCACAGGCTCCGAAACAGATCCACTGAGGAGAGAAGCCGGATTGACAATGTCAGTAGTAGCAATATTTCCATCATCTTGTTCCACCCACACGGCCTGGTATTTCAGGGGACGCTAATACAGTCATTTGCTGTCCCACAGTGAGCTTACGAGCTTCCCGCACGTCGAGCGCGACAGCTGCCACGGCTCAAAGACAGCCAGGCCAGCCTTTGCTCGCTTCGTCTGGTTGCTTAGGGAAGCAGACCACGGCTCGCTCAGGAGACCTTAACCGCTGCGCCGGAACACCCAAAGCAATACTTTGCCTTTCGTGTGAGTGCAACCAAAATGGTTTGGTGACACCCGGGAGGCCCAGGGCCGGAGCCCTCGCCAGTTCCTTTTTCAGTTGCGAAAAAGCCCTCCCGGCTTCTCCCGTCCAATTCAACTCGGAGCTGTTTTCTTTTAACAGTTCGTACAAAGGCTTCACTGAGAGTCCATCATTAGGAATCCAAAGCCCGCACCAACCTGTCCTTTCAAGAAACGTCCGCAGCCCTTTTACCGTCGCCGGTTCCGGCGTCCGGCAAGCAGGTTCTTTCCGCTCTGTCCCCAGCTCTCGCCGTCCTCCGGAGATCTCCAATCCCAGATAAGTCACTCGGTGCCGCATCAGCCGGGCCTTCTGTTGGGAAACCCGATGCTCACTTAATCGCAGAAAATCAGTCAGCTTACAGTCCATCGCACACAACCCTCTTCGGGTTCTGTGCCTATAAGGAGACAACAAAGTCCCGTTGCCCGGAAGAGCTTCCCAGGCGTCACGTTCTCGTGCTAACTGGTTTCCGAAAATCACAGGGCTGCTCCTGAATCCCCGGGGTGACACGACCCAGGTTAATTGGGTCTTTCTCCCACTTAAAGGGATTTTCCCACTCAAAAGCAAAAAGCTTCTGACTCTCTTTGGCTAATGCAAGACAGAAAAAGGCATCTTTGAAATCCAACACAGTAGACCATTTGTGATTATCTCGCCATTTATCTAACAATGTGTAAGGGTTAGCTACTACCGGGTGTCAATCTGCGGTAATTTTGTTTATTGCTCTCCAATCTTGCACTAACCTATAGCTTTTACTGTCTGGTTTCTTTACAGGCCGGACTGAAGTGTTCGCTTCTGACCCACCTTCTATCAGCAGCCTAAACTGCAAAAAGTTACCGGTCATTTCTTTTACCCCTTCTCTATCCTCTAATTTCAGAGGATATTGTCTAGTTCTGACTGGTCCAGCTCCAGCTTTCAAATTGATTTTCGCTGGTTCTGCATTCTTTGATTTACCAGGAACTGCCGAAGCCCATACCCCTGCAAATACTTGATCCAATATTTCCCGAGCTATTTGGCTTTGCTTGTCAGTTTGAATCATTGCCAATTAAAATCCCGGCTCTTTTATCTTGAATCTCACTTTCCCCCGTTTGAATGTTATGATTGCTTTCAATTGTTTTCATAGGTCTCGTCTTAGTAACAGTTTTGGAGACCTAGGCGTATATAAGAACTTATACATTCCGATTGGTTTTCCTAACTTATATTTGATTGGCCGTAAAAATAAAGCTTTCTCTTGTTGGCCCGTAGCTCCCACTACAGTTACAAAATCTTTATCTAAGGGTATCGTTTCCTGGTTCAAAATAGAACAAGATACTCCAGTATCAATTAAAAACTCCATTTCTTTTCTGTGTTTCCCTGGCTTTACTATGACCGGTGGATCTGCTCGGCTGGATTCCTCAGGTTCCCGTCAATCAACTTCTGCCACTGACCACTACATCTCATCGAGGTTTCTCTATTCACGTTATCCCCAGGTGGCTCCCCAATCCTCCCGGTGAGCTAAAATACACCCTAGCGGGCTCTTTTTCGGCGTTTTTTCTGATTGGCTGCTTTCCACGCCACCGCGCCGTCCCATTGGCTGCTCCTCCCCGTGTTCCGCCCCCACGAACCCTCCTCGGGGCGCAGCCGCGCGAGGACCGCGCCATTTGCGCCCGTTTTCCCCACAAGCACGGCTCCCAGAGCCGACTCTCCGGGGCGGCGGAGCCGCAGCGGAGCCGGCCGGGCCGGGCACTCACCGGGGCCGCGCAGAAACGGCGACGAACGGCGGCGCGGCGGGACCGCTCCGGGCTCCAGCGGGGCGCGCACATGGAAGGTAAATGGGGGCTCTCAGGTAACCAAAAGACAAGCTCAGCTGTCCTGAGAGGAGCAGGTAGAAATCAGAGGAGTTCTAAAGGGAGCGGAGAGGCAAACAGAGCGGTCTTGAGAGGGTACAAGAGGGAAAAATGAGGCCTCTGGGATGTGCCAAAAGCAAATGGGGAAGTTTTGAGGGGAAGAGAGAAAAAGAGGGGAATTTAATGAAGCAAAAGCTCAAACGGGCACCTTGATGCCACCAAAGAGCCTGCGGGCACGCAAAGGCAGGCGGGGCAATCACAGAGGAACTGGAAGGAAACGGGTTTCTGAGGGAACAAGGTGGCGAGTAAGCCTGTGAGAGGCCCAGAAGCAAATGGATGTGTCCTGAGGAGAGCAAATCGAAAGGTTCTTACCTCTGAGAAGTTCTCCTTGACTTTTGTTCCACCAGCAGCCGTCCTGTGGTCTCGGCACAGCCTGGGGATCCCTGACCTGCACCACCACAACCTTTAACAGGACATCCGGCAGTTCTAGAACCTGAATGACAAACAGCAAGTACTTCTCCAGGACAGCTTTGATGTAGGATTGTTTTATTTTGTTTTCCCTGCAGAGGACAGGGAGAAATTTCTCCTCCCCACAGTACCACTAAACACCCTACCCATGATCCTTCAGGCATTTTGGGGCTGTAACCCCCCCATCTCTCACTGGCCTGCTCCTCCAGTACCATCAGCACACCCCCCAGTAACATCATCATCACCCCCCCAAATCCCCCCTTCTTTTCTCTCCAAAAAAAGGTAGAAAAGGGAAATAGACCCCACAGGGCAGCTCCTTGCTCTCATAATGCCATTTACATATGTACATACCACAACTCCTCAAAACAGGGGGCAGCGCCCCAAACAGTCGCAGCCCCCATCCCACAGGCCGGCAGCTGCCCCATGGCACGGTGGGGAGGGAAGATGTTGCCACGTCTCCCGCTTGGGCTCTGCTCCCCCACGTTCTGTTCCCCGCCTGGGCTGCGGGATCTGCTGACCATCAGGTGTTCATAGCTCCCCCTATGAAAAACAAAAATTCAAAATTAGAGTTCAGCATCTTAAGAAAATAGCACAGAAAGAAGCAGAGGAATTAGTCAGAATAAGGGATCGCCCAGCGGCAGCGCTTGTTGGCCGTGCGCTGCAGAAAAGAAAAAAAGAAAGAAAAGAAAACAAGAAAAGGAATGATCTCTTCCAGGCGGTTTCTCTAAACAGTCGAGAGATTATAAAATTGCACGTGTCTTTTCCAAGCAGAATGAGCCTGTGATTCCACGAAAAAGGAGGGCAAGGAGCAGGTCAGCTTGTCAGAGAAAGACAGGGACAGGGCGCAAGACAAGGCGACACAGAGAGAGAGGCAAAAGGGACAGGGAGGCAGGGCAAAGGGAAGGAGAGGCCAAGATCAGAGACAAGCAGCAGGACACAGACGGTGGGGAAAACTCCTAGAATGGGCAGCGGGAGAGACAGACCAAGGAGAAACGGGCGCCGGGCCGCGGGACAGGGAGCGGGGCAGAGCGTCACGGAAACAAAAACAAAGAGGGAACGGGACAGAGAAACGAGGGGAAAGACAAGGAGAAGGGCAGAGAAACAGGAATGGGGGCGGGCAGGGAGCAGGACCGAGAGATGGAGCGAGGAAGGGAAAAAAGGACGGGGGCAGAATGCAGGGAGAGAAACGACGACAGGGAGCGGGACAATAGCATGGGCTGCAGGACAGAGACGGAGGAATTGCAAAAACACAGACACGAGGAGCACCACAGAATGACAGCCAGGGGAAAGAGGCACAGAGAGCGGGGCGGCGCCGGAGCGGAAAAAAACAAACCAAACCAACGGTGCTGGGCCGCTGGAGGGAGATACGCAGAAAGAAAAAAACACCCAGGAAGAGAGAAAAGAAAGAGGGGATGGCTGGCTGGGGGAGGGAGGGGAAAGCAGTTAGGAAGGGCGGGAGAAGGACCGCCACAGAACAACAGAAAAGCCAGCGAGGCCAGGCAGGGCAGGGGGGCCGTGACACTGCTTGTCTAGCAGTATAATCTGCGATCTGCCCATTTATTTCCAATTTCCTGATCACTGCTCCCTTTCGATGCCCTTTGCAACGCACGATGGCAACTTTTCTAGCAACGGCACAGCTTCCAACAACTGGAGTATCATATTTAATCTGTCTTCCTTCTGCTGTTAATCAACTTTGTTCTTTTCAAATGGCACGCACCATTCTAAAAACATACTTTGAAACAGTGCAAATATTAACCTTCTTCTCTTTGGGTAATTCTAAAGCTCGTGTGAGCGCAGCTTTCTGGGCAGAAGTCTCTGCAGGTAAAGGTTTAGTTTCGATTACCTTGTGGGTAGTTGTCACCGCACACCCGGCTTGACGTACTCCTCGCTTTACGCAGAGCTGCTTCCGACGGTGAACCAGGAGCCTTCGGCATCCTCCAGTGGCCGGCTGCTCCTTTAGATCCGGTCCGCTGGAGTAAACAGCTTCTGTTGTTTCCGAGCAATCGGACACCACAGGCTCCGAAACAGATCCACTGAGGAGAGAAGCCGGATTGACAATGTCAGTAGTAGCAATATTTCCATCATCTTGTTCCACCCACACGGCCTGGTATTTCAGGGGACGCTAATACAGTCATTTGCTGTCCCACAGTGAGCTTACGAGCTTCCCGCACGTCGAGCGCGACAGCTGCCACGGCTCAAAGACAGCCAGGCCAGCCTTTGCTCGCTTCGTCTGGTTGCTTAGGGAAGCAGACCACGGCTCGCTCAGGAGACCTTAACCGCTGCGCCGGAACACCCAAAGCAATACTTTGCCTTTCGTGTGAGTGCAACCAAAATGGTTTGGTGACACCTGGGAGGCCCAGGGCCGGAGCCCTCGCCAGTTCCTTTTTCAGTTGCGAAAAAGCCCTCCCGGCTTCTCCCGTCCAATTCAACTCGGAGCTGTTTTCTTTTAACAGTTCGTACAAAGGCTTCACTGAGAGTCCATCATTAGGAATCCAAAGCCCGCACCAACCTGTCCTTTCAAGAAACGTCCGCAGCCCTTTTACCGTCGCCGGTTCCGGCGTCCGGCAAGCAGGTTCTTTCCGCTCTGTCCCCAGCTCTCGCCGTCCTCCGGAGATCTCCAATCCCAGATAAGTCACTCGGTGCCGCATCAGCCGGGCCTTCTGTTGGGAAACCCGATGCTCACTTAATCGCAGAAAATCAGTCAGCTTACAGTCCATCGCACACAACCCTCTTCGGGTTCTGTGCCTATAAGAAGACAACAAAGTCCCGTTGCCCGGAAGAGCTTCCCAGGCGTCACGTTCTCGTGCTAACTGGTTTCCGAAAATCACAGGGCTGCTCCTGAATCCCCGGGGTGACACGACCCAGGTTAATTGGGTCTTTCTCCCACTTAAAGGGATTTTCCCACTCAAAAGCAAAAAGCTTCTGACTCTCTTTGGCTAATGCAAGACAGAAAAAGGCATCTTTGAAATCCAACACAGTAGACCATTTGTGATTATCTCGCCATTTATCTAACAATGTGTAAGGGTTAGCTACTACCGGGTGTCAATCTGCGGTAATTTTGTTTATTGCTCTCCAATCTTGCACTAACCTATAGCTTTTACTGTCTGGTTTCTTTACAGGCCGGACTGAAGTGTTCGCTTCTGACCCACCTTCTATCAGCAGCCTAAACTGCAAAAAGTTACCGGTCATTTCTTTTACCCCTTCTCTATCCTCTAATTTCAGAGGATATTGTCTAGTTCTGACTGGTCCAGCTCCAGCTTTCAAATTGATTTTCGCTGGTTCTGCATTCTTTGATTTACCAGGAACTGCCGAAGCCCATACCCCTGCAAATACTTGATCCAATATTTCCCGAGCTATTTGGCTTTGCTTGTCAGTTTGAATCATTGCCAATTAAAATCCCGGCTCTTTTATCTTGAATCTCACTTTCCCCCGTTTGAATGTTATGATTGCTTTCAATTGTTTTCATAGGTCTCGTCTTAGTAACAGTTTTGGAGACCTAGGCGTATATAAGAACTTATACATTCCGATTGGTTTTCCTAACTTATATTTGATTGGCCGTAAAAATAAAGCTTTCTCTTGTTGGCCCGTAGCTCCCACTACAGTTACAAAATCTTTATCTAAGGGTATCGTTTCCTGGTTCAAAATAGAACAAGATACTCCAGTATCAATTAAAAACTCCATTTCTTTTCTGTGTTTCCCTGGCTTTACTATGACCGGTGGATCTGCTCGGCTGGATTCCTCAGGTTCCCGTCAATCAACTTCTGCCACTGACCACTACATCTCATCGAGGTTTCTCTATTCACGTTATCCCCAGGTGGCTCCCCAATCCTCCCGGTGAGCTAAAATACACCCTAGCGGGCTCTTTTTCGGCGTTTTTTCTGATTGGCTGCTTTCCACGCCACCGCGCCGTCCCATTGGCTGCTCCTCCCCGTGTTCCGCCCCCACGAACCCTCCTCGGGGCGCAGCCGCGCGAGGACCGCGCCATTTGCGCCCGTTTTCCCCACAAGCACGGCTCCCAGAGCCGACTCTCCGGGGCGGCGGAGCCGCAGCGGAGCCGGCCGGGCCGGGCACTCACCGGGGCCGCGCAGAAACGGCGACGAACGGCGGCGCGGCGGGACCGCTCCGGGCTCCAGCGGGGCGCGCACACGGAAGGTAAATGGGGGCTCTCAGGTAACCAAAAGACAAGCTCAGCTGTCCTGAGAGGAGCAGGTAGAAATCAGAGGAGTTCTAAAGGGAGCGGAGGGGCAAACAGAGCGGTCTTGAGAGGGTACAAGAGGGAAAAATGAGGCCTCTGGGATGTGCCAAAAGCAAATGGGGAAGTTTTGAGGGGAAGAGAGAAAAAGAGGGGAATTTAATGAAGCAAAAGCTCAAACGGGCACCTTGATGCCACCAAAGAGCCTGCGGGCACGCAAAGGCAGGCGGGGCAATCACAGAGGAACTGGAAGGAAACGGGTTTCTGAGGGAACAAGGTGGCGAGTAAGCCTGTGAGAGGCCCAGAAGCAAATGGATGTGTCCTGAGGAGAGCAAATCGAAAGGTTCTTACCTCTGAGAAGTTCTCCTTGACTTTTGTTCCACCAGCAGCCGTCCTGTGGTCTCGGCACAGCCTGGGGATCCCTGACCTGCACCACCACAACCTTTAACAGGACATCCGGCAGTTCTAGAACCTGAATGACAAACAGCAAGTACTTCTCCAGGACAGCTTTGATGTAGGATTGTTTTATTTTGTTTTCCCTGCAGAGGACAGGGAGAAATTTCTCCTCCCCACAGTACCACTAAACACCCTACCCATGATCCTTCAGGCATTTTGGGGCTGTAACCCCCCCATCTCTCACTGGCCTGCTCCTCCAGTACCATCAGCACACCCCCCAGTAACATCATCATCACCCCCCCAAATCCCCCCTTCTTTTCTCTCCAAAAAAAGGTAGAAAAGGGAAATAGACCCCACAGGGCAGCTCCTTGCTCTCATAATGCCATTTACATATGTACATACCACAACTCCTCAAAACAGGGGGCAGCGCCCCAAACAGTCGCAGCCCCCATCCCACAGGCCGGCAGCTGCCCCATGGCACGGTGGGGAGGGAAGATGTTGCCACGTCTCCCGCTTGGGCTCTGCTCCCCCACGTTCTGTTCCCCGCCTGGGCTGCGGGATCTGCTGACCATCAGGTGTTCATAGCTCCCCCTATGAAAAACAAAAATTCAAAATTAGAGTTCAGCATCTTAAGAAAATAGCACAGAAAGAAGCAGAGGAATTAGTCAGAATAAGGGATCGCCCAGCGGCAGCGCTTGTTGGCCGTGCGCTGCAGAAAAGAAAAAAAGAAAGAAAAGAAAACAAGAAAAGGAATGATCTCTTCCAGGCGGTTTCTCTAAACAGTCGAGAGATTATAAAATTGCACGTGTCTTTTCCAAGCAGAATGAGCCTGTGATTCCACGAAAAAGGAGGGCAAGGAGCAGGTCAGCTTGTCAGAGAAAGACAGGGACAGGGCGCAAGACAAGGCGACACAGAGAGAGAGGCAAAAGGGACAGGGAGGCAGGGCAAAGGGAAGGAGAGGCCAAGATCAGAGACAAGCAGCAGGACAGAGACGGTGGGGAAAACTCCTAGAATGGGCAGCGGGAGAGACAGACCAAGGAGAAACGGGCGCCGGGCCGCGGGACAGGGAGCGGGGCAGAGCGTCACGGAAACAAAAACAAAGAGGGAACGGGACAGAGAAACGAGGGGAAAGACAAGGAGAAGGGCAGAGAAACAGGAATGGGGGCGGGCAGGGAGCAGGACCGAGAGATGGAGCGAGGAAGGGAAAAAAGGACGGGGGCAGAATGCAGGGAGAGAAACGACGACAGGGAGCGGGACAATAGCATGGGCTGCAGGACAGAGACGGAGGAATTGCAAAAACACAGACACGAGGAGCACCACAGAATGACAGCCAGGGGAAAGAGGCACAGAGAGCGGGGCGGCGCCGGAGCGGAAAAAAACAAACCAAACCAACGGTGCTGGGCCGCTGGAGGGAGATACGCAGAAAGAAAAAAACACCCAGGAAGAGAGAAAAGAAAGAGGGGATGGCTGGCTGGGGGAGGGAGGGGAAAGCAGTTAGGAAGGGCGGGAGAAGGACCGCCACAGAACAACAGAAAAGCCAGCGAGGCCAGGCAGGGCAGGGGGGCCGTGACACTGCTTGTCTAGCAGTATAATCTGCGATCTGCCCATTTATTTCCAATTTCCTGATCACTGCTCCCTTTCGATGCCCTTTGCAACGCACGATGGCAACTTTTCTAGCAACGGCACAGCTTCCAACAACTGGAGTATCATATTTAATCTGTCTTCCTTCTGCTGTTAATCAACTTTGTTCTTTTCAAATGGCACGCACCATTCTAAAAACATACTTTGAAACAGTGCAAATATTAACCTTCTTCTCTTTGGGTAATTCTAAAGCTCGTGTGAGCGCAGCTTTCTGGGCAGAAGTCTCTGCAGGTAAAGGTTTAGTTTCGATTACCTTGTGGGTAGTTGTCACCGCACACCCGGCTTGACGTACTCCTCGCTTTACGCAGAGCTGCTTCCGACGGTGAACCAGGAGCCTTCGGCATCCTCCAGTGGCCGGCTGCTCCTTTAGATCCGGTCCGCTGGAGTAAACAGCTTCTGTTGTTTCCGAGCAATCGGACACCACAGGCTCCGAAACAGATCCACTGAGGAGAGAAGCCGGATTGACAATGTCAGTAGTAGCAATATTTCCATCATCTTGTTCCACCCACACGGCCTGGTATTTCAGGGGACGCTAATACAGTCATTTGCTGTCCCACAGTGAGCTTACGAGCTTCCCGCACGTCGAGCGCGACAGCTGCCACGGCTCAAAGACAGCCAGGCCAGCCTTTGCTCGCTTCGTCTGGTTGCTTAGGGAAGCAGACCACGGCTCGCTCAGGAGACCTTAACCGCTGCGCCGGAACACCCAAAGCAATACTTTGCCTTTCGTGTGAGTGCAACCAAAATGGTTTGGTGACACCCGGGAGGCCCAGGGCCGGAGCCCTCGCCAGTTCCTTTTTCAGTTGCGAAAAAGCCCTCCCGGCTTCTCCCGTCCAATTCAACTCGGAGCTGTTTTCTTTTAACAGTTCGTACAAAGGCTTCACTGAGAGTCCATCATTAGGAATCCAAAGCCCGCACCAACCTGTCCTTTCGAGAAACGTCCGCAGCCCTTTTACCGTCGCCGGTTCCGGCGTCCGGCAAGCAGGTTCTTTCCGCTCTGTCCCCAGCTCTCGCCGTCCTCCGGAGATCTCCAATCCCAGATAAGTCACTCGGTGCCGCATCAGCCGGGCCTTCTGTTGGGAAACCCGATGCTCACTTAATCGCAGAAAATCAGTCAGCTTACAGTCCATCGCACACAACCCTCTTCGGGTTCTGTGCCTATAAGGAGACAACAAAGTCCCGTTGCCCGGAAGAGCTTCCCAGGCGTCACGTTCTCGTGCTAACTGGTTTCCGAAAATCACAGGGCTGCTCCTGAATCCCCGGGGTGACACGACCCAGGTTAATTGGGTCTTTCTCCCACTTAAAGGGATTTTCCCACTCAAAAGCAAAAAGCTTCTGACTCTCTTTGGCTAATGCAAGACAGAAAAAGGCATCTTTGAAATCCAACACAGTAGACCATTTGTGATTATCTCGCCATTTATCTAACAATGTGTAAGGGTTAGCTACTACCGGGTGTCAATCTGCGGTAATTTTGTTTATTGCTCTCCAATCTTGCACTAACCTATAGCTTTTACTGTCTGGTTTCTTTACAGGCCGGACTGAAGTGTTCGCTTCTGACCCACCTTCTATCAGCAGCCTAAACTGCAAAAAGTTACCGGTCATTTCTTTTACCCCTTCTCTATCCTCTAATTTCAGAGGATATTGTCTAGTTCTGACTGGTCCAGCTCCAGCTTTCAAATTGATTTTCGCTGGTTCTGCATTCTTTGATTTACCAGGAACTGCCGAAGCCCATACCCCTGCAAATACTTGATCCAATATTTCCCGAGCTATTTGGCTTTGCTTGTCAGTTTGAATCATTGCCAATTAAAATCCCGGCTCTTTTATCTTGAATCTCACTTTCCCCCGTTTGAATGTTATGATTGCTTTCAATTGTTTTCATAGGTCTCGTCTTAGTAACAGTTTTGGAGACCTAGGCGTATATAAGAACTTATACATTCCGATTGGTTTTCCTAACTTATATTTGATTGGCCGTAAAAATAAAGCTTTCTCTTGTTGGCCCGTAGCTCCCACTACAGTTACAAAATCTTTATCTAAGGGTATCGTTTCCTGGTTCAAAATAGAACAAGATACTCCAGTATCAATTAAAAACTCCATTTCTTTTCTGTGTTTCCCTGGCTTTACTATGACCGGTGGATCTGCTCGGCTGGATTCCTCAGGTTCCCGTCAATCAACTTCTGCCACTGACCACTACATCTCATCGAGGTTTCTCTATTCACGTTATCCCCAGGTGGCTCCCCAATCCTCCCGGTGAGCTAAAATACACCCTAGCGGGCTCTTTTTCGGCGTTTTTTCTGATTGGCTGCTTTCCACGCCACCGCGCCGTCCCATTGGCTGCTCCTCCCCGTGTTCCGCCCCCACGAACCCTCCTCGGGGCGCAGCCGCGCGAGGACCGCGCCATTTGCGCCCGTTTTCCCCACAAGCACGGCTCCCAGAGCCGACTCTCCGGGGCGGCGGAGCCGCAGCGGAGCCGGCCGGGCCGGGCACTCACCGGGGCCGCGCAGAAACGGCGACGAACGGCGGCGCGGCGGGACCGCTCCGGGCTCCAGCGGGGCGCGCACACGGAAGGTAAATGGGGGCTCTCAGGTAACCAAAAGACAAGCTCAGCTGTCCTGAGAGGAGCAGGTAGAAATCAGAGGAGTTCTAAAGGGAGCGGAGGGGCAAACAGAGCGGTCTTGAGAGGGTACAAGAGGGAAAAATGAGGCCTCTGGGATGTGCCAAAAGCAAATGGGGAAGTTTTGAGGGGAAGAGAGAAAAAGAGGGGAATTTAATGAAGCAAAAGCTCAAACGGGCACCTTGATGCCACCAAAGAGCCTGCGGGCACGCAAAGGCAGGCGGGGCAATCACAGAGGAACTGGAAGGAAACGGGTTTCTGAGGGAACAAGGTGGCGAGTAAGCCTGTGAGAGGCCCAGAAGCAAATGGATGTGTCCTGAGGAGAGCAAATCGAAAGGTTCTTACCTCTGAGAAGTTCTCCTTGACTTTTGTTCCACCAGCAGCCGTCCTGTGGTCTCGGCACAGCCTGGGGATCCCTGACCTGCACCACCACAACCTTTAACAGGACATCCGGCAGTTCTAGAACCTGAATGACAAACAGCAAGTACTTCTCCAGGACAGCTTTGATGTAGGATTGTTTTATTTTGTTTTCCCTGCAGAGGACAGGGAGAAATTTCTCCTCCCCACAGTACCACTAAACACCCTACCCATGATCCTTCAGGCATTTTGGGGCTGTAACCCCCCCATCTCTCACTGGCCTGCTCCTCCAGTACCATCAGCACACCCCCCAGTAACATCATCATCACCCCCCCAAATCCCCCCTTCTTTTCTCTCCAAAAAAAGGTAGAAAAGGGAAATAGACCCCACAGGGCAGCTCCTTGCTCTCATAATGCCATTTACATATGTACATACCACAACTCCTCAAAACAGGGGGCAGCGCCCCAAACAGTCGCAGCCCCCATCCCACAGGCCGGCAGCTGCCCCATGGCACGGTGGGGAGGGAAGATGTTGCCACGTCTCCCGCTTGGGCTCTGCTCCCCCACGTTCTGTTCCCCGCCTGGGCTGCGGGATCTGCTGACCATCAGGTGTTCATAGCTCCCCCTATGAAAAACAAAAATTCAAAATTAGAGTTCAGCATCTTAAGAAAATAGCACAGAAAGAAGCAGAGGAATTAGTCAGAATAAGGGATCGCCCAGCGGCAGCGCTTGTTGGCCGTGCGCTGCAGAAAAGAAAAAAAGAAAGAAAAGAAAACAAGAAAAGGAATGATCTCTTCCAGGCGGTTTCTCTAAACAGTCGAGAGATTATAAAATTGCACGTGTCTTTTCCAAGCAGAATGAGCCTGTGATTCCACGAAAAAGGAGGGCAAGGAGCAGGTCAGCTTGTCAGAGAAAGACAGGGACAGGGCGCAAGACAAGGCGACACAGAGAGAGAGGCAAAAGGGACAGGGAGGCAGGGCAAAGGGAAGGAGAGGCCAAGATCAGAGACAAGCAGCAGGACAGAGACGGTGGGGAAAACTCCTAGAATGGGCAGCGGGAGAGACAGACCAAGGAGAAACGGGCGCCGGGCCGCGGGACAGGGAGCGGGGCAGAGCGTCACGGAAACAAAAACAAAGAGGGAACGGGACAGAGAAACGAGGGGAAAGACAAGGAGAAGGGCAGAGAAACAGGAATGGGGGCGGGCAGGGAGCAGGACCGAGAGATGGAGCGAGGAAGGGAAAAAAGGACGGGGGCAGAATGCAGGGAGAGAAACGACGACAGGGAGCGGGACAATAGCATGGGCTGCAGGACAGAGACGGAGGAATTGCAAAAACACAGACACGAGGAGCACCACAGAATGACAGCCAGGGGAAAGAGGCACAGAGAGCGGGGCGGCGCCGGAGCGGAAAAAAACAAACCAAACCAACGGTGCTGGGCCGCTGGAGGGAGATACGCAGAAAGAAAAAAACACCCAGGAAGAGAGAAAAGAAAGAGGGGATGGCTGGCTGGGGGAGGGAGGGGAAAGCAGTTAGGAAGGGCGGGAGAAGGACCGCCACAGAACAACAGAAAAGCCAGCGAGGCCAGGCAGGGCAGGGGGGCCGTGACACTGCTTGTCTAGCAGTATAATCTGCGATCTGCCCATTTATTTCCAATTTCCTGATCACTGCTCCCTTTCGATGCCCTTTGCAACGCACGATGGCAACTTTTCTAGCAACGGCACAGCTTCCAACAACTGGAGTATCATATTTAATCTGTCTTCCTTCTGCTGTTAATCAACTTTGTTCTTTTCAAATGGCACGCACCATTCTAAAAACATACTTTGAAACAGTGCAAATATTAACCTTCTTCTCTTTGGGTAATTCTAAAGCTCGTGTGAGCGCAGCTTTCTGGGCAGAAGTCTCTGCAGGTAAAGGTTTAGTTTCGATTACCTTGTGGGTAGTTGTCACCGCACACCCGGCTTGACGTACTCCTCGCTTTACGCAGAGCTGCTTCCGACGGTGAACCAGGAGCCTTCGGCATCCTCCAGTGGCCGGCTGCTCCTTTAGATCCGGTCCGCTGGAGTAAACAGCTTCTGTTGTTTCCGAGCAATCGGACAGCACAGGCTCCGAAACAGATCCACTGAGGAGAGAAGCCGGATTGACAATGTCAGTAGTAGCAATATTTCCATCATCTTGTTCCACCCACACGGCCTGGTATTTCAGGGGACGCTAATACAGTCATTTGCTGTCCCACAGTGAGCTTACGAGCTTCCCGCACGTCGAGCGCGACAGCTGCCACGGCTCAAAGACAGCCAGGCCAGCCTTTGCTCGCTTCGTCTGGTTGCTTAGGGAAGCAGACCACGGCTCGCTCAGGAGACCTTAACCGCTGCGCCGGAACACCCAAAGCAATACTTTGCCTTTCGTGTGAGTGCAACCAAAATGGTTTGGTGACACCCGGGAGGCCCAGGGCCGGAGCCCTCGCCAGTTCCTTTTTCAGTTGCGAAAAAGCCCTCCCGGCTTCTCCCGTCCAATTCAACTCGGAGCTGTTTTCTTTTAACAGTTCGTACAAAGGCTTCACTGAGAGTCCATCATTAGGAATCCAAAGCCCGCACCAACCTGTCCTTTCAAGAAACGTCCGCAGCCCTTTTACCGTCGCCGGTTCCGGCGTCCGGCAAGCAGGTTCTTTCCGCTCTGTCCCCAGCTCTCGCCGTCCTCCGGAGATCTCCAATCCCAGATAAGTCACTCGGTGCCGCATCAGCCGGGCCTTCTGTTGGGAAACCCGATGCTCACTTAATCGCAGAAAATCAGTCAGCTTACAGTCCATCGCACACAACCCTCTTCGGGTTCTGTGCCTATAAGGAGACAACAAAGTCCCGTTGCCCGGAAGAGCTTCCCAGGCGTCACGTTCTCGTGCTAACTGGTTTCCGAAAATCACAGGGCTGCTCCTGAATCCCCGGGGTGACACGACCCAGGTTAATTGGGTCTTTCTCCCAGTAAAGGGATTTTCCCACTCAAAAGCAAAAAGCTTCTGACTCTCTTTGGCTAATGCAAGACAGAAAAAGGCATCTTTGAAATCCAACACAGTAGACCATTTGTGATTATCTCGCCATTTATCTAACAATGTGTAAGGGTTAGCTACTACCGGGTGTCAATCTGCGGTAATTTTGTTTATTGCTCTCCAATCTTGCACTAACCTATAGCTTTTACTGTCTGGTTTCTTTACAGGCCGGACTGAAGTGTTCGCTTCTGACCCACCTTCTATCAGCAGCCTAAACTGCAAAAAGTTACCGGTCATTTCTTTTACCCCTTCTCTATCCTCTAATTTCAGAGGATATTGTCTAGTTCTGACTGGTCCAGCTCCAGCTTTCAAATTGATTTTCGCTGGTTCTGCATTCTTTGATTTACCAGGAACTGCCGAAGCCCATACCCCTGCAAATACTTGATCCAATATTTCCCGAGCTATTTGGCTTTGCTTGTCAGTTTGAATCATTGCCAATTAAAATCCCGGCTCTTTTATCTTGAATCTCACTTTCCCCCGTTTGAATGTTATGATTGCTTTCAATTGTTTTCATAGGTCTCGTCTTAGTAACAGTTTTGGAGACCTAGGCGTATATAAGAACTTATACATTCCGATTGGTTTTCCTAACTTATATTTGATTGGCCGTAAAAATAAAGCTTTCTCTTGTTGGCCCGTAGCTCCCGCTACAGTTACAAAATCTTTATCTAAGGGTATCGTTTCCTGGTTCAAAATAGAACAAGATACTCCAGTATCAATTAAAAACTCCATTTCTTTTCTGTGTTTCCCTGGCTTTACTATGACCGGTGGATCTGCTCGGCTGGATTCCTCAGGTTCCCGTCAATCAACTTCTGCCACTGACCACTACATCTCATCGAGGTTTCTCTATTCACGTTATCCCCAGGTGGCTCCCCAATCCTCCCGGTGAGCTAAAATACACCCTAGCGGGCTCTTTTTCGGCGTTTTTTCTGATTGGCTGCTTTCCACGCCACCGCGCCGTCCCATTGGCTGCTCCTCCCCGTGTTCCGCCCCCACGAACCCTCCTCGGGGCGCAGCCGCGCGAGGACCGCGCCATTTGCGCCCGTTTTCCCCACAAGCACGGCTCCCAGAGCCGACTCTCCGGGGCGGCGGAGCCGCAGCGGAGCCGGCCGGGCCGGGCACTCACCGGGGCCGCGCAGAAACGGCGACGAACGGCGGCGCGGCGGGACCGCTCCGGGCTCGAGCGGGGCGCGCACACGGCCGCCGAGAGCGCCGCCCGCGCTTGCCAGCGGCCATCTTTGCGCATGCGTACCGGGAAGCCCGCGGGACTCGCCCCCTCCTGCCCGCCCCTTCGCTTCCCTTCCCGCAACCCGATTGGCTGCCTATGCACGTCAATTTCCATTCTCCCCGCCTATCACCACCCCTCCCCGTTTGCTCCGCGCTGCGCTCCGCTCCGCCCCTCCAGCTTTCTCGCGCGTCCTGATTGGCCCGCTCTGCACCCCCCTTCGCGTTCTCTCCACCCACTCGCTGGAACCTCCAGGCGATTTGCATAGCCGGCGCGGCTTTCCCTTCTATTTAATTTCTGCTTCCATTTCCAGTTCTTTCTCGGTCCCTTAGAGCCCTCGGATGCTCCATCTGCATACATATATATATACACACATATATAAAATATACATATAGGTATCTCTCTATATAGCATCTATAGAGACTTAATTTCATATGTGTATATATACATATGCATAAATATATATGACTAGAAATAGAAATACAGCTTCCCAGGGAAAACAACTCCCATGGCGCTGGGCTGCAGAGCAGCGAGTGGGTGGGGAGGACAGAGCTACGGGGGGAGACAAGGGGCGCTTTGGGGCAGCGCAGGTGCCCCGGGGGTCCGCGAGCAACGGGGCGACGGGGGGGCAGTGTGGAACGGGGGGGCCGGAGAGGAGAGAGGAGGGAGCGGGGACACGTCTCACGGGGGAAAAAATGCCCGCGGGGCACGTTTGGAGAGAAATCGTTTGGGGAGGGGCAGAGACACGCGGGAGGCAGCGCAAGTAGAAAGGTGCGCGGGGCGGGGGGGGCACGGGACGTGTGTGGGGGTGACCTGCACCTGGGGGGTCCACCCGGGACCACCCACAGCAGACGACTCACCTGGGACAACCCGCAAAGGAGAATTCGCTCTGAAGAACTGACCCACGACAGAGACTCCACACCGGATCATCCCCAGCAATGCCCCTGCAACTGCTGGCGTTTCACTCCGTATTTGCCCCAAAACGGGGGTAGTGTGCCTGTCCGTAAGACAAGTTGGTTTTTTTTTTTTTTCCTTAACCTCTTCAAAAATGCCTAATTTTGAGAGGTTTGGGCACTTTTTCACAACATGCTTTTGGTTTAATGCACGAAAATATGGTTCATTTTGCTTTCCAGCTGCGCGCAGCCAGGGAGAGTTCGCTTTCCCCAGGGCCTAAAATTCTTCTTTTTCTTATTATTTTCCCCATTGCACATGCAGACTCGGGGTGTTCGGCGTGTTTCGCAGCTGCTGTGGCGGTTCATGCTCTCTGTGCGCAGCCCCAGAAGGGGGCATCAGGTGTTCACAGCTCCCCCTCTGAAAAACAAAAACTCCAAATTAGAGTTCAGCGTCTGAAAAAAAATAGCGCAGAAGAAAGCAGAGGAATTCAGTCGGAATAAGGGAGAGGAGAGCAGCTGAGCTAACGGAGGATTTGGGGGAAATGAGCCACCTTGAAACACAAGGCATCTTTTAAAAGCCAGAGCGAGTTGAGCAATTCGAGACAACATTAAGACAAACTGACACCATTTGGGACACACTCAGCGGACAAGGAAACGCTCTCGCTGACGCTAGAAAGCGTCTCGCCCCTTCCCTCCGGCACCGCCGCAGGAGACAACCCCAGCGAGGCCGCGGGACGGGCTCGCGCCGCCAGCGGGATCTGCGCTCACGGATCCGCCGCCACAGCTCCGGCCCTCGCGACGCTGCTGCTGCTGCGCATCTGGCTCAGTCAGTAAAGCTGAAAGCGTGCAGCTCCAGAGAGCGACGCTAAAAAGTAAAGAACCAACCGCGGTCATTCACTTTATACTAAAAAGGCGTGCGGATGGTTACTTACACCAGAAAAAACCCTTCTCTTCCATTTTCCTTTGGCACGGGCGCCTGCGCCATCGCCCAGCGGCAGCGCTTGCTGGCCATGCGCTGCAGTACCCGAGTTTCGCCACACGACGGCAGCACCGAGGCGCGCCGCGGCACCGCATTGGGGCGGCCGCCTGCAGTACCGCGCTTTCCCCACAGGGCGGCAGCACTGAGACCCGGCGCGGCAGCCCCGGGCGAGCAGGCGGGCCGCGTTCCGCGGGAATCCCGCAAAAAAACCCAAACCAAAACAAACCAAAAAAACCAGAGAGCCGCGGCAGGAAAGCGCCCCTGTCGCAGGGACGGCCGCAAGTCCCAAAAACGAACACCGCCGCCCGCCAGCCCGGTGCCGGAAGGCTAACGCGCCCCGCTTGCTCTGCTGGCCGACGGCACCCGGAGGCAGCGCCTCTGAGTCCCGACCCCAGCAGTCCCCGGCCCGCGGCAGCATGCAAGCACGCGATCGGCCCGCTCTGCACTTGAATTGCCATTCCCTCCGCCCATCGCCTCCCCGCCCGAAGCGCAAAGCCACGTGCATATTGGGCGCGAGGTCTTGCGCTGTCTTTTTGTGTGTGCGTTTTCTTTTTCTTTCTCTTGTGCCACGTTGTCCAGAAAGGGGAAGCTGAGCGCGTGGGTGCCACGGCTCCACGGGGCTCCTCTCCACGGGGAGGGCGCTCGGGCCGGGAAGGACCCTGAGCCTGGCGTGGGTGGACACATCCCATCACACGTACAGACACAGAACCCGCCGGGCCTCGCCCTGAGCTTCCGCACTTCCGCCAAAGCGGCAACCCGCTCGCCACGCCGCCGAACCTGCAACCGCACCTTAGCTCTGTTTTTAAACATCCCCCTGACAAAAGGGGGCTGCGCCGCTCCCGGAGAGACTGCAATACCGGGAACGGGCGCTGCACCGGAGACACGGCTCCAGGCCGCAGACCTTTAGCCCACCTGCCCTAAGAGTCACATGCCTCTCACCAGCTTCGCGAGCTCGGCCATGAGGGCAGGAGGGGGAAACCTAACTAAACACCTCCCCACCGCACTGGCCCATCCCGTTCCTCCTGTTCCAACGTCACGGTCACCCTCGCCACGCCCGCACTCACCTGCCGCCTATTTCGCCGCTCCGTTCCCCTCGCTCCCTCCCACCGTCCCGCCGCGCTCAGCGGGCACCGACACCCGGCGGGAGGTTCCCGCCTGTCACCTCATGCCCCTCTGCCGGCTCCGGGGACCTCACCAAGGACTGCCCTGCCCTGAACCGCCTGCCTCCAGATCCCCGGGAGCCGGCCGCAGCGAGAGCTCCGCAGCCTCCCGTCCCTCGCCCCGACGCCCGTCCCGTTCATTCCCGGTACCCCCCCGAGACACCACGGACACGCTTGCCAGGGAGCTAGCTATTCCAACTGGATTGAGTCGGCGCGCTCTCATTGGCTGCTTTCCACTCCACCGCGCTGTCCTCCTATTGGATGCTCCTTCCCGCGCTCCGCCCCCACAAGCCCGCGCCTGCGCCGGACCTGACTGAGGACTGCGCCCATTTGGGCATGCGCAGTAGGGACTTCACAAGCACCGCCCCTCCCGCAACCTCATTGGCTGCCTACGCACGTCAATCGCCATTCTCTCCGCCTATCAGCGCTCCGCCCCTCAACCTTGCTCGCGCCGTCTGATTGGCCCGCTCTGCATCCTCACTCGCCTGCTCGCCGCCCTGCGGGGACCCCGAGCCCATTTGGCCGTGCAGCTTCAAAGACGGAAACTAAAAAGCAAAGAACAAACCGCGGTCATTCGCTTATCCTAAAAAGGTGTGCGGATGCCTACCCACACCACAAAAAGCCCTTAGCTTTCATTTTCCTCCGGCACTACAATTGCATAGGTGTGAACTCGTAAAATTAAACCATCCATCTCCCAGACACACGCTTCGAACTTGACTACGGTGGGTTTCTGTTTGTCTTACACCAACGGACTTGCACATTTCTGAGCAAACACATTCCTTTTGAAGCACAGCCCCTCCCGGGGGAAAAACACGTCTTAGTCATTGAAAAAAATAAAATCCGACTTGGAGCTCCCAAACATTAGGGAGCGGCGGGGAAACAAACGAAAGCGAAGACCAACAGCAGCATCGTAAAGTAGTATTCAGCTTCAATTCTGATCACGTACTTAAAAGCCTCTCTCAGCCCTACGAACGATTAGTCCTTTTCTGGAAGGACACATTTTTTCACCTGAATGTCCTCAATTGAAGACTCCACTAAACAGAACGGGGATCGAGCCGCAGGACAACATGCCATCGACATATTAACAAGGAAAAAAAACCCACAAGTAAACCCCAGGTTCGATTACTAGTTTCCATCCCGTTGCATTCCTTACATTTCAACTGGCACCCAGGTGCTCCAAAATTAACTATACCCATGCCACTTCTCACTAAAAATTCAGTTCTACGTTTAAACATTCAAGGCTATTTCCAGTGTGCCCATAACTTCACTGTGAACAAAGACAAGAGAAACGCTCGACCCTAAGGAGCGCCAGCCGGCAGGTTTCTCCCCCCTCTGCCCGGGACCGAGAAGACGCCGCCGCCGCTGCCGCCTCCTCGCCCGTGCCCACTCGCAGCGGGGCTGCCCCACGACAGCCGGGGGCCTCTTTTTTTTTCCCGGCGGCCGGTCCGACCGCTGCCCCCCCGCTTTCTGACGGCCACGGCCACGACCCCGCCCGCAGCGGCAGCGCCCCCCTCGCCCCCGCCCCGGCACGGGCACAGGGCGCCGCTTCCCAGCTGCAGTACCGGCCTGTGGCCACCAGACGGCAGCACCGAGCGCGGTCGCGCCGCGCCCCCCGCGCCGCCGCAGCGCGCCCGCTTCTTTTCAGACCCCTGGCCCTTCTTCTTGACCCGTGGGCAGCTTCAGCTGCCCTGGAACGCGCTTTCCCAGAGCCGCGCGGATGACAGACACGCATACCCACGTACACTTCCCCAAGCCTAAGCGTAGCCAGGATTCCCTTCCTCGCCCTCAACGTTTTTGTTCAAGAGTCCAGCAGCTCACCTGTCCTCGCGAGCTGCCTCGCTGCAAACAAACGAACAGAAAAGGAAAAAAAAAGAAAAGAAAACAAGAAAAGGAATGATCTCTTCCAGGCAGTTTCTCGAAAGAGCCGAGAGATTATAAAATTGCACGTGTCTTTTCCAAGCAGGATGAGCCTGTGATTCCACGAAATAGGAGGGCAAGGAGCAGGTCAGCTTGTCAGAGAAAGACAGGGACAGGGCGCAAGACAAGGCGACACAGAGAGAGAGGCAAAAGGGACAGGGAGGCAGGGCAAAGGGAAGGAGAGGCCAAGATCAGAGACAAGCAGCAGGACAGAGACGGTGGGGAAAACTCCTAGAACGGGCAGCGGGAGAGACAGACCAAGGAGAAACGGGCGCCGGGCCGCGGGACAGGGAGCGGGGCAGAGCGTCACGGAAACAAAAACAAAGAGGGAACGGGACAGAGAAACGAGGGGAAAGACAAGGAGAAGGGCAGAGAAACAGGAACGGGGGCGGGCAGGGAGCAGGACCGAGAGATGGAGCGAGGAAGGGAAAAAAGGACGGGGGCAGAATGCAGGGAGAGAAACGACGACAGGGAGCGGGACAATAGCATGGGCTGCAGGACAGAGACGGAGGAATTGCAAAAACACAGACACGAGGAGCAC
This sequence comes from Caloenas nicobarica, assembly GCF_036013445.1. Lineage (NCBI taxonomy): Eukaryota > Metazoa > Chordata > Aves > Columbiformes > Columbidae > Caloenas > Caloenas nicobarica. The sequence goes on along the minus strand of NC_088250.1, from coordinate 42,630,840 downwards.
CACAGAATGACAGCCAGGGGAAAGAGGCACAGAGAGCGGGACGGCGCCGGAGCGGAAAAAAACAAACCAAACCAACGGTGCTGGGCCGCTGGAGGGAGATACGCAGAAAGAAAAAAACACCCAGGAAGAGAGAAAAGAAAGAGGGGATGGCTGGCTGGGGGAGGGAGGGGAAAGCAGTTAGGAAGGGCGGGAGAAGGACCGCCACAGAACAACAGAAAAGCCAGCGAGGCCAGGCAGGGCAGGGGGGCCGTGACACTGCTTGTCTAGCAGTATAATCTGCGATCTGCCCATTTATTTCCAATTTCCTGATCACTGCTCCCTTTCGATGCCCTTTGCAACGCACGATGGCAACTTTTCTAGCAACGGCACAGCTTCCAACAACTGGAGTATCATATTTAATCTGTCTTCCTTCTGCTGTTAATCAACTTTGTTCTTTTCAAATGGCACGCACCATTCTAAAAACATACTTTGAAACAGTGCAAATATTAACCTTCTTCTCTTTGGGTAATTCTAAAGCTCGTGTGAGCGCAGCTTTCTGGGCAGAAGTCTCTGCAGGTAAAGGTTTAGTTTCGATTACCTTGTGGGTAGTTGTCACCGCACACCCGGCTTGACGTACTCCTCGCTTTACGCAGAGCTGCTTCCGACGGTGAACCAGGAGCCTTCGGCATCCTCCAGTGGCCGGCTGCTCCTTTAGATCCGGTCCGCTGGAGTAAACAGCTTCTGTTGTTTCCGAGCAATCGGACACCACAGGCTCCGAAACAGATCCACTGAGGAGAGAAGCCGGATTGACAATGTCAGTAGTAGCAATATTTCCATCATCTTGTTCCACCCACACGGCCTGGTATTTCAGGGGACGCTAATACAGTCATTTGCTGTCCCACAGTGAGCTTACGAGCTTCCCGCACGTCGAGCGCGACAGCTGCCACGGCTCAAAGACAGCCAGGCCAGCCTCTGCTCGCTTCGTCTGGTTGCTTAGGGAAGCAGACCACGGCTCGCTCAGGAGACCTTAACCGCTGCGCCGGAACACCCAAAGCAATACTTTGCCTTTCGTGTGAGTACAACCAAAATGGTTTGGTGACACCTGGGAGGCCCAGGGCCGGAGCCCTCGCCAGTTCCTTTTTCAGTTGCGAAAAAGCCCTCCCGGCTTCTCCCGTCCAATTCAACTCGGAGCTGTTTTCTTTTAACAGTTCGTACAAAGGCTTCACTGAGAGTCCATCATTAGGAATCCAAAGCCCGCACCAACCTGTCCTTTCGAGAAACGTCCGCAGCCCTTTTACCGTCGCCGGTTCCGGCGTCCGGCAAGCAGGTTCTTTCCGCTCTGTCCCCAGCTCTCGCCGTCCTCCGGAGATCTCCAATCCCAGATAAGTCACTCGGTGCCGCATCAGCCGGGCCTTCTGTTGGGAAACCCGATGCTCACTTAATCGCAGAAAATCAGTCAGCTTACAGTCCATCGCACACAACCCTCTTCGGGTTCTGTGCCTATAAGGAGACAACAAAGTCCCGTTGCCCGGAAGAGCTTCCCAGGCGTCACGTTCTCGTGCTAACTGGTTTCCGAAAATCACAGGGCTGCTCCTGAATCCCCGGGGTGACACGACCCAGGTTAATTGGGTCTTTCTCCCAGTAAAGGGATTTTCCCACTCAAAAGCAAAAAGCTTCTGACTCTCTTTGGCTAATGCAAGACAGAAAAAGGCATCTTTGAAATCCAACACAGTAGACCATTTGTGATTATCTCGCCATTTATCTAACAATGTGTAAGGGTTAGCTACTACCGGGTGTCAATCTGCGGTAATTTTGTTTATTGCTCTCCAATCTTGCACTAACCTATAGCTTTTACTGTCTGGTTTCTTTACAGGCCGGACTGAAGTGTTCGCTTCTGACCCACCTTCTATCAGCAGCCTAAACTGCAAAAAGTTACCGGTCATTTCTTTTACCCCTTCTCTATCCTCTAATTTCAGAGGATATTGTCTAGTTCTGACTGGTCCAGCTCCAGCTTTCAAATTGATTTTCGCTGGTTCTGCATTCTTTGATTTACCAGGAACTGCCGAAGCCCATACCCCTGCAAATACTTGATCCAATATTTCCCGAGCTATTTGGCTTTGCTTGTCAGTTTGAATCATTGCCAATTAAAATCCCGGCTCTTTTATCTTGAATCTCACTTTCCCCCGTTTGAATGTTATGATTGCTTTCAATTGTTTTCATAGGTCTCGTCTTAGTAACAGTTTTGGAGACCTAGGCGTATATAAGAACTTATACATTCCGATTGGTTTTCCTAACTTATATTTGATTGGCCGTAAAAATAAAGCTTTCTCTTGTTGGCCCGTAGCTCCCACTACAGTTACAAAATCTTTATCTAAGGGTATCGTTTCCTGGTTCAAAATAGAACAAGATACTCCAGTATCAATTAAAAACTCCATTTCTTTTCTGTGTTTCCCTGGCTTTACTATGACCGGTGGATCTGCTCGGCTGGATTCCTCAGGTTCCCGTCAATCAACTTCTGCCACTGACCACTACATCTCATCGAGGTTTCTCTATTCACGTTATCCCCAGGTGGCTCCCCAATCCTCCCGGTGAGCTAAAATACACCCTAGCGGGCTCTTTTTCGGCGTTTTTTCTGATTGGCTGCTTTCCACGCCACCGCGCCGTCCCATTGGCTGCTCCTCCCCGTGTTCCGCCCCCACGAACCCTCCTCGGGGCACAGCCGCGCGAGGACCGCGCCATTTGCGCCCGTTTTCCCCACAAGCACGGCTCCCAGAGCCGACTCTCCGGGGCGGCGGAGCCGCAGCGGAGCCGGCCGGGCCGGGCACTCACCGGGGCCGCGCAGAAACGGCGACGAACGGCGGCGCGGCGGGACCGCTCCGGGCTCCAGCGGGGCGCGCACATGGAAGGTAAATGGGGGCTCTCAGGTAACCAAAAGACAAGCTCAGCTGTCCTGAGAGGAGCAGGTAGAAATCAGAGGAGTTCTAAAGGGAGCGGAGGGGCAAACAGAGCGGTCTTGAGAGGGTACAAGAGGGAAAAATGAGGCCTCTGGGATGTGCCAAAAGCAAATGGGGAAGTTTTGAGGGGAAGAGAGAAAAAGAGGGGAATTTAATGAAGCAAAAGCTCAAACGGGCACCTTGATGCCACCAAAGAGCCTGCGGGCACGCAAAGGCAGGCGGGGCAATCACAGAGGAACTGGAAGGAAACGGGTTTCTGAGGGAACAAGGTGGCGAGTAAGCCTGTGAGAGGCCCAGAAGCAAATGGATGTGTCCTGAGGAGAGCAAATCGAAAGGTTCTTACCTCTGAGAAGTTCTCCTTGACTTTTGTTCCACCAGCAGCCGTCCTGTGGTCTCGGCACAGCCTGGGGATCCCTGACCTGCACCACCACAACCTTTAACAGGACATCCGGCAGTTCTAGAACCTGAATGACAAACAGCAAGTACTTCTCCAGGACAGCTTTGATGTAGGATTGTTTTATTTTGTTTTCCCTGCAGAGGACAGGGAGAAATTTCTCCTCCCCACAGTACCACTAAACACCCTACCCATGATCCTTCAGGCATTTTGGGGCTGTAACCCCCCCATCTCTCACTGGCCTGCTCCTCCAGTACCATCAGCACACCCCCCAGTAACATCATCATCACCCCCTCAAATCCCCCCTTCTTTTCTCTCCAAAAAAAGGTAGAAAAGGGAAATAGACCCCACAGGGCAGCTCCTTGCTCTCATAATGCCATTTACATATGTACATACCACAACTCCTCAAAACAGGGGGCAGCGCCCCAAACAGTCGCAGCCCCCATCCCACAGGCCGGCAGCTGCCCCATGGCACGGTGGGGAGGGAAGATGTTGCCACGTCTCCCGCTTGGGCTCTGCTCCCCCACGTTCTGTTCCCCGCCTGGGCTGCGGGATCTGCTGACCATCAGGTGTTCATAGCTCCCCCTATGAAAAACAAAAATTCAAAATTAGAGTTCAGCATCTTAAGAAAATAGCACAGAAAGAAGCAGAGGAATTAGTCAGAATAAGGGATCGCCCAGCGGCAGCGCTTGTTGGCCGTGCGCTGCAGAAAAGAAAAAAAGAAAGAAAAGAAAACAAGAAAAGGAATGATCTCTTCCAGGCGGTTTCTCTAAACAGTCGAGAGATTATAAAATTGCACGTGTCTTTTCCAAGCAGAATGAGCCTGTGATTCCACGAAAAAGGAGGGCAAGGAGCAGGTCAGCTTGTCAGAGAAAGACAGGGACAGGGCGCAAGACAAGGCGACACAGAGAGAGAGGCAAAAGGGACAGAGAGGCAGGGCAAAGGGAAGGAGAGGCCAAGATCAGAGACAAGCAGCAGGACAGAGACGGTGGGGAAAACTCCTAGAATGGGCAGCGGGAGAGACAGACCAAGGAGAAACGGGCGCCGGGCCGCGGGACAGGGAGCGGGGCAGAGGGTCACGGAAACAAAAACAAAGAGGGAACAGGACAGAGAAACGAGGGGAAAGACAAGGAGAAGGGCAGAGAAACAGGAATGGGGGCGGGCAGGGAGCAGGACCGAGAGATGGAGCGAGGAAGGGAAAAAAGGACGGGGGCAGAATGCAGGGAGAGAAACGACGACAGGGAGCAGGACAATAGCATGGGCTGCAGGACAGAGACGGAGGAATTGCAAAAACACAGACACGAGGAGCACCACAGAATGACAGCCAGGGGAAAGAGGCACAGAGAGCGGGACGGCGCCGGAGCGGAAAAAAACAAACCAAACCAACGGTGCTGGGCCGCTGGAGGGAGATACGCAGAAAGAAAAAAACACCCAGGAAGAGAGAAAAGAAAGAGGGGAGGGCTGGCTGGGGGAGGGAGGGGAAAGCAGTTAGGAAGGGCGGGAGAAGGACCGCCACAGAACAACAGAAAAGCCAGCGAGGCCAGGCAGGGCAGGGGGGGCCGTGACACTGCTTGTCTAGCAGTATAATCTGCGATCTGCCCATTTATTTCCAATTTCCTGATCACTGCTCCCTTTCGATGCCCTTTGCAACGCACGATGGCAACTTTTCTAGCAACGGCACAGCTTCCAGCAACTGGAGTATCATATTTAATCTGTCTTCCTTCTGCTGATAATCAACTTTGTTCTTTTCAAATGGCACGCACCATTCTAAAAACATACTTTGAAACAGTGCAAATATTAACCTTCTTCTCTTTGGGTAATTCTAAAGCTCGTGTGAGCGCAGCTTTCTGGGCAGAAGTCTCTGCAGGTAAAGGTTTAGTTTCGATTACCTTGTGGGTAGTTGTCACCGCATACCCGGCTTGACGTACTCCTCGCTTTACGCAGAGCTGCTTCCGACGGTGAACCAGGAGCCTTCAGCATCCTCCAGTGGCCGGCTGCTCCTTTAGATCCGGTCCGCTGGAGTAAACAGCTTCTGTTGTTTCCGAGCAATCGTACAGCACAGGCTCCGAAACAGATCCACTGAGGAGAGAAGCCGGATTGACAATGTCAGTAGTAGCAATATTTCCATCATCTTGTTCCACCCACACGGCCTGGTATTTCAGGGGACGCTAATACAGTCATTTGCTGTCCCACAGTGAGCTTACGAGCTTCCCGCACGTCGAGCGCGACAGCTGCCACGGCTCAAAGACAGCCAGGCCAGCCTTTGCTCGCTTCGTCTGGTTGCTTAGGGAAGCAGACCACGGCTCGCTCAGGAGACCTTAACCGCTGCGCCGGAACACCCAAAGCAATACTTTGCCTTTCGTGTGAGTGCAACCAAAATGGTTTGGTGACACCCGGGAGGCCCAGGGCCGGAGCCCTCGCCAGTTCCTTTTTCAGTTGCGAAAAAGCCCTCCCGGCTTCTCCCGTCCAATTCAACTCGGAGCTGTTTTCTTTTAACAGTTCGTACAAAGGCTTCACTGAGAGTCCATCATTAGGAATCCAAAGCCCGCACCAACCTGTCCTTTCGAGAAACGTCCGCAGCCCTTTTACCGTCGCCGGTTCCGGCGTCCGGCAAGCAGGTTCTTTCCGCTCTGTCCCCAGCTCTCGCCGTCCTCCGGAGATCTCCAATCCCAGATAAGTCACTCGGTGCCGCATCAGCCGGGCCTTCTGTTGGGAAACCCGATGCTCACTTAATCGCAGAAAATCAGTCAGCTTACAGTCCATCGCACACAACCCTCTTCGGGTTCTGTGCCTATAAGGAGACAACAAAGTCCCGTTGCCCGGAAGAGCTTCCCAGGCGTCACGTTCTCGTGCTAACTGGTTTCCGAAAATCACAGGGCTGCTCCTGAATCCCCGGGGTGACATGACCCAGGTTAATTGGGTCTTTCTCCCAGTAAAGGGATTTTCCCACTCAAAAGCAAAAAGCTTCTGACTCTCTTTGGCTAATGCAAGACAGAAAAAGGCATCTTTGAAATCCAACACAGTAGACCATTTGTGATTATCTCGCCATTTATCTAACAATGTGTAAGGGTTAGCTACTACCGGGTGTCAATCTGCGGTAATTTTGTTTATTGCTCTCCAATCTTGCACTAACCTATAGCTTTTACTGTCTGGTTTCTTTACAGGCCGGACTGAAGTGTTCGCTTCTGACCCACCTTCTATCAGCAGCCTAAACTGCAAAAAGTTACCGGTCATTTCTTTTACCCCTTCTCTATCCTCTAATTTCAGAGGATATTGTCTAGTTCTGACTGGTCCAGCTCCAGCTTTCAAATTGATTTTCGCTGGTTCTGCATTCTTTGATTTACCAGGAACTGCCGAAGCCCATACCCCTGCAAATACTTGATCCAATATTTCCCGAGCTATTTGGCTTTGCTTGTCAGTTTGAATCATTGCCAATTAAAATCCCGGCTCTTTTATCTTGAATCTCACTTTCCCCCGTTTGAATGTTATGATTGCTTTCAATTGTTTTCATAGGTCTCGTCTTAGTAACAGTTTTGGAGACCTAGGCGTATATAAGAACTTATACATTCCGATTGGTTTTCCTAACTTATATTTGATTGGCCGTAAAAATAAAGCTTTCTCTTGTTGGCCCGTAGCTCCCACTACAGTTACAAAATCTTTATCTAAGGGTATCGTTTCCTGGTTCAAAATAGAACAAGATACTCCAGTATCAATTAAAAACTCCATTTCTTTTCTGTGTTTCCCTGGCTTTACTATGACCGGTGGATCTGCTCGGCTGGATTCCTCAGGTTCCCGTCAATCAACTTCTGCCACTGACCACTACATCTCATCGAGGTTTCTCTATTCACGTTATCCCCAGGTGGCTCCCCAATCCTCCCGGTGAGCTAAAATACACCCTAGCGGGCTCTTTTTCGGCGTTTTTTCTGATTGGCTGCTTTCCACGCCACCGCGCCGTCCCATTGGCTGCTCCTCCCCGTGTTCCGCCCCCACGAACCCTCCTCGGGGCGCAGCCGCGCGAGGACCGCGCCATTTGCGCCCGTTTTCCCCACAAGCACGGCTCCCAGAGCCGACTCTCCGGGGCGGCGGAGCCGCAGCGGAGCCGGCCGGGCCGGGCACTCACCGGGGCCGCGCAGAAACGGCGACGAACGGCGGCGCGGCGGGACCGCTCCGGGCTCCAGCGGGGCGCGCACACGGAAGGTAAATGGGGGCTCTCAGGTAACCAAAAGACAAGCTCAGCTGTCCTGAGAGGAGCAGGTAGAAATCAGAGGAGTTCTAAAGGGAGCGGAGGGGCAAACAGAGCGGTCTTGAGAGGGTACAAGAGGGAAAAATGAGGCCTCTGGGATGTGCCAAAAGCAAATGGGGAAGTTTTGAGGGGAAGAGAGAAAAAGAGGGGAATTTAATGAAGCAAAAGCTCAAACGGGCACCTTGATGCCACCAAAGAGCCTGCGGGCACGCAAAGGCAGGCGGGGCAATCACAGAGGAACTGGAAGGAAACGGGTTTCTGAGGGAACAAGGTGGCGAGTAAGCCTGTGAGAGGCCCAGAAGCAAATGGATGTGTCCTGAGGAGAGCAAATCGAAAGGTTCTTACCTCTGAGAAGTTCTCCTTGACTTTTGTTCCACCAGCAGCCGTCCTGTGGTCTCGGCACAGCCTGGGGATCCCTGACCTGCACCACCACAACCTTTAACAGGACATCCGGCAGTTCTAGAACCTGAATGACAAACAGCAAGTACTTCTCCAGGACAGCTTTGATGTAGGATTGTTTTATTTTGTTTTCCCTGCAGAGGACAGGGAGAAATTTCTCCTCCCCACAGTACCACTAAACACCCTACCCATGATCCTTCAGGCATTTTGGGGCTGTAACCCCCCCATCTCTCACTGGCCTGCTCCTCCAGTACCATCAGCACACCCCCCAGTAACATCATCATCACCCCCTCAAATCCCCCCTTCTTTTCTCTCCAAAAAAAGGTAGAAAAGGGAAATAGACCCCACAGGGCAGCTCCTTGCTCTCATAATGCCATTTACATATGTACATACCACAACTCCTCAAAACAGGGGGCAGCGCCCCAAACAGTCGCAGCCCCCATCCCACAGGCCGGCAGCTGCCCCATGGCACGGTGGGGAGGGAAGATGTTGCCACGTCTCCCGCTTGGGCTCTGCTCCCCCACGTTCTGTTCCCCGCCTGGGCTGCGGGATCTGCTGACCATCAGGTGTTCATAGCTCCCCCTATGAAAAACAAAAATTCAAAATTAGAGTTCAGCATCTTAAGAAAATAGCACAGAAAGAAGCAGAGGAATTAGTCAGAATAAGGGATCGCCCAGCGGCAGCGCTTGTTGGCCGTGCGCTGCAGAAAAGAAAAAAAGAAAGAAAAGAAAACAAGAAAAGGAATGATCTCTTCCAGGCGGTTTCTCTAAACAGTCGAGAGATTATAAAATTGCACGTGTCTTTTCCAAGCAGAATGAGCCTGTGATTCCACGAAAAAGGAGGGCAAGGAGCAGGTCAGCTTGTCAGAGAAAGACAGGGACAGGGCGCAAGACAAGGCGACACAGAGAGAGAGGCAAAAGGGACAGAGAGGCAGGGCAAAGGGAAGGAGAGGCCAAGATCAGAGACAAGCAGCAGGACAGAGACGGTGGGGAAAACTCCTAGAATGGGCAGCGGGAGAGACAGACCAAGGAGAAACGGGCGCCGGGCCGCGGGACAGGGAGCGGGGCAGAGCGTCACAGAAACAAAAACAAAGAGGGAACAGGACAGAGAAACGAGGGGAAAGACAAGGAGAAGGGCAGAGAAACAGGAATGGGGGCGGGCAGGGAGCAGGACCGAGAGATGGAGCGAGGAAGGGAAAAAAGGACGGGGGCAGAATGCAGGGAGAGAAACGACGACAGGGAGCAGGACAATAGCATGGGCTGCAGGACAGAGACGGAGGAATTGCAAAAACACAGACACGAGGAGCACCACAGAATGACAGCCAGGGGAAAGAGGCACAGAGAGCGGGACGGCGCCGGAGCGGAAAAAAACAAACCAAACCAACGGTGCTGGGCCGCTGGAGGGAGATACGCAGAAAGAAAAAAACACCCAGGAAGAGAGAAAAGAAAGAGGGGATGGCTGGCTGGGGGAGGGAGGGGAAAGCAGTTAGGAAGGGCGGGAGAAGGACCGCCACAGAACAACAGAAAAGCCAGCGAGGCCAGGCAGGGCAGGGGGGGCCGTGACACTGCTTGTCTAGCAGTATAATCTGCGATCTGCCCATTTATTTCCAATTTCCTGATCACTGCTCCCTTTCGATGCCCTTTGCAACGCACGATGGCAACTTTTCTAGCAACGGCACAGCTTCCAGCAACTGGAGTATCATATTTAATCTGTCTTCCTTCTGCTGATAATCAACTTTGTTCTTTTCAAATGGCACGCACCATTCTAAAAACATACTTTGAAACAGTGAAAATATTAACCTTCTTCTCTTTGGGTAATTCTAAAGCTCGTGTGAGCGCAGCTTTCTGGGCAGAAGTCTCTGCAGGTAAAGGTTTAGTTTCGATTACCTTGTGGGTAGTTGTCACCGCATACCCGGCTTGACGTACTCCTCGCTTTACGCAGAGCTGCTTCCGACGGTGAACCAGGAGCCTTCAGCATCCTCCAGTGGCCGGCTGCTCCTTTAGATCCGGTCCGCTGGAGTAAACAGCTTCTGTTGTTTCCGAGCAATCGTACAGCACAGGCTCCGAAACAGATCCACTGAGGAGAGAAGCCGGATTGACAATGTCAGTAGTAGCAATATTTCCATCATCTTGTTCCACCCACACGGCCTGGTATTTCAGGGGACGCTAATACAGTCATTTGCTGTCCCACAGTGAGCTTACGAGCTTCCCGCACGTCGAGCGCGACAGCTGCCACGGCTCAAAGACAGCCAGGCCAGCCTTTGCTCGCTTCGTCTGGTTGCTTAGGGAAGCAGACCACGGCTCGCTCAGGAGACCTTAACCGCTGCGCCGGAACACCCAAAGCAATACTTTGCCTTTCGTGTGAGTGCAACCAAAATGGTTTGGTGACACCCGGGAGGCCCAGGGCCGGAGCCCTCGCCAGTTCCTTTTTCAGTTGCGAAAAAGCCCTCCCGGCTTCTCCCGTCCAATTCAACTCGGAGCTGTTTTCTTTTAACAGTTCGTACAAAGGCTTCACTGAGAGTCCATCATTAGGAATCCAAAGCCCGCACCAACCTGTCCTTTCGAGAAACGTCCGCAGCCCTTTTACCGTCGCCGGTTCCGGCGTCCGGCAAGCAGGTTCTTTCCGCTCTGTCCCCAGCTCTCGCCGTCCTCCGGAGATCTCCAATCCCAGATAAGTCACTCGGTGCCGCATCAGCCGGGCCTTCTGTTGGGAAACCCGATGCTCACTTAATCGCAGAAAATCAGTCAGCTTACAGTCCATCGCACACAACCCTCTTCGGGTTCTGTGCCTATAAGGAGACAACAAAGTCCCGTTGCCCGGAAGAGCTTCCCAGGCGTCACGTTCTCGTGCTAACTGGTTTCCGAAAATCACAGGGCTGCTCCTGAATCCCCGGGGTGACACGACCCAGGTTAATTGGGTCTTTCTCCCAGTAAAGGGATTTTCCCACTCAAAAGCAAAAAGCTTCTGACTCTCTTTGGCTAATGCAAGACAGAAAAAGGCATCTTTGAAATCCAACACAGTAGACCATTTGTGATTATCTCGCCATTTATCTAACAATGTGTAAGGGTTAGCTACTACCGGGTGTCAATCTGCGGTAATTTTGTTTATTGCTCTCCAATCTTGCACTAACCTATAGCTTTTACTGTCTGGTTTCTTTACAGGCCGGACTGAAGTGTTCGCTTCTGACCCACCTTCTATCAGCAGCCTAAACTGCAAAAAGTTACCGGTCATTTCTTTTACCCCTTCTCTATCCTCTAATTTCAGAGGATATTGTCTAGTTCTGACTGGTCCAGCTCCAGCTTTCAAATTGATTTTCGCTGGTTCTGCATTCTTTGATTTACCAGGAACTGCCGAAGCCCATACCCCTGCAAATACTTGATCCAATATTTCCCGAGCTATTTGGCTTTGCTTGTCAGTTTGAATCATTGCCAATTAAAATCCCGGCTCTTTTATCTTGAATCTCACTTTCCCCCGTTTGAATGTTATGATTGCTTTCAATTGTTTTCATAGGTCTCGTCTTAGTAACAGTTTTGGAGACCTAGGCGTATATAAGAACTTATACATTCCGATTGGTTTTCCTAACTTATATTTGATTGGCCGTAAAAATAAAGCTTTCTCTTGTTGGCCCGTAGCTCCCACTACAGTTACAAAATCTTTATCTAAGGGTATCGTTTCCTGGTTCAAAATAGAACAAGATACTCCAGTATCAATTAAAAACTCCATTTCTTTTCTGTGTTTCCCTGGCTTTACTATGACCGGTGGATCTGCTCGGCTGGATTCCTCAGGTTCCCGTCAATCAACTTCTGCCACTGACCACTACATCTCATCGAGGTTTCTCTATTCACGTTATCCCCAGGTGGCTCCCCAATCCTCCCGGTGAGCTAAAATACACCCTAGCGGGCTCTTTTTCGGCGTTTTTTCTGATTGGCTGCTTTCCACGCCACCGCGCCGTCCCATTGGCTGCTCCTCCCCGTGTTCCGCCCCCACGAACCCTCCTCGGGGCGCAGCCGCGCGAGGACCGCGCCATTTGCGCCCGTTTTCCCCACAAGCACGGCTCCCAGAGCCGACTCTCCGGGGCGGCGGAGCCGCAGCGGAGCCGGCCGGGCCGGGCACTCACCGGGGCCGCGCAGAAACGGCGACGAACGGCGGCGCGGCGGGACCGCTCCGGGCTCCAGCGGGGCGCGCACACGGAAGGTAAATGGGGGCTCTCAGGTAACCAAAAGACAAGCTCAGCTGTCCTGAGAGGAGCAGGTAGAAATCAGAGGAGTTCTAAAGGGAGCGGAGGGGCAAACAGAGCGGTCTTGAGAGGGTACAAGAGGGAAAAATGAGGCCTCTGGGATGTGCCAAAAGCAAATGGGGAAGTTTTGAGGGGAAGAGAGAAAAAGAGGGGAATTTAATGAAGCAAAAGCTCAAACGGGCACCTTGATGCCACCAAAGAGCCTGCGGGCACGCAAAGGCAGGCGGGGCAATCACAGAGGAACTGGAAGGAAACGGGTTTCTGAGGGAACAAGGTGGCGAGTAAGCCTGTGAGAGGCCCAGAAGCAAATGGATGTGTCCTGAGGAGAGCAAATCGAAAGGTTCTTACCTCTGAGAAGTTCTCCTTGACTTTTGTTCCACCAGCAGCCGTCCTGTGGTCTCGGCACAGCCTGGGGATCCCTGACCTGCACCACCACAACCTTTAACAGGACATCCGGCAGTTCTAGAACCTGAATGACAAACAGCAAGTACTTCTCCAGGACAGCTTTGATGTAGGATTGTTTTATTTTGTTTTCCCTGCAGAGGACAGGGAGAAATTTCTCCTCCCCACAGTACCACTAAACACCCTACCCATGATCCTTCAGGCATTTTGGGGCTGTAACCCCCCCATCTCTCACTGGCCTGCTCCTCCAGTACCATCAGCACACCCCCCAGTAACATCATCATCACCCCCTCAAATCCCCCCTTCTTTTCTCTCCAAAAAAAGGTAGAAAAGGGAAATAGACCCCACAGGGCAGCTCCTTGCTCTCATAATGCCATTTACATATGTACATACCACAACTCCTCAAAACAGGGGGCAGCGCCCCAAACAGTCGCAGCCCCCATCCCACAGGCCGGCAGCTGCCCCATGGCACGGTGGGGAGGGAAGATGTTGCCACGTCTCCCGCTTGGGCTCTGCTCCCCCACGTTCTGTTCCCCGCCTGGGCTGCGGGATCTGCTGACCATCAGGTGTTCATAGCTCCCCCTATGAAAAACAAAAATTCAAAATTAGAGTTCAGCATCTTAAGAAAATAGCACAGAAAGAAGCAGAGGAATTAGTCAGAATAAGGGATCGCCCAGCGGCAGCGCTTGTTGGCCGTGCGCTGCAGAAAAGAAAAAAAGAAAGAAAAGAAAACAAGAAAAGGAATGATCTCTTCCAGGCGGTTTCTCTAAACAGTCGAGAGATTATAAAATTGCACGTGTCTTTTCCAAGCAGAATGAGCCTGTGATTCCACGAAAAAGGAGGGCAAGGAGCAGGTCAGCTTGTCAGAGAAAGACAGGGACAGGGCGCAAGACAAGGCGACACAGAGAGAGAGGCAAAAGGGACAGGGAGGCAGGGCAAAGGGAAGGAGAGGCCAAGATCAGAGACAAGCAGCAGGACAGAGACGGTGGGGAAAACTCCTAGAATGGGCAGCGGGAGAGACAGACCAAGGAGAAACGGGCGCCGGGCCGCGGGACAGGGAGCGGGGCAGAGCGTCACGGAAACAAAAACAAAGAGGGAACGGGACAGAGAAACGAGGGGAAAGACAAGGAGAAGGGCAGAGAAACAGGAATGGGGGCGGGCAGGGAGCAGGACCGAGAGATGGAGCGAGGAAGGGAAAAAAGGACGGGGGCAGAATGCAGGGAGAGAAACGACGACAGGGAGCGGGACAATAGCATGGGCTGCAGGACAGAGACGGAGGAATTGCAAAAACACAGACACGAGGAGCACCACAGAATGACAGCCAGGGGAAAGAGGCACAGAGAGCGGGGCGGCGCCGGAGCGGAAAAAAACAAACCAAACCAACGGTGCTGGGCCGCTGGAGGGAGATACGCAGAAAGAAAAAAACACCCAGGAAGAGAGAAAAGAAAGAGGGGATGGCTGGCTGGGGGAGGGAGGGGAAAGCAGTTAGGAAGGGCGGGAGAAGGACCGCCACAGAACAACAGAAAAGCCAGCGAGGCCAGGCAGGGCAGGGGGGCCGTGACACTGCTTGTCTAGCAGTATAATCTGCGATCTGCCCATTTATTTCCAATTTCCTGATCACTGCTCCCTTTCGATGCCCTTTGCAACGCACGATGGCAACTTTTCTAGCAACGGCACAGCTTCCAACAACTGGAGTATCATATTTAATCTGTCTTCCTTCTGCTGTTAATCAACTTTGTTCTTTTCAAATGGCACGCACCATTCTAAAAACATACTTTGAAACAGTGCAAATATTAACCTTCTTCTCTTTGGGTAATTCTAAAGCTCGTGTGAGCGCAGCTTTCTGGGCAGAAGTCTCTGCAGGTAAAGGTTTAGTTTCGATTACCTTGTGGGTAGTTGTCACCGCACACCCGGCTTGACGTACTCCTCGCTTTACGCAGAGCTGCTTCCGACGGTGAACCAGGAGCCTTCGGCATCCTCCAGTGGCCGGCTGCTCCTTTAGATCCGGTCCGCTGGAGTAAACAGCTTCTGTTGTTTCCGAGCAATCGGACAGCACAGGCTCCGAAACAGATCCACTGAGGAGAGAAGCCGGATTGACAATGTCAGTAGTAGCAATATTTCCATCATCTTGTTCCACCCACACGGCCTGGTATTTCAGGGGACGCTAATACAGTCATTTGCTGTCCCACAGTGAGCTTACGAGCTTCCCGCACGTCGAGCGCGACAGCTGCCACGGCTCAAAGACAGCCAGGCCAGCCTTTGCTCGCTTCGTCTGGTTGCTTAGGGAAGCAGACCACGGCTCGCTCAGGAGACCTTAACCGCTGCGCCGGAACACCCAAAGCAATACTTTGCCTTTCGTGTGAGTGCAACCAAAATGGTTTGGTGACACCCGGGAGGCCCAGGGCCGGAGCCCTCGCCAGTTCCTTTTTCAGTTGCGAAAAAGCCCTCCCGGCTTCTCCCGTCCAATTCAACTCGGAGCTGTTTTCTTTTAACAGTTCGTACAAAGGCTTCACTGAGAGTCCATCATTAGGAATCCAAAGCCCGCACCAACCTGTCCTTTCGAGAAACGTCCGCAGCCCTTTTACCGTCGCCGGTTCCGGCGTCCGGCAAGCAGGTTCTTTCCGCTCTGTCCCCAGCTCTCGCCGTCCTCCGGAGATCTCCAATCCCAGATAAGTCACTCGGTGCCGCATCAGCCGGGCCTTCTGTTGGGAAACCCGATGCTCACTTAATCGCAGAAAATCAGTCAGCTTACAGTCCATCGCACACAACCCTCTTCGGGTTCTGTGCCTATAAGGAGACAACAAAGTCCCGTTGCCCGGAAGAGCTTCCCAGGCGTCACGTTCTCGTGCTAACTGGTTTCCGAAAATCACAGGGCTGCTCCTGAATCCCCGGGGTGACACGACCCAGGTTAATTGGGTCTTTCTCCCACTTAAAGGGATTTTCCCACTCAAAAGCAAAAAGCTTCTGACTCTCTTTGGCTAATGCAAGACAGAAAAAGGCATCTTTGAAATCCAACACAGTAGACCATTTGTGATTATCTCGCCATTTATCTAACAATGTGTAAGGGTTAGCTACTACCGGGTGTCAATCTGCGGTAATTTTGTTTATTGCTCTCCAATCTTGCACTAACCTATAGCTTTTACTGTCTGGTTTCTTTACAGGCCGGACTGAAGTGTTCGCTTCTGACCCACCTTCTATCAGCAGCCTAAACTGCAAAAAGTTACCGGTCATTTCTTTTACCCCTTCTCTATCCTCTAATTTCAGAGGATATTGTCTAGTTCTGACTGGTCCAGCTCCAGCTTTCAAATTGATTTTCGCTGGTTCTGCATTCTTTGATTTACCAGGAACTGCCGAAGCCCATACCCCTGCAAATACTTGATCCAATATTTCCCGAGCTATTTGGCTTTGCTTGTCAGTTTGAATCATTGCCAATTAAAATCCCGGCTCTTTTATCTTGAATCTCACTTTCCCCCGTTTGAATGTTATGATTGCTTTCAATTGTTTTCATAGGTCTCGTCTTAGTAACAGTTTTGGAGACCTAGGCGTATATAAGAACTTATACATTCCGATTGGTTTTCCTAACTTATATTTGATTGGCCGTAAAAATAAAGCTTTCTCTTGTTGGCCCGTAGCTCCCACTACAGTTACAAAATCTTTATCTAAGGGTATCGTTTCCTGGTTCAAAATAGAACAAGATACTCCAGTATCAATTAAAAACTCCATTTCTTTTCTGTGTTTCCCTGGCTTTACTATGACCGGTGGATCTGCTCGGCTGGATTCCTCAGGTTCCCGTCAATCAACTTCTGCCACTGACCACTACATCTCATCGAGGTTTCTCTATTCACGTTATCCCCAGGTGGCTCCCCAATCCTCCCGGTGAGCTAAAATACACCCTAGCGGGCTCTTTTTCGGCGTTTTTTCTGATTGGCTGCTTTCCACGCCACCGCGCCGTCCCATTGGCTGCTCCTCCCCGTGTTCCGCCCCCACGAACCCTCCTCGGGGCGCAGCCGCGCGAGGACCGCGCCATTTGCGCCCGTTTTCCCCACAAGCACGGCTCCCAGAGCCGACTCTCCGGGGCGGCGGAGCCGCAGCGGAGCCGGCCGGGCCGGGCACTCACCGGGGCCGCGCAGAAACGGCGACGAACGGCGGCGCGGCGGGACCGCTCCGGGCTCCAGCGGGGCGCGCACACGGAAGGTAAATGGGGGCTCTCAGGTAACCAAAAGACAAGCTCAGCTGTCCTGAGAGGAGCAGGTAGAAATCAGAGGAGTTCTAAAGGGAGCGGAGGGGCAAACAGAGCGGTCTTGAGAGGGTACAAGAGGGAAAAATGAGGCCTCTGGGATGTGCCAAAAGCAAATGGGGAAGTTTTGAGGGGAAGAGAGAAAAAGAGGGGAATTTAATGAAGCAAAAGCTCAAACGGGCACCTTGATGCCACCAAAGAGCCTGCGGGCACGCAAAGGCAGGCGGGGCAATCACAGAGGAACTGGAAGGAAACGGGTTTCTGAGGGAACAAGGTGGCGAGTAAGCCTGTGAGAGGCCCAGAAGCAAATGGATGTGTCCTGAGGAGAGCAAATCGAAAGGTTCTTACCTCTGAGAAGTTCTCCTTGACTTTTGTTCCACCAGCAGCCGTCCTGTGGTCTCGGCACAGCCTGGGGATCCCTGACCTGCACCACCACAACCTTTAACAGGACATCCGGCAGTTCTAGAACCTGAATGACAAACAGCAAGTACTTCTCCAGGACAGCTTTGATGTAGGATTGTTTTATTTTGTTTTCCCTGCAGAGGACAGGGAGAAATTTCTCCTCCCCACAGTACCACTAAACACCCTACCCATGATCCTTCAGGCATTTTGGGGCTGTAACCCCCCCATCTCTCACTGGCCTGCTCCTCCAGTACCATCAGCACACCCCCCAGTAACATCATCATCACCCCCCCAAATCCCCCCTTCTTTTCTCTCCAAAAAAAGGTAGAAAAGGGAAATAGACCCCACAGGGCAGCTCCTTGCTCTCATAATGCCATTTACATATGTACATACCACAACTCCTCAAAACAGGGGGCAGCGCCCCGAACAGTCGCAGCCCCCATCCCACAGGCCGGCAGCTGCCCCATGGCACGGTGGGGAGGGAAGATGTTGCCACGTCTCCCGCTTGGGCTCTGCTCCCCCACGTTCTGTTCCCCGCCTGGGCTGCGGGATCTGCTGACCATCAGGTGTTCATAGCTCCCCCTATGAAAAACAAAAATTCAAAATTAGAGTTCAGCATCTTAAGAAAATAGCACAGAAAGAAGCAGAGGAATTAGTCAGAATAAGGGATCGCCCAGCGGCAGCGCTTGTTGGCCGTGCGCTGCAGAAAAGAAAAAAAGAAAGAAAAGAAAACAAGAAAAGGAATGATCTCTTCCAGGCGGTTTCTCTAAACAGTCGAGAGATTATAAAATTGCACGTGTCTTTTCCAAGCAGAATGAGCCTGTGATTCCACGAAAAAGGAGGGCAAGGAGCAGGTCAGCTTGTCAGAGAAAGACAGGGACAGGGCGCAAGACAAGGCGACACAGAGAGAGAGGCAAAAGGGACAGGGAGGCAGGGCAAAGGGAAGGAGAGGCCAAGATCAGAGACAAGCAGCAGGACAGAGACGGTGGGGAAAACTCCTAGAATGGGCAGCGGGAGAGACAGACCAAGGAGAAACGGGCGCCGGGCCGCGGGACAGGGAGCGGGGCAGAGCGTCACGGAAACAAAAACAAAGAGGGAACGGGACAGAGAAACGAGGGGAAAGACAAGGAGAAGGGCAGAGAAACAGGAATGGGGGCGGGCAGGGAGCAGGACCGAGAGATGGAGCGAGGAAGGGAAAAAAGGACGGGGGCAGAATGCAGGGAGAGAAACGACGACAGGGAGCGGGACAATAGCATGGGCTGCAGGACAGAGACGGAGGAATTGCAAAAACACAGACACGAGGAGCACCACAGAATGACAGCCAGGGGAAAGAGGCACAGAGAGCGGGGCGGCGCCGGAGCGGAAAAAAACAAACCAAACCAACGGTGCTGGGCCGCTGGAGGGAGATACGCAGAAAGAAAAAAACACCCAGGAAGAGAGAAAAGAAAGAGGGGATGGCTGGCTGGGGGAGGGAGGGGAAAGCAGTTAGGAAGGGCGGGAGAAGGACCGCCACAGAACAACAGAAAAGCCAGCGAGGCCAGGCAGGGCAGGGGGGCCGTGACACTGCTTGTCTAGCAGTATAATCTGCGATCTGCCCATTTATTTCCAATTTCCTGATCACTGCTCCCTTTCGATGCCCTTTGCAACGCACGATGGCAACTTTTCTAGCAACGGCACAGCTTCCAACAACTGGAGTATCATATTTAATCTGTCTTCCTTCTGCTGATAATCAACTTTGTTCTTTTCAAATGGCACGCACCATTCTAAAAACATACTTTGAAACAGTGAAAATATTAACCTTCTTCTCTTTGGGTAATTCTAAAGCTCGTGTGAGCGCAGCTTTCTGGGCAGAAGTCTCTGCAGGTAAAGGTTTAGTTTCGATTACCTTGTGGGTAGTTGTCACCGCACACCCGGCTTGACGTACTCCTCGCTTTACGCAGAGCTGCTTCCGACGGTGAACCAGGAGCCTTCGGCATCCTCCAGTGGCCGGCTGCTCCTTTAGATCCGGTCCGCTGGAGTAAACAGCTTCTGTTGTTTCCGAGCAATCGGACAGCACAGGCTCCGAAACAGATCCACTGAGGAGAGAAGCCGGATTGACAATGTCAGTAGTAGCAATATTTCCATCATCTTGTTCCACCCACACGGCCTGGTATTTCAGGGGACGCTAATACAGTCATTTGCTGTCCCACAGTGAGCTTACGAGCTTCCCGCACGTCGAGCGCGACAGCTGCCACGGCTCAAAGACAGCCAGGCCAGCCTTTGCTCGCTTCGTCTGGTTGCTTAGGGAAGCAGACCACGGCTCGCTCAGGAGACCTTAACCGCTGCGCCGGAACACCCAAAGCAATACTTTGCCTTTCGTGTGAGTGCAACCAAAATGGTTTGGTGACACCCGGGAGGCCCAGGGCCGGAGCCCTCGCCAGTTCCTTTTTCAGTTGCGAAAAAGCCCTCCCGGCTTCTCCCGTCCAATTCAACTCGGAGCTGTTTTCTTTTAACAGTTCGTACAAAGGCTTCACTGAGAGTCCATCATTAGGAATCCAAAGCCCGCACCAACCTGTCCTTTCGAGAAACGTCCGCAGCCCTTTTACCGTCGCCGGTTCCGGCGTCCGGCAAGCAGGTTCTTTCCGCTCTGTCCCCAGCTCTCGCCGTCCTCCGGAGATCTCCAATCCCAGATAAGTCACTCGGTGCCGCATCAGCCGGGCCTTCTGTTGGGAAACCCGATGCTCACTTAATCGCAGAAAATCAGTCAGCTTACAGTCCATCGCACACAACCCTCTTCGGGTTCTGTGCCTATAAGGAGACAACAAAGTCCCGTTGCCCGGAAGAGCTTCCCAGGCGTCACGTTCTCGTGCTAACTGGTTTCCGAAAATCACAGGGCTGCTCCTGAATCCCCGGGGTGACACGACCCAGGTTAATTGGGTCTTTCTCCCACTTAAAGGGATTTTCCCACTCAAAAGCAAAAAGCTTCTGACTCTCTTTGGCTAATGCAAGACAGAAAAAGGCATCTTTGAAATCCAACACAGTAGACCATTTGTGATTATCTCGCCATTTATCTAACAATGTGTAAGGGTTAGCTACTACCGGGTGTCAATCTGCGGTAATTTTGTTTATTGCTCTCCAATCTTGCACTAACCTATAGCTTTTACTGTCTGGTTTCTTTACAGGCCGGACTGAAGTGTTCGCTTCTGACCCACCTTCTATCAGCAGCCTAAACTGCAAAAAGTTACCGGTCATTTCTTTTACCCCTTCTCTATCCTCTAATTTCAGAGGATATTGTCTAGTTCTGACTGGTCCAGCTCCAGCTTTCAAATTGATTTTCGCTGGTTCTGCATTCTTTGATTTACCAGGAACTGCCGAAGCCCATACCCCTGCAAATACTTGATCCAATATTTCCCGAGCTATTTGGCTTTGCTTGTCAGTTTGAATCATTGCCAATTAAAATCCCGGCTCTTTTATCTTGAATCTCACTTTCCCCCGTTTGAATGTTATGATTGCTTTCAATTGTTTTCATAGGTCTCGTCTTAGTAACAGTTTTGGAGACCTAGGCGTATATAAGAACTTATACATTCCGATTGGTTTTCCTAACTTATATTTGATTGGCCGTAAAAATAAAGCTTTCTCTTGTTGGCCCGTAGCTCCCACTACAGTTACAAAATCTTTATCTAAGGGTATCGTTTCCTGGTTCAAAATAGAACAAGATACTCCAGTATCAATTAAAAACTCCATTTCTTTTCTGTGTTTCCCTGGCTTTACTATGACCGGTGGATCTGCTCGGCTGGATTCCTCAGGTTCCCGTCAATCAACTTCTGCCACTGACCACTACATCTCATCGAGGTTTCTCTATTCACGTTATCCCCAGGTGGCTCCCCAATCCTCCCGGTGAGCTAAAATACACCCTAGCGGGCTCTTTTTCGGCGTTTTTTCTGATTGGCTGCTTTCCACGCCACCGCGCCGTCCCATTGGCTGCTCCTCCCCGTGTTCCGCCCCCACGAACCCTCCTCGGGGCGCAGCCGCGCGAGGACCGCGCCATTTGCGCCCGTTTTCCCCACAAGCACGGCTCCCAGAGCCGACTCTCCGGGGCGGCGGAGCCGCAGCGGAGCCGGCCGGGCCGGGCACTCACCGGGGCCGCGCAGAAACGGCGACGAACGGCGGCGCGGCGGGACCGCTCCGGGCTCCAGCGGGGCGCGCACACGGAAGGTAAATGGGGGCTCTCAGGTAACCAAAAGACAAGCTCAGCTGTCCTGAGAGGAGCAGGTAGAAATCAGAGGAGTTCTAAAGGGAGCGGAGGGGCAAACAGAGCGGTCTTGAGAGGGTACAAGAGGGAAAAATGAGGCCTCTGGGATGTGCCAAAAGCAAATGGGGAAGTTTTGAGGGGAAGAGAGAAAAAGAGGGGAATTTAATGAAGCAAAAGCTCAAACGGGCACCTTGATGCCACCAAAGAGCCTGCGGGCACGCAAAGGCAGGCGGGGCAATCACAGAGGAACTGGAAGGAAACGGGTTTCTGAGGGAACAAGGTGGCGAGTAAGCCTGTGAGAGGCCCAGAAGCAAATGGATGTGTCCTGAGGAGAGCAAATCGAAAGGTTCTTACCTCTGAGAAGTTCTCCTTGACTTTTGTTCCACCAGCAGCCGTCCTGTGGTCTCGGCACAGCCTGGGGATCCCTGACCTGCACCACCACAACCTTTAACAGGACATCCGGCAGTTCTAGAACCTGAATGACAAACAGCAAGTACTTCTCCAGGACAGCTTTGATGTAGGATTGTTTTATTTTGTTTTCCCTGCAGAGGACAGGGAGAAATTTCTCCTCCCCACAGTACCACTAAACACCCTACCCATGATCCTTCAGGCATTTTGGGGCTGTAACCCCCCCATCTCTCACTGGCCTGCTCCTCCAGTACCATCAGCACACCCCCCAGTAACATCATCATCACCCCCCCAAATCCCCCCTTCTTTTCTCTCCAAAAAAAGGTAGAAAAGGGAAATAGACCCCACAGGGCAGCTCCTTGCTCTCATAATGCCATTTACATATGTACATACCACAACTCCTCAAAACAGGGGGCAGCGCCCCGAACAGTCGCAGCCCCCATCCCACAGGCCGGCAGCTGCCCCATGGCACGGTGGGGAGGGAAGATGTTGCCACGTCTCCCGCTTGGGCTCTGCTCCCCCACGTTCTGTTCCCCGCCTGGGCTGCGGGATCTGCTGACCATCAGGTGTTCATAGCTCCCCCTATGAAAAACAAAAATTCAAAATTAGAGTTCAGCATCTTAAGAAAATAGCACAGAAAGAAGCAGAGGAATTAGTCAGAATAAGGGATCGCCCAGCGGCAGCGCTTGTTGGCCGTGCGCTGCAGAAAAGAAAAAAAGAAAGAAAAGAAAACAAGAAAAGGAATGATCTCTTCCAGGCGGTTTCTCTAAACAGTCGAGAGATTATAAAATTGCACGTGTCTTTTCCAAGCAGAATGAGCCTGTGATTCCACGAAAAAGGAGGGCAAGGAGCAGGTCAGCTTGTCAGAGAAAGACAGGGACAGGGCGCAAGACAAGGCGACACAGAGAGAGAGGCAAAAGGGACAGGGAGGCAGGGCAAAGGGAAGGAGAGGCCAAGATCAGAGACAAGCAGCAGGACAGAGACGGTGGGGAAAACTCCTAGAATGGGCAGCGGGAGAGACAGACCAAGGAGAAACGGGCGCCGGGCCGCGGGACAGGGAGCGGGGCAGAGCGTCACGGAAACAAAAACAAAGAGGGAACGGGACAGAGAAACGAGGGGAAAGACAAGGAGAAGGGCAGAGAAACAGGAATGGGGGCGGGCAGGGAGCAGGACCGAGAGATGGAGCGAGGAAGGGAAAAAAGGACGGGGGCAGAATGCAGGGAGAGAAACGACGACAGGGAGCGGGACAATAGCATGGGCTGCAGGACAGAGACGGAGGAATTGCAAAAACACAGACACGAGGAGCACCACAGAATGACAGCCAGGGGAAAGAGGCACAGAGAGCGGGGCGGCGCCGGAGCGGAAAAAAACAAACCAAACCAACGGTGCTGGGCCGCTGGAGGGAGATACGCAGAAAGAAAAAAACACCCAGGAAGAGAGAAAAGAAAGAGGGGATGGCTGGCTGGGGGAGGGAGGGGAAAGCAGTTAGGAAGGGCGGGAGAAGGACCGCCACAGAACAACAGAAAAGCCAGCGAGGCCAGGCAGGGCAGGGGGGCCGTGACACTGCTTGTCTAGCAGTATAATCTGCGATCTGCCCATTTATTTCCAATTTCCTGATCACTGCTCCCTTTCGATGCCCTTTGCAACGCACGATGGCAACTTTTCTAGCAACGGCACAGCTTCCAACAACTGGAGTATCATATTTAATCTGTCTTCCTTCTGCTGATAATCAACTTTGTTCTTTTCAAATGGCACGCACCATTCTAAAAACATACTTTGAAACAGTGAAAATATTAACCTTCTTCTCTTTGGGTAATTCTAAAGCTCGTGTGAGCGCAGCTTTCTGGGCAGAAGTCTCTGCAGGTAAAGGTTTAGTTTCGATTACCTTGTGGGTAGTTGTCACCGCACACCCGGCTTGACGTACTCCTCGCTTTACGCAGAGCTGCTTCCGACGGTGAACCAGGAGCCTTCGGCATCCTCCAGTGGCCGGCTGCTCCTTTAGATCCGGTCCGCTGGAGTAAACAGCTTCTGTTGTTTCCGAGCAATCGGACAGCACAGGCTCCGAAACAGATCCACTGAGGAGAGAAGCCGGATTGACAATGTCAGTAGTAGCAATATTTCCATCATCTTGTTCCACCCACACGGCCTGGTATTTCAGGGGACGCTAATACAGTCATTTGCTGTCCCACAGTGAGCTTACGAGCTTCCCGCACGTCGAGCGCGACAGCTGCCACGGCTCAAAGACAGCCAGGCCAGCCTTTGCTCGCTTCGTCTGGTTGCTTAGGGAAGCAGACCACGGCTCGCTCAGGAGACCTTAACCGCTGCGCCGGAACACCCAAAGCAATACTTTGCCTTTCGTGTGAGTGCAACCAAAATGGTTTGGTGACACCCGGGAGGCCCAGGGCCGGAGCCCTCGCCAGTTCCTTTTTCAGTTGCGAAAAAGCCCTCCCGGCTTCTCCCGTCCAATTCAACTCGGAGCTGTTTTCTTTTAACAGTTCGTACAAAGGCTTCACTGAGAGTCCATCATTAGGAATCCAAAGCCCGCACCAACCTGTCCTTTCAAGAAACGTCCGCAGCCCTTTTACCGTCGCCGGTTCCGGCGTCCGGCAAGCAGGTTCTTTCCGCTCTGTCCCCAGCTCTCGCCGTCCTCCGGAGATCTCCAATCCCAGATAAGTCACTCGGTGCCGCATCAGCCGGGCCTTCTGTTGGGAAACCCGATGCTCACTTAATCGCAGAAAATCAGTCAGCTTACAGTCCATCGCACACAACCCTCTTCGGGTTCTGTGCCTATAAGGAGACAACAAAGTCCCGTTGCCCGGAAGAGCTTCCCAGGCGTCACGTTCTCGTGCTAACTGGTTTCCGAAAATCACAGGGCTGCTCCTGAATCCCCGGGGTGACACGACCCAGGTTAATTGGGTCTTTCTCCCAGTAAAGGGATTTTCCCACTCAAAAGCAAAAAGCTTCTGACTCTCTTTGGCTAATGCAAGACAGAAAAAGGCATCTTTGAAATCCAACACAGTAGACCATTTGTGATTATCTCGCCATTTATCTAACAATGTGTAAGGGTTAGCTACTACCGGGTGTCAATCTGCGGTAATTTTGTTTATTGCTCTCCAATCTTGCACTAACCTATAGCTTTTACTGTCTGGTTTCTTTACAGGCCGGACTGAAGTGTTCGCTTCTGACCCACCTTCTATCAGCAGCCTAAACTGCAAAAAGTTACCGGTCATTTCTTTTACCCCTTCTCTATCCTCTAATTTCAGAGGATATTGTCTAGTTCTGACTGGTCCAGCTCCAGCTTTCAAATTGATTTTCGCTGGTTCTGCATTCTTTGATTTACCAGGAACTGCCGAAGCCCATACCCCTGCAAATACTTGATCCAATATTTCCCGAGCTATTTGGCTTTGCTTGTCAGTTTGAATCATTGCCAATTAAAATCCCGGCTCTTTTATCTTGAATCTCACTTTCCCCCGTTTGAATGTTATGATTGCTTTCAATTGTTTTCATAGGTCTCGTCTTAGTAACAGTTTTGGAGACCTAGGCGTATATAAGAACTTATACATTCCGATTGGTTTTCCTAACTTATATTTGATTGGCCGTAAAAATAAAGCTTTCTCTTGTTGGCCCGTAGCTCCCGCTACAGTTACAAAATCTTTATCTAAGGGTATCGTTTCCTGGTTCAAAATAGAACAAGATACTCCAGTATCAATTAAAAACTCCATTTCTTTTCTGTGTTTCCCTGGCTTTACTATGACCGGTGGATCTGCTCGGCTGGATTCCTCAGGTTCCCGTCAATCAACTTCTGCCACTGACCACTACATCTCATCGAGGTTTCTCTATTCACGTTATCCCCAGGTGGCTCCCCAATCCTCCCGGTGAGCTAAAATACACCCTAGCGGGCTCTTTTTCGGCGTTTTTTCTGATTGGCTGCTTTCCACGCCACCGCGCCGTCCCATTGGCTGCTCCTCCCCGTGTTCCGCCCCCACGAACCCTCCTCGGGGCGCAGCCGCGCGAGGACCGCGCCATTTGCGCCCGTTTTCCCCACAAGCACGGCTCCCAGAGCCGACTCTCCGGGGCGGCGGAGCCGCAGCGGAGCCGGCCGGGCCGGGCACTCACCGGGGCCGCGCAGAAACGGCGACGAACGGCGGCGCGGCGGGACCGCTCCGGGCTCGAGCGGGGCGCGCACACGGCCGCCGAGAGCGCCGCCCGCGCTTGCCAGCGGCCATCTTTGCGCATGCGTACCGGGAAGCCCGCGGGACTCGCCCCCTCCTGCCCGCCCCTTCGCTTCCCTTCCCGCAACCCGATTGGCTGCCTATGCACGTCAATTTCCATTCTCCCCGCCTATCACCACCCCTCCCCGTTTGCCCCGCGCTGCGCTCCGCTCCGCCCCTCCAGCTTTCTCGCGCGTCCTGATTGGCCCGCTCTGCACCCCCCTTCGCGTTCTCTCCACCCACTCGCTGGAACCTCCAGGCGATTTGCATAGCCGGCGCGGCTTTCCCTTCTATTTAATTTCTGCTTCCATTTCCAGTTCTTTCTCGGTCCCTTAGAGCCCTCGGATGCTCCATCTGCATACATATATATATACACACATATATAAAATATACATATAGGTATCTCTCTATATAGCATCTATAGAGACTTAATTTCATATGTGTATATATACATATGCATAAATATATATGACTAGAAATAGAAATACAGCTTCCCAGGGAAAACAACTCCCATGGCGCTGGGCTGCAGAGCAGCGAGTGGGTGGGGAGGACAGAGCTACGGGGGGAGACAAGGGGCGCTTTGGGGCAGCGCAGGTGCCCCGGGGGTCCGCGAGCAACGGGGCGACGGGGGGGCAGTGTGGAACGGGGGGGCCGGAGAGGAGAGAGGAGGGAGCGGGGACACGTCTCACGGGGGAAAAAATGCCCGCGGGGCACGTTTGGAGAGAAATCGTTTGGGGAGGGGCAGAGACACGCGGGAGGCAGCGCAAGTAGAAAGGTGCGCGGGGCGGGGGGGGCACGGGACGTGTGTGGGGGTGACCTGCACCTGGGGGGTCCACCCGGGACCACCCACAGCAGACGACTCACCTGGGACAACCCGCAAAGGAGAATTCGCTCTGAAGAACTGACCCACGACAGAGACTCCACACCGGATCATCCCCAGCAATGCCCCTGCAACTGCTGGCGTTTCACTCCGTATTTGCCCCAAAACGGGGGTAGTGTGCCTGTCCGTAAGACAAGTTGGTTTTTTTTTTTTTTCCTTAACCTCTTCAAAAATGCCTAATTTTGAGAGGTTTGGGCACTTTTTCACAACATGCTTTTGGTTTAATGCACGAAAATATGGTTCATTTTGCTTTCCAGCTGCGCGCAGCCAGGGAGAGTTCGCTTTCCCCAGGGCCTAAAATTCTTCTTTTTCTTATTATTTTCCCCATTGCACATGCAGACTCGGGGTGTTCGGCGTGTTTCGCAGCTGCTGTGGCGGTTCATGCTCTCTGTGCGCAGCCCCAGAAGGGGGCATCAGGTGTTCACAGCTCCCCCTCTGAAAAACAAAAACTCCAAATTAGAGTTCAGCGTCTGAAAAAAAATAGCGCAGAAGAAAGCAGAGGAATTCAGTCGGAATAAGGGAGAGGAGAGCAGCTGAGCTAACGGAGGATTTGGGGGAAATGAGCCACCTTGAAACACAAGGCATCTTTTAAAAGCCAGAGCGAGTTGAGCAATTCGAGACAACATTAAGACAAACTGACACCATTTGGGACACACTCAGCGGACAAGGAAACGCTCTCGCTGACGCTAGAAAGCGTCTCGCCCCTTCCCTCCGGCACCGCCGCAGGAGACAACCCCAGCGAGGCCGCGGGACGGGCTCGCGCCGCCAGCGGGATCTGCGCTCACGGATCCGCCGCCACAGCTCCGGCCCTCGCGACGCTGCTGCTGCTGCGCATCTGGCTCAGTCAGTAAAGCTGAAAGCGTGCAGCTCCAGAGAGCGACGCTAAAAAGTAAAGAACCAACCGCGGTCATTCACTTTATACTAAAAAGGCGTGCGGATGGTTACTTACACCAGAAAAAACCCTTCTCTTCCATTTTCCTTTGGCACGGGCGCCTGCGCCATCGCCCAGCGGCAGCGCTTGCTGGCCATGCGCTGCAGTACCCGAGTTTCGCCACACGACGGCAGCACCGAGGCGCGCCGCGGCACCGCATTGGGGCGGCCGCCTGCAGTACCGCGCTTTCCCCACAGGGCGGCAGCACTGAGACCCGGCGCGGCAGCCCCGGGCGAGCAGGCGGGCCGCGTTCCGCGGGAATCCCGCAAAAAAACCCAAACCAAAACAAACCAAAAAAACCAGAGAGCCGCGGCAGGAAAGCGCCCCTGTCGCAGGGACGGCCGCAAGTCCCAAAAACGAACACCGCCGCCCGCCAGCCCGGTGCCGGAAGGCTAACGCGCCCCGCTTGCTCTGCTGGCCGACGGCACCCGGAGGCAGCGCCTCTGAGTCCCGACCCCAGCAGTCCCCGGCCCGCGGCAGCATGCAAGCACGCGATCGGCCCGCTCTGCACTTGAATTGCCATTCCCTCCGCCCATCGCCTCCCCGCCCGAAGCGCAAAGCCACGTGCATATTGGGCGCGAGGTCTTGCGCTGTCTTTTTGTGTGTGCGTTTTCTTTTTCTTTCTCTTGTGCCACGTTGTCCAGAAAGGGGAAGCTGAGCGCGTGGGTGCCACGGCTCCACGGGGCTCCTCTCCACGGGGAGGGCGCTCGGGCCGGGAAGGACCCTGAGCCTGGCGTGGGTGGACACATCCCATCACACGTACAGACACAGAACCCGCCGGGCCTCGCCCTGAGCTTCCGCACTTCCGCCAAAGCGGCAACCCGCTCGCCACGCCGCCGAACCTGCAACCGCACCTTAGCTCTGTTTTTAAACATCCCCCTGACAAAAGGGGGCTGCGCCGCTCCCGGAGAGACTGCAATACCGGGAACGGGCGCTGCACCGGAGACACGGCTCCAGGCCGCAGACCTTTAGCCCACCTGCCCTAAGAGTCACATGCCTCTCACCAGCTTCGCGAGCTCGGCCATGAGGGCAGGAGGGGGAAACCTAACTAAACACCTCCCCACCGCACTGGCCCATCCCGTTCCTCCTGTTCCAACGTCACGGTCACCCTCGCCACGCCCGCACTCACCTGCCGCCTATTTCGCCGCTCCGTTCCCCTCGCTCCCTCCCACCGTCCCGCCGCGCTCAGCGGGCACCGACACCCGGCGGGAGGTTCCCGCCTGTCACCTCATGCCCCTCTGCCGGCTCCGGGGACCTCACCAAGGACTGCCCTGCCCTGAACCGCCTGCCTCCAGATCCCCGGGAGCCGGCCGCAGCGAGAGCTCCGCAGCCTCCCGTCCCTCGCCCCGACGCCCGTCCCGTTCATTCCCGGTACCCCCCCGAGACACCACGGACACGCTTGCCAGGGAGCTAGCTATTCCAACTGGATTGAGTCGGCGCGCTCTCATTGGCTGCTTTCCACTCCACCGCGCTGTCCTCCTATTGGATGCTCCTTCCCGCGCTCCGCCCCCACAAGCCCGCGCCTGCGCCGGACCTGACTGAGGACTGCGCCCATTTGGGCATGCGCAGTAGGGACTTCACAAGCACCGCCCCTCCCGCAACCTCATTGGCTGCCTACGCACGTCAATCGCCATTCTCTCCGCCTATCAGCGCTCCGCCCCTCAACCTTGCTCGCGCCGTCTGATTGGCCCGCTCTGCATCCTCACTCGCCTGCTCGCCGCCCTGCGGGGACCCCGAGCCCATTTGGCCGTGCAGCTTCAAAGACGGAAACTAAAAAGCAAAGAACAAACCGCGGTCATTCGCTTATCCTAAAAAGGTGTGCGGATGCCTACCCACACCACAAAAAGCCCTTAGCTTTCATTTTCCTCCGGCACTACAATTGCATAGGTGTGAACTCGTAAAATTAAACCATCCATCTCCCAGACACACGCTTCGAACTTGACTACGGTGGGTTTCTGTTTGTCTTACACCAACGGACTTGCACATTTCTGAGCAAACACATTCCTTTTGAAGCACAGCCCCTCCCGGGGGAAAAACACGTCTTAGTCATTGAAAAAAATAAAATCCGACTTGGAGCTCCCAAACATTAGGGAGCGGCGGGGAAACAAACGAAAGCGAAGACCAACAGCAGCATCGTAAAGTAGTATTCAGCTTCAATTCTGATCACGTACTTAAAAGCCTCTCTCAGCCCTACGAACGATTAGTCCTTTTCTGGAAGGACACATTTTTTCACCTGAATGTCCTCAATTGAAGACTCCACTAAACAGAACGGGGATCGAGCCGCAGGACAACATGCCATCGACATATTAACAAGGAAAAAAAACCCACAAGTAAACCCCAGGTTCGATTACTAGTTTCCATCCCGTTGCATTCCTTACATTTCAACTGGCACCCAGGTGCTCCAAAATTAACTATACCCATGCCACTTCTCACTAAAAATTCAGTTCTACGTTTAAACATTCAAGGCTATTTCCAGTGTGCCCATAACTTCACTGTGAACAAAGACAAGAGAAACGCTCGACCCTAAGGAGCGCCAGCCGGCAGGTTTCTCCCCCCTCTGCCCGGGACCGAGAAGACGCCGCCGCCGCTGCCGCCTCCTGCCGCCTCCTCGCCCGTGCCCACTCGCAGCGGGGCTGCCCCACGACAGCCGGGGGCCTCTTTTTTTTTCCCGGCGGCCGGTCCGACCGCTGCCCCCCCGCTTTCTGACGGCCACGGCCACGACCCCGCCCGCAGCGGCAGCGCCCCCCTCGCCCCCGCCCCGGCACGGGCACAGGGCGCCGCTTCCCAGCTGCAGTACCGGCCTGTGGCCACCAGACGGCAGCACCGAGCGCGGTCGCGCCGCGCCCCCCGCGCCGCCGCAGCGCGCCCGCTTCTTTTCAGACCCCTGGCCCTTCTTCTTGACCCGTGGGCAGCTTCAGCTGCCCTGGAACGCGCTTTCCCAGAGCCGCGCGGATGACAGACACGCATACCCACGTACACTTCCCCAAGCCTAAGCGTAGCCAGGATTCCCTTCCTCGCCCTCAACGTTTTTGTTCAAGAGTCCAGCAGCTCACCTGTCCTCGCGAGCTGCCTCGCTGCAAACAAACGAACAGAAAAGGAAAAAAAAAGAAAAGAAAACAAGAAAAGGAATGATCTCTTCCAGGCAGTTTCTCGAAAGAGCCGAGAGATTATAAAATTGCACGTGTCTTTTCCAAGCAGGATGAGCCTGTGATTCCACGAAATAGGAGGGCAAGGAGCAGGTCAGCTTGTCAGAGAAAGACAGGGACAGGGCGCAAGACAAGGCGACACAGAGAGAGAGGCAAAAGGGACAGGGAGGCAGGGCAAAGGGAAGGAGAGGCCAAGATCAGAGACAAGCAGCAGGACAGAGACGGTGGGGAAAACTCCTAGAACGGGCAGCGGGAGAGACAGACCAAGGAGAAACGGGCGCCGGGCCGCGGGACAGGGAGCGGGGCAGAGCGTCACGGAAACAAAAACAAAGAGGGAACGGGACAGAGAAACGAGGGGAAAGACAAGGAGAAGGGCAGAGAAACAGGAATGGGGGCGGGCAGGGAGCAGGACCGAGAGATGGAGCGAGGAAGGGAAAAAAGGACGGGGGCAGAATGCAGGGAGAGAAACGACGACAGGGAGCGGGACAATAGCATGGGCTGCAGGACAGAGACGGAGGAATTGCAAAAACACAGACACGAGGAGCACCACAGAATGACAGCCAGGGGAAAGAGGCACAGAGAGCGGGACGGCGCCGGAGCGGAAAAAAACAAACCAAACCAACGGTGCTGGGCCGCTGGAGGGAGATACGCAGAAAGAAAAAAACACCCAGGAAGAGAGAAAAGAAAGAGGGGATGGCTGGCTGGGGGAGGGAGGGGAAAGCAGTTAGGAAGGGCGGGAGAAGGACCGCCACAGAACAACAGAAAAGCCAGCGAGGCCAGGCAGGGCAGGGGGGCCGTGACACTGCTTGTCTAGCAGTATAATCTGCGATCTGCCCATTTATTTCCAATTTCCTGATCACTGCTCCCTTTCGATGCCCTTTGCAACGCACGATGGCAACTTTTCTAGCAACGGCACAGCTTCCAACAACTGGAGTATCATATTTAATCTGTCTTCCTTCTGCTGTTAATCAACTTTGTTCTTTTCAAATGGCACGCACCATTCTAAAAACATACTTTGAAACAGTGCAAATATTAACCTTCTTCTCTTTGGGTAATTCTAAAGCTCGTGTGAGCGCAGCTTTCTGGGCAGAAGTCTCTGCAGGTAAAGGTTTAGTTTCGATTACCTTGTGGGTAGTTGTCACCGCACACCCGGCTTGACGTACTCCTCGCTTTACGCAGAGCTGCTTCCGACGGTGAACCAGGAGCCTTCGGCATCCTCCAGTGGCCGGCTGCTCCTTTAGATCCGGTCCGCTGGAGTAAACAGCTTCTGTTGTTTCCGAGCAATCGGACACCACAGGCTCCGAAACAGATCCACTGAGGAGAGAAGCCGGATTGACAATGTCAGTAGTAGCAATATTTCCATCATCTTGTTCCACCCACACGGCCTGGTATTTCAGGGGACGCTAATACAGTCATTTGCTGTCCCACAGTGAGCTTACGAGCTTCCCGCACGTCGAGCGCGACAGCTGCCACGGCTCAAAGACAGCCAGGCCAGCCTCTGCTCGCTTCGTCTGGTTGCTTAGGGAAGCAGACCACGGCTCGCTCAGGAGACCTTAACCGCTGCGCCGGAACACCCAAAGCAATACTTTGCCTTTCGTGTGAGTACAACCAAAATGGTTTGGTGACACCTGGGAGGCCCAGGGCCGGAGCCCTCGCCAGTTCCTTTTTCAGTTGCGAAAAAGCCCTCCCGGCTTCTCCCGTCCAATTCAACTCGGAGCTGTTTTCTTTTAACAGTTCGTACAAAGGCTTCACTGAGAGTCCATCATTAGGAATCCAAAGCCCGCACCAACCTGTCCTTTCGAGAAACGTCCGCAGCCCTTTTACCGTCGCCGGTTCCGGCGTCCGGCAAGCAGGTTCTTTCCGCTCTGTCCCCAGCTCTCGCCGTCCTCCGGAGATCTCCAGTCCCAGATAAGTCACTCGGTGCCGCAGCAGCCGGGCCTTCTGTTGGGAAACCCGATGCTCACTTAATCGCAGAAAATCAGTCAGCTTACAGTCCATCGCACACAACCCTCTTCGGGTTCTGTGCCTATAAGGAGACAACAAAGTCCCGTTGCCCGGAAGAGCTTCCCAGGCGTCACGTTCTCGTGCTAACTGGTTTCCGAAAATCACAGGGCTGCTCCTGAATCCCCGGGGTGACACGACCCAGGTTAATTGGGTCTTTCTCCCAGTAAAGGGATTTTCCCACTCAAAAGCAAAAAGCTTCTGACTCTCTTTGGCTAATGCAAGACAGAAAAAGGCATCTTTGAAATCCAACACAGTAGACCATTTGTGATTATCTCGCCATTTATCTAACAATGTGTAAGGGTTAGCTACTACCGGGTGTCAATCTGCGGTAATTTTGTTTATTGCTCTCCAATCTTGCACTAACCTATAGCTTTTACTGTCTGGTTTCTTTACAGGCCGGACTGAAGTGTTCGCTTCTGACCCACCTTCTATCAGCAGCCTAAACTGCAAAAAGTTACCGGTCATTTCTTTTACCCCTTCTCTATCCTCTAATTTCAGAGGATATTGTCTAGTTCTGACTGGTCCAGCTCCAGCTTTCAAATTGATTTTCGCTGGTTCTGCATTCTTTGATTTACCAGGAACTGCCGAAGCCCATACCCCTGCAAATACTTGATCCAATATTTCCCGAGCTATTTGGCTTTGCTTGTCAGTTTGAATCATTGCCAATTAAAATCCCGGCTCTTTTATCTTGAATCTCACTTTCCCCCGTTTGAATGTTATGATTGCTTTCAATTGTTTTCATAGGTCTCGTCTTAGTAACAGTTTTGGAGACCTAGGCGTATATAAGAACTTATACATTCCGATTGGTTTTCCTAACTTATATTTGATTGGCCGTAAAAATAAAGCTTTCTCTTGTTGGCCCGTAGCTCCCACTACAGTTACAAAATCTTTATCTAAGGGTATCGTTTCCTGGTTCAAAATAGAACAAGATACTCCAGTATCAATTAAAAACTCCATTTCTTTTCTGTGTTTCCCTGGCTTTACTATGACCGGTGGATCTGCTCGGCTGGATTCCTCAGGTTCCCGTCAATCAACTTCTGCCACTGACCACTACATCTCATCGAGGTTTCTCTATTCACGTTATCCCCAGGTGGCTCCCCAATCCTCCCGGTGAGCTAAAATACACCCTAGCGGGCTCTTTTTCGGCGTTTTTTCTGATTGGCTGCTTTCCACGCCACCGCGCCGTCCCATTGGCTGCTCCTCCCCGTGTTCCGCCCCCACGAACCCTCCTCGGGGCGCAGCCGCGCGAGGACCGCGCCATTTGCGCCCGTTTTCCCCACAAGCACGGCTCCCAGAGCCGACTCTCCGGGGCGGCGGAGCCGCAGCGGAGCCGGCCGGGCCGGGCACTCACCGGGGCCGCGCAGAAACGGCGACGAACGGCGGCGCGGCGGGACCGCTCCGGGCTCCAGCGGGGCGCGCACATGGAAGGTAAATGGGGGCTCTCAGGTAACCAAAAGACAAGCTCAGCTGTCCTGAGAGGAGCAGGTAGAAATCAGAGGAGTTCTAAAGGGAGCGGAGGGGCAAACAGAGCGGTCTTGAGAGGGTACAAGAGGGAAAAATGAGGCCTCTGGGATGTGCCAAAAGCAAATGGGGAAGTTTTGAGGGGAAGAGAGAAAAAGAGGGGAATTTAATGAAGCAAAAGCTCAAACGGGCACCTTGATGCCACCAAAGAGCCTGCGGGCACGCAAAGGCAGGCGGGGCAATCACAGAGGAACTGGAAGGAAACGGGTTTCTGAGGGAACAAGGTGGCGAGTAAGCCTGTGAGAGGCCCAGAAGCAAATGGATGTGTCCTGAGGAGAGCAAATCGAAAGGTTCTTACCTCTGAGAAGTTCTCCTTGACTTTTGTTCCACCAGCAGCCGTCCTGTGGTCTCGGCACAGCCTGGGGATCCCTGACCTGCACCACCACAACCTTTAACAGGACATCCGGCAGTTCTAGAACCTGAATGACAAACAGCAAGTACTTCTCCAGGACAGCTTTGATGTAGGATTGTTTTATTTTGTTTTCCCTGCAGAGGACAGGGAGAAATTTCTCCTCCCCACAGTACCACTAAACACCCTACCCATGATCCTTCAGGCATTTTGGGGCTGTAACCCCCCCATCTCTCACTGGCCTGCTCCTCCAGTACCATCAGCACACCCCCCAGTAACATCATCATCACCCCCTCAAATCCCCCCTTCTTTTCTCTCCAAAAAAAGGTAGAAAAGGGAAATAGACCCCACAGGGCAGCTCCTTGCTCTCATAATGCCATTTACATATGTACATACCACAACTCCTCAAAACAGGGGGCAGCGCCCCAAACAGTCGCAGCCCCCATCCCACAGGCCGGCAGCTGCCCCATGGCACGGTGGGGAGGGAAGATGTTGCCACGTCTCCCGCTTGGGCTCTGCTCCCCCACGTTCTGTTCCCCGCCTGGGCTGCGGGATCTGCTGACCATCAGGTGTTCATAGCTCCCCCTATGAAAAACAAAAATTCAAAATTAGAGTTCAGCATCTTAAGAAAATAGCACAGAAAGAAGCAGAGGAATTAGTCAGAATAAGGGATCGCCCAGCGGCAGCGCTTGTTGGCCGTGCGCTGCAGAAAAGAAAAAAAGAAAGAAAAGAAAACAAGAAAAGGAATGATCTCTTCCAGGCGGTTTCTCTAAACAGTCGAGAGATTATAAAATTGCACGTGTCTTTTCCAAGCAGAATGAGCCTGTGATTCCACGAAAAAGGAGGGCAAGGAGCAGGTCAGCTTGTCAGAGAAAGACAGGGACAGGGCGCAAGACAAGGCGACACAGAGAGAGAGGCAAAAGGGACAGGGAGGCAGGGCAAAGGGAAGGAGAGGCCAAGATCAGAGACAAGCAGCAGGACAGAGACGGTGGGGAAAACTCCTAGAATGGGCAGCGGGAGAGACAGACCAAGGAGAAACGGGCGCCGGGCCGCGGGACAGGGAGCGGGGCAGAGGGTCACGGAAACAAAAACAAAGAGGGAACAGGACAGAGAAACGAGGGGAAAGACAAGGAGAAGGGCAGAGAAACAGGAATGGGGGCGGGCAGGGAGCAGGACCGAGAGATGGAGCGAGGAAGGGAAAAAAGGACGGGGGCAGAATGCAGGGAGAGAAACGACGACAGGGAGCAGGACAATAGCATGGGCTGCAGGACAGAGACGGAGGAATTGCAAAAACACAGACACGAGGAGCACCACAGAATGACAGCCAGGGGAAAGAGGCACAGAGAGCGGGACGGCGCCGGAGCGGAAAAAAACAAACCAAACCAACGGTGCTGGGCCGCTGGAGGGAGATACGCAGAAAGAAAAAAACACCCAGGAAGAGAGAAAAGAAAGAGGGGAGGGCTGGCTGGGGGAGGGAGGGGAAAGCAGTTAGGAAGGGCGGGAGAAGGACCGCCACAGAACAACAGAAAAGCCAGCGAGGCCAGGCAGGGCAGGGGGGGCCGTGACACTGCTTGTCTAGCAGTATAATCTGCGATCTGCCCATTTATTTCCAATTTCCTGATCACTGCTCCCTTTCGATGCCCTTTGCAACGCACGATGGCAACTTTTCTAGCAACGGCACAGCTTCCAGCAACTGGAGTATCATATTTAATCTGTCTTCCTTCTGCTGATAATCAACTTTGTTCTTTTCAAATGGCACGCACCATTCTAAAAACATACTTTGAAACAGTGAAAATATTAACCTTCTTCTCTTTGGGTAATTCTAAAGCTCGTGTGAGCGCAGCTTTCTGGGCAGAAGTCTCTGCAGGTAAAGGTTTAGTTTCGATTACCTTGTGGGTAGTTGTCACCGCACACCCGGCTTGACGTACTCCTCGCTTTACGCAGAGCTGCTTCCGACGGTGAACCAGGAGCCTTCGGCATCCTCCAGTGGCCGGCTGCTCCTTTAGATCCGGTCCGCTGGAGTAAACAGCTTCTGTTGTTTCCGAGCAATCGTACAGCACAGGCTCCGAAACAGATCCACTGAGGAGAGAAGCCGGATTGACAATGTCAGTAGTAGCAATATTTCCATCATCTTGTTCCACCCACACGGCCTGGTATTTCAGGGGACGCTAATACAGTCATTTGCTGTCCCACAGTGAGCTTACGAGCTTCCCGCACGTCGAGCGCGACAGCTGCCACGGCTCAAAGACAGCCAGGCCAGCCTTTGCTCGCTTCGTCTGGTTGCTTAGGGAAGCAGACCACGGCTCGCTCAGGAGACCTTAACCGCTGCGCCGGAACACCCAAAGCAATACTTTGCCTTTCGTGTGAGTGCAACCAAAATGGTTTGGTGACACCCGGGAGGCCCAGGGCCGGAGCCCTCGCCAGTTCCTTTTTCAGTTGCGAAAAAGCCCTCCCGGCTTCTCCCGTCCAATTCAACTCGGAGCTGTTTTCTTTTAACAGTTCGTACAAAGGCTTCACTGAGAGTCCATCATTAGGAATCCAAAGCCCGCACCAACCTGTCCTTTCGAGAAACGTCCGCAGCCCTTTTACCGTCGCCGGTTCCGGCGTCCGGCAAGCAGGTTCTTTCCGCTCTGTCCCCAGCTCTCGCCGTCCTCCGGAGATCTCCAATCCCAGATAAGTCACTCGGTGCCGCATCAGCCGGGCCTTCTGTTGGGAAACCCGATGCTCACTTAATCGCAGAAAATCAGTCAGCTTACAGTCCATCGCACACAACCCTCTTCGGGTTCTGTGCCTATAAGGAGACAACAAAGTCCCGTTGCCCGGAAGAGCTTCCCAGGCGTCACGTTCTCGTGCTAACTGGTTTCCGAAAATCACAGGGCTGCTCCTGAATCCCCGGGGTGACACGACCCAGGTTAATTGGGTCTTTCTCCCACTTAAAGGGATTTTCCCACTCAAAAGCAAAAAGCTTCTGACTCTCTTTGGCTAATGCAAGACAGAAAAAGGCATCTTTGAAATCCAACACAGTAGACCATTTGTGATTATCTCGCCATTTATCTAACAATGTGTAAGGGTTAGCTACTACCGGGTGTCAATCTGCGGTAATTTTGTTTATTGCTCTCCAATCTTGCACTAACCTATAGCTTTTACTGTCTGGTTTCTTTACAGGCCGGACTGAAGTGTTCGCTTCTGACCCACCTTCTATCAGCAGCCTAAACTGCAAAAAGTTACCGGTCATTTCTTTTACCCCTTCTCTATCCTCTAATTTCAGAGGATATTGTCTAGTTCTGACTGGTCCAGCTCCAGCTTTCAAATTGATTTTCGCTGGTTCTGCATTCTTTGATTTACCAGGAACTGCCGAAGCCCATACCCCTGCAAATACTTGATCCAATATTTCCCGAGCTATTTGGCTTTGCTTGTCAGTTTGAATCATTGCCAATTAAAATCCCGGCTCTTTTATCTTGAATCTCACTTTCCCCCGTTTGAATGTTATGATTGCTTTCAATTGTTTTCATAGGTCTCGTCTTAGTAACAGTTTTGGAGACCTAGGCGTATATAAGAACTTATACATTCCGATTGGTTTTCCTAACTTATATTTGATTGGCCGTAAAAATAAAGCTTTCTCTTGTTGGCCCGTAGCTCCCACTACAGTTACAAAATCTTTATCTAAGGGTATCGTTTCCTGGTTCAAAATAGAACAAGATACTCCAGTATCAATTAAAAACTCCATTTCTTTTCTGTGTTTCCCTGGCTTTACTATGACCGGTGGATCTGCTCGGCTGGATTCCTCAGGTTCCCGTCAATCAACTTCTGCCACTGACCACTACATCTCATCGAGGTTTCTCTATTCACGTTATCCCCAGGTGGCTCCCCAATCCTCCCGGTGAGCTAAAATACACCCTAGCGGGCTCTTTTTCGGCGTTTTTTCTGATTGGCTGCTTTCCACGCCACCGCGCCGTCCCATTGGCTGCTCCTCCCCGTGTTCCGCCCCCACGAACCCTCCTCGGGGCGCAGCCGCGCGAGGACCGCGCCATTTGCGCCCGTTTTCCCCACAAGCACGGCTCCCAGAGCCGACTCTCCGGGGCGGCGGAGCCGCAGCGGAGCCGGCCGGGCCGGGCACTCACCGGGGCCGCGCAGAAACGGCGACGAACGGCGGCGCGGCGGGACCGCTCCGGGCTCCAGCGGGGCGCGCACACGGAAGGTAAATGGGGGCTCTCAGGTAACCAAAAGACAAGCTCAGCTGTCCTGAGAGGAGCAGGTAGAAATCAGAGGAGTTCTAAAGGGAGCGGAGGGGCAAACAGAGCGGTCTTGAGAGGGTACAAGAGGGAAAAATGAGGCCTCTGGGATGTGCCAAAAGCAAATGGGGAAGTTTTGAGGGGAAGAGAGAAAAAGAGGGGAATTTAATGAAGCAAAAGCTCAAACGGGCACCTTGATGCCACCAAAGAGCCTGCGGGCACGCAAAGGCAGGCGGGGCAATCACAGAGGAACTGGAAGGAAACGGGTTTCTGAGGGAACAAGGTGGCGAGTAAGCCTGTGAGAGGCCCAGAAGCAAATGGATGTGTCCTGAGGAGAGCAAATCGAAAGGTTCTTACCTCTGAGAAGTTCTCCTTGACTTTTGTTCCACCAGCAGCCGTCCTGTGGTCTCGGCACAGCCTGGGGATCCCTGACCTGCACCACCACAACCTTTAACAGGACATCCGGCAGTTCTAGAACCTGAATGACAAACAGCAAGTACTTCTCCAGGACAGCTTTGATGTAGGATTGTTTTATTTTGTTTTCCCTGCAGAGGACAGGGAGAAATTTCTCCTCCCCACAGTACCACTAAACACCCTACCCATGATCCTTCAGGCATTTTGGGGCTGTAACCCCCCCATCTCTCACTGGCCTGCTCCTCCAGTACCATCAGCACACCCCCCAGTAACATCATCATCACCCCCCCAAATCCCCCCTTCTTTTCTCTCCAAAAAAAGGTAGAAAAGGGAAATAGACCCCACAGGGCAGCTCCTTGCTCTCATAATGCCATTTACATATGTACATACCACAACTCCTCAAAACAGGGGGCAGCGCCCCAAACAGTCGCAGCCCCCATCCCACAGGCCGGCAGCTGCCCCATGGCACGGTGGGGAGGGAAGATGTTGCCACGTCTCCCGCTTGGGCTCTGCTCCCCCACGTTCTGTTCCCCGCCTGGGCTGCGGGATCTGCTGACCATCAGGTGTTCATAGCTCCCCCTATGAAAAACAAAAATTCAAAATTAGAGTTCAGCATCTTAAGAAAATAGCACAGAAAGAAGCAGAGGAATTAGTCAGAATAAGGGATCGCCCAGCGGCAGCGCTTGTTGGCCGTGCGCTGCAGAAAAGAAAAAAAGAAAGAAAAGAAAACAAGAAAAGGAATGATCTCTTCCAGGCGGTTTCTCTAAACAGTCGAGAGATTATAAAATTGCACGTGTCTTTTCCAAGCAGAATGAGCCTGTGATTCCACGAAAAAGGAGGGCAAGGAGCAGGTCAGCTTGTCAGAGAAAGACAGGGACAGGGCGCAAGACAAGGCGACACAGAGAGAGAGGCAAAAGGGACAGGGAGGCAGGGCAAAGGGAAGGAGAGGCCAAGATCAGAGACAAGCAGCAGGACAGAGACGGTGGGGAAAACTCCTAGAATGGGCAGCGGGAGAGACAGACCAAGGAGAAACGGGCGCCGGGCCGCGGGACAGGGAGCGGGGCAGAGCGTCACGGAAACAAAAACAAAGAGGGAACGGGACAGAGAAACGAGGGGAAAGACAAGGAGAAGGGCAGAGAAACAGGAATGGGGGCGGGCAGGGAGCAGGACCGAGAGATGGAGCGAGGAAGGGAAAAAAGGACGGGGGCAGAATGCAGGGAGAGAAACGACGACAGGGAGCGGGACAATAGCATGGGCTGCAGGACAGAGACGGAGGAATTGCAAAAACACAGACACGAGGAGCACCACAGAATGACAGCCAGGGGAAAGAGGCACAGAGAGCGGGACGGCGCCGGAGCGGAAAAAAACAAACCAAACCAACGGTGCTGGGCCGCTGGAGGGAGATACGCAGAAAGAAAAAAACACCCAGGAAGAGAGAAAAGAAAGAGGGGATGGCTGGCTGGGGGAGGGAGGGGAAAGCAGTTAGGAAGGGCGGGAGAAGGACCGCCACAGAACAACAGAAAAGCCAGCGAGGCCAGGCAGGGCAGGGGGGCCGTGACACTGCTTGTCTAGCAGTATAATCTGCGATCTGCCCATTTATTTCCAATTTCCTGATCACTGCTCCCTTTCGATGCCCTTTGCAACGCACGATGGCAACTTTTCTAGCAACGGCACAGCTTCCAACAACTGGAGTATCATATTTAATCTGTCTTCCTTCTGCTGTTAATCAACTTTGTTCTTTTCAAATGGCACGCACCATTCTAAAAACATACTTTGAAACAGTGCAAATATTAACCTTCTTCTCTTTGGGTAATTCTAAAGCTCGTGTGAGCGCAGCTTTCTGGGCAGAAGTCTCTGCAGGTAAAGGTTTAGTTTCGATTACCTTGTGGGTAGTTGTCACCGCACACCCGGCTTGACGTACTCCTCGCTTTACGCAGAGCTGCTTCCGACGGTGAACCAGGAGCCTTCGGCATCCTCCAGTGGCCGGCTGCTCCTTTAGATCCGGTCCGCTGGAGTAAACAGCTTCTGTTGTTTCCGAGCAATCGTACAGCACAGGCTCCGAAACAGATCCACTGAGGAGAGAAGCCGGATTGACAATGTCAGTAGTAGCAATATTTCCATCATCTTGTTCCACCCACACGGCCTGGTATTTCAGGGGACGCTAATACAGTCATTTGCTGTCCCACAGTGAGCTTACGAGCTTCCCGCACGTCGAGCGCGACAGCTGCCACGGCTCAAAGACAGCCAGGCCAGCCTTTGCTCGCTTCGTCTGGTTGCTTAGGGAAGCAGACCACGGCTCGCTCAGGAGACCTTAACCGCTGTGCCGGAACACCCAAAGCAATACTTTGCCTTTCGTGTGAGTACAACCAAAATGGTTTGGTGACACCTGGGAGGCCCAGGGCCGGAGCCCTCGCCAGTTCCTTTTTCAGTTGCGAAAAAGCCCTCCCGGCTTCTCCCGTCCAATTCAACTCGGAGCTGTTTTCTTTTAACAGTTCCTACAAAGGCTTCACTGAGAGTCCATCATTAGGAATCCAAAGCCCGCACCAACCTGTCCTTTCGAGAAACGTCCGCAGCCCTTTTACCGTCGCCGGTTCCGGCGTCCGGCAAACAGGTTCTTTCCGCTCTGTCCCCAGCTCTCGCCGTCCTCCGGAGATCTCCAGTCCCAGATAAGTCACTCGGTGCCGCAGCAGCCGGGCCTTCTGTTGGGAAACCCGATGCTCACTTAATCGCAGAAAATCAGTCAGCTTACAGTCCATCGCACACAACCCTCTTCGGGTTTTGTGCCTATAAGGAGACAACAAAGTCCCGTTGCCCGGAAGAGCTTCCCAGGCGTCACGTTCTCGTGCTAACTGGTTTCCGAAAATCACAGGGCTGCTCCTGAATCCCCGGGGTGACACGACCCAGGTTAATTGGGTCTTTCTCCCACTTAAAGGGATTTTCCCACTCAAAAGCAAAAAGCTTCTGACTCTCTTTGGCTAATGCAAGACAGAAAAAGGCATCTTTGAAATCCAACACAGTAGACCATTTGTGATTATCTCGCCATTTATCTAACAATGTGTAAGGGTTAGCTACTACCGGGTGTCAATCTGCGGTAATTTTGTTTATTGCTCTCCAATCTTGCACTAACCTATAGCTTTTACTGTCTGGTTTCTTTACAGGCCGGACTGAAGTGTTCGCTTCTGACCCACCTTCTATCAGCAGCCTAAACTGCAAAAAGTTACCGGTCATTTCTTTTACCCCTTCTCTATCCTCTAATTTCAGAGGATATTGTCTAGTTCTGACTGGTCCAGCTCCAGCTTTCAAATTGATTTTCGCTGGTTCTGCATTCTTTGATTTACCAGGAACTGCCGAAGCCCATACCCCTGCAAATACTTGATCCAATATTTCCCGAGCTATTTGGCTTTGCTTGTCAGTTTGAATCATTGCCAATTAAAATCCCGGCTCTTTTATCTTGAATCTCACTTTCCCCCGTTTGAATGTTATGATTGCTTTCAATTGTTTTCATAGGTCTCGTCTTAGTAACAGTTTTGGAGACCTAGGCGTATATAAGAACTTATACATTCCGATTGGTTTTCCTAACTTATATTTGATTGGCCGTAAAAATAAAGCTTTCTCTTGTTGGCCCGTAGCTCCCACTACAGTTACAAAATCTTTATCTAAGGGTATCGTTTCCTGGTTCAAAATAGAACAAGATACTCCAGTATCAATT
Source organism: Caloenas nicobarica (assembly GCF_036013445.1). Lineage (NCBI taxonomy): Eukaryota > Metazoa > Chordata > Aves > Columbiformes > Columbidae > Caloenas > Caloenas nicobarica. The sequence continues at coordinate 42,587,557 of NC_088250.1, read as the reverse complement.
AAAAACTCCATTTCTTTTCTGTGTTTCCCTGGCTTTACTATGACCGGTGGATCTGCTCGGCTGGATTCCTCAGGTTCCCGTCAATCAACTTCTGCCACTGACCACTACATCTCATCGAGGTTTCTCTATTCACGTTATCCCCAGGTGGCTCCCCAATCCTCCCGGTGAGCTAAAATACACCCTAGCGGGCTCTTTTTCGGCGTTTTTTCTGATTGGCTGCTTTCCACGCCACCGCGCCGTCCCATTGGCTGCTCCTCCCCGTGTTCCGCCCCCACGAACCCTCCTCGGGGCGCAGCCGCGCGAGGACCGCGCCATTTGCGCCCGTTTTCCCCACAAGCACGGCTCCCAGAGCCGACTCTCCGGGGCGGCGGAGCCGCAGCGGAGCCGGCCGGGCCGGGCACTCACCGGGGCCGCGCAGAAACGGCGACGAACGGCGGCGCGGCGGGACCGCTCCGGGCTCCAGCGGGGCGCGCACACGGAAGGTAAATGGGGGCTCTCAGGTAACCAAAAGACAAGCTCAGCTGTCCTGAGAGGAGCAGGTAGAAATCAGAGGAGTTCTAAAGGGAGCGGAGGGGCAAACAGAGCGGTCTTGAGAGGGTACAAGAGGGAAAAATGAGGCCTCTGGGATGTGCCAAAAGCAAATGGGGAAGTTTTGAGGGGAAGAGAGAAAAAGAGGGGAATTTAATGAAGCAAAAGCTCAAACGGGCACCTTGATGCCACCAAAGAGCCTGCGGGCACGCAAAGGCAGGCGGGGCAATCACAGAGGAACTGGAAGGAAACGGGTTTCTGAGGGAACAAGGTGGCGAGTAAGCCTGTGAGAGGCCCAGAAGCAAATGGATGTGTCCTGAGGAGAGCAAATCGAAAGGTTCTTACCTCTGAGAAGTTCTCCTTGACTTTTGTTCCACCAGCAGCCGTCCTGTGGTCTCGGCACAGCCTGGGGATCCCTGACCTGCACCACCACAACCTTTAACAGGACATCCGGCAGTTCTAGAACCTGAATGACAAACAGCAAGTACTTCTCCAGGACAGCTTTGATGTAGGATTGTTTTATTTTGTTTTCCCTGCAGAGGACAGGGAGAAATTTCTCCTCCCCACAGTACCACTAAACACCCTACCCATGATCCTTCAGGCATTTTGGGGCTGTAACCCCCCCATCTCTCACTGGCCTGCTCCTCCAGTACCATCAGCACACCCCCCAGTAACATCATCATCACCCCCCCAAATCCCCCCTTCTTTTCTCTCCAAAAAAAGGTAGAAAAGGGAAATAGACCCCACAGGGCAGCTCCTTGCTCTCATAATGCCATTTACATATGTACATACCACAACTCCTCAAAACAGGGGGCAGCGCCCCAAACAGTCGCAGCCCCCATCCCACAGGCCGGCAGCTGCCCCATGGCACGGTGGGGAGGGAAGATGTTGCCACGTCTCCCGCTTGGGCTCTGCTCCCCCACGTTCTGTTCCCCGCCTGGGCTGCGGGATCTGCTGACCATCAGGTGTTCATAGCTCCCCCTATGAAAAACAAAAATTCAAAATTAGAGTTCAGCATCTTAAGAAAATAGCACAGAAAGAAGCAGAGGAATTAGTCAGAATAAGGGATCGCCCAGCGGCAGCGCTTGTTGGCCGTGCGCTGCAGAAAAGAAAAAAAGAAAGAAAAGAAAACAAGAAAAGGAATGATCTCTTCCAGGCGGTTTCTCTAAACAGTCGAGAGATTATAAAATTGCACGTGTCTTTTCCAAGCAGAATGAGCCTGTGATTCCACGAAAAAGGAGGGCAAGGAGCAGGTCAGCTTGTCAGAGAAAGACAGGGACAGGGCGCAAGACAAGGCGACACAGAGAGAGAGGCAAAAGGGACAGGGAGGCAGGGCAAAGGGAAGGAGAGGCCAAGATCAGAGACAAGCAGCAGGACAGAGACGGTGGGGAAAACTCCTAGAATGGGCAGCGGGAGAGACAGACCAAGGAGAAACGGGCGCCGGGCCGCGGGACAGGGAGCGGGGCAGAGCGTCACGGAAACAAAAACAAAGAGGGAACGGGACAGAGAAACGAGGGGAAAGACAAGGAGAAGGGCAGAGAAACAGGAATGGGGGCGGGCAGGGAGCAGGACCGAGAGATGGAGCGAGGAAGGGAAAAAAGGATGGGGGCAGAATGCAGGGAGAGAAACGACGACAGGGAGCGGGACAATAGCATGGGCTGCAGGACAGAGACGGAGGAATTGCAAAAACACAGACACGAGGAGCACCACAGAATGACAGCCAGGGGAAAGAGGCACAGAGAGCGGGGCGGCGCCGGAGCGGAAAAAAACAAACCAAACCAACGGTGCTGGGCCGCTGGAGGGAGATACGCAGAAAGAAAAAAACACCCAGGAAGAGAGAAAAGAAAGAGGGGATGGCTGGCTGGGGGAGGGAGGGGAAAGCAGTTAGGAAGGGCGGGAGAAGGACCGCCACAGAACAACAGAAAAGCCAGCGAGGCCAGGCAGGGCAGGGGGGCCGTGACACTGCTTGTCTAGCAGTATAATCTGCGATCTGCCCATTTATTTCCAATTTCCTGATCACTGCTCCCTTTCGATGCCCTTTGCAACGCACGATGGCAACTTTTCTAGCAACGGCACAGCTTCCAACAACTGGAGTATCATATTTAATCTGTCTTCCTTCTGCTGTTAATCAACTTTGTTCTTTTCAAATGGCACGCACCATTCTAAAAACATACTTTGAAACAGTGCAAATATTAACCTTCTTCTCTTTGGGTAATTCTAAAGCTCGTGTGAGCGCAGCTTTCTGGGCAGAAGTCTCTGCAGGTAAAGGTTTAGTTTCGATTACCTTGTGGGTAGTTGTCACCGCACACCCGGCTTGACGTACTCCTCGCTTTACGCAGAGCTGCTTCCGACGGTGAACCAGGAGCCTTCGGCATCCTCCAGTGGCCGGCTGCTCCTTTAGATCCGGTCCGCTGGAGTAAACAGCTTCTGTTGTTTCCGAGCAATCGGACAGCACAGGCTCCGAAACAGATCCACTGAGGAGAGAAGCCGGATTGACAATGTCAGTAGTAGCAATATTTCCATCATCTTGTTCCACCCACACGGCCTGGTATTTCAGGGGACGCTAATACAGTCATTTGCTGTCCCACAGTGAGCTTACGAGCTTCCCGCACGTCGAGCGCGACAGCTGCCACGGCTCAAAGACAGCCAGGCCAGCCTTTGCTCGCTTCGTCTGGTTGCTTAGGGAAGCAGACCACGGCTCGCTCAGGAGACCTTAACCGCTGCGCCGGAACACCCAAAGCAATACTTTGCCTTTCGTGTGAGTGCAACCAAAATGGTTTGGTGACACCCGGGAGGCCCAGGGCCGGAGCCCTCGCCAGTTCCTTTTTCAGTTGCGAAAAAGCCCTCCCGGCTTCTCCCGTCCAATTCAACTCGGAGCTGTTTTCTTTTAACAGTTCGTACAAAGGCTTCACTGAGAGTCCATCATTAGGAATCCAAAGCCCGCACCAACCTGTCCTTTCAAGAAACGTCCGCAGCCCTTTTACCGTCGCCGGTTCCGGCGTCCGGCAAGCAGGTTCTTTCCGCTCTGTCCCCAGCTCTCGCCGTCCTCCGGAGATCTCCAATCCCAGATAAGTCACTCGGTGCCGCATCAGCCGGGCCTTCTGTTGGGAAACCCGATGCTCACTTAATCGCAGAAAATCAGTCAGCTTACAGTCCATCGCACACAACCCTCTTCGGGTTCTGTGCCTATAAGGAGACAACAAAGTCCCGTTGCCCGGAAGAGCTTCCCAGGCGTCACGTTCTCGTGCTAACTGGTTTCCGAAAATCACAGGGCTGCTCCTGAATCCCCGGGGTGACACGACCCAGGTTAATTGGGTCTTTCTCCCACTTAAAGGGATTTTCCCACTCAAAAGCAAAAAGCTTCTGACTCTCTTTGGCTAATGCAAGACAGAAAAAGGCATCTTTGAAATCCAACACAGTAGACCATTTGTGATTATCTCGCCATTTATCTAACAATGTGTAAGGGTTAGCTACTACCGGGTGTCAATCTGCGGTAATTTTGTTTATTGCTCTCCAATCTTGCACTAACCTATAGCTTTTACTGTCTGGTTTCTTTACAGGCCGGACTGAAGTGTTCGCTTCTGACCCACCTTCTATCAGCAGCCTAAACTGCAAAAAGTTACCGGTCATTTCTTTTACCCCTTCTCTATCCTCTAATTTCAGAGGATATTGTCTAGTTCTGACTGGTCCAGCTCCAGCTTTCAAATTGATTTTCGCTGGTTCTGCATTCTTTGATTTACCAGGAACTGCCGAAGCCCATACCCCTGCAAATACTTGATCCAATATTTCCCGAGCTATTTGGCTTTGCTTGTCAGTTTGAATCATTGCCAATTAAAATCCCGGCTCTTTTATCTTGAATCTCACTTTCCCCCGTTTGAATGTTATGATTGCTTTCAATTGTTTTCATAGGTCTCGTCTTAGTAACAGTTTTGGAGACCTAGGCGTATATAAGAACTTATACATTCCGATTGGTTTTCCTAACTTATATTTGATTGGCCGTAAAAATAAAGCTTTCTCTTGTTGGCCCGTAGCTCCCACTACAGTTACAAAATCTTTATCTAAGGGTATCGTTTCCTGGTTCAAAATAGAACAAGATACTCCAGTATCAATTAAAAACTCCATTTCTTTTCTGTGTTTCCCTGGCTTTACTATGACCGGTGGATCTGCTCGGCTGGATTCCTCAGGTTCCCGTCAATCAACTTCTGCCACTGACCACTACATCTCATCGAGGTTTCTCTATTCACGTTATCCCCAGGTGGCTCCCCAATCCTCCCGGTGAGCTAAAATACACCCTAGCGGGCTCTTTTTCGGCGTTTTTTCTGATTGGCTGCTTTCCACGCCACCGCGCCGTCCCATTGGCTGCTCCTCCCCGTGTTCCGCCCCCACGAACCCTCCTCGGGGCGCAGCCGCGCGAGGACCGCGCCATTTGCGCCCGTTTTCCCCACAAGCACGGCTCCCAGAGCCGACTCTCCGGGGCGGCGGAGCCGCAGCGGAGCCGGCCGGGCCGGGCACTCACCGGGGCCGCGCAGAAACGGCGACGAACGGCGGCGCGGCGGGACCGCTCCGGGCTCCAGCGGGGCGCGCACACGGAAGGTAAATGGGGGCTCTCAGGTAACCAAAAGACAAGCTCAGCTGTCCTGAGAGGAGCAGGTAGAAATCAGAGGAGTTCTAAAGGGAGCGGAGGGGCAAACAGAGCGGTCTTGAGAGGGTACAAGAGGGAAAAATGAGGCCTCTGGGATGTGCCAAAAGCAAATGGGGAAGTTTTGAGGGGAAGAGAGAAAAAGAGGGGAATTTAATGAAGCAAAAGCTCAAACGGGCACCTTGATGCCACCAAAGAGCCTGCGGGCACGCAAAGGCAGGCGGGGCAATCACAGAGGAACTGGAAGGAAACGGGTTTCTGAGGGAACAAGGTGGCGAGTAAGCCTGTGAGAGGCCCAGAAGCAAATGGATGTGTCCTGAGGAGAGCAAATCGAAAGGTTCTTACCTCTGAGAAGTTCTCCTTGACTTTTGTTCCACCAGCAGCCGTCCTGTGGTCTCGGCACAGCCTGGGGATCCCTGACCTGCACCACCACAACCTTTAACAGGACATCCGGCAGTTCTAGAACCTGAATGACAAACAGCAAGTACTTCTCCAGGACAGCTTTGATGTAGGATTGTTTTATTTTGTTTTCCCTGCAGAGGACAGGGAGAAATTTCTCCTCCCCACAGTACCACTAAACACCCTACCCATGATCCTTCAGGCATTTTGGGGCTGTAACCCCCCCATCTCTCACTGGCCTGCTCCTCCAGTACCATCAGCACACCCCCCAGTAACATCATCATCACCCCCCCAAATCCCCCCTTCTTTTCTCTCCAAAAAAAGGTAGAAAAGGGAAATAGACCCCACAGGGCAGCTCCTTGCTCTCATAATGCCATTTACATATGTACATACCACAACTCCTCAAAACAGGGGGCAGCGCCCCAAACAGTCGCAGCCCCCATCCCACAGGCCGGCAGCTGCCCCATGGCACGGTGGGGAGGGAAGATGTTGCCACGTCTCCCGCTTGGGCTCTGCTCCCCCACGTTCTGTTCCCCGCCTGGGCTGCGGGATCTGCTGACCATCAGGTGTTCATAGCTCCCCCTATGAAAAACAAAAATTCAAAATTAGAGTTCAGCATCTTAAGAAAATAGCACAGAAAGAAGCAGAGGAATTAGTCAGAATAAGGGATCGCCCAGCGGCAGCGCTTGTTGGCCGTGCGCTGCAGAAAAGAAAAAAAGAAAGAAAAGAAAACAAGAAAAGGAATGATCTCTTCCAGGCGGTTTCTCTAAACAGTCGAGAGATTATAAAATTGCACGTGTCTTTTCCAAGCAGAATGAGCCTGTGATTCCACGAAAAAGGAGGGCAAGGAGCAGGTCAGCTTGTCAGAGAAAGACAGGGACAGGGCGCAAGACAAGGCGACACAGAGAGAGAGGCAAAAGGGACAGGGAGGCAGGGCAAAGGGAAGGAGAGGCCAAGATCAGAGACAAGCAGCAGGACAGAGACGGTGGGGAAAACTCCTAGAATGGGCAGCGGGAGAGACAGACCAAGGAGAAACGGGCGCCGGGCCGCGGGACAGGGAGCGGGGCAGAGCGTCACGGAAACAAAAACAAAGAGGGAACGGGACAGAGAAACGAGGGGAAAGACAAGGAGAAGGGCAGAGAAACAGGAATGGGGGCGGGCAGGGAGCAGGACCGAGAGATGGAGCGAGGAAGGGAAAAAAGGACGGGGGCAGAATGCAGGGAGAGAAACGACGACAGGGAGCGGGACAATAGCATGGGCTGCAGGACAGAGACGGAGGAATTGCAAAAACACAGACACGAGGAGCACCACAGAATGACAGCCAGGGGAAAGAGGCACAGAGAGCGGGGCGGCGCCGGAGCGGAAAAAAACAAACCAAACCAACGGTGCTGGGCCGCTGGAGGGAGATACGCAGAAAGAAAAAAACACCCAGGAAGAGAGAAAAGAAAGAGGGGATGGCTGGCTGGGGGAGGGAGGGGAAAGCAGTTAGGAAGGGCGGGAGAAGGACCGCCACAGAACAACAGAAAAGCCAGCGAGGCCAGGCAGGGCAGGGGGGCCGTGACACTGCTTGTCTAGCAGTATAATCTGCGATCTGCCCATTTATTTCCAATTTCCTGATCACTGCTCCCTTTCGATGCCCTTTGCAACGCACGATGGCAACTTTTCTAGCAACGGCACAGCTTCCAACAACTGGAGTATCATATTTAATCTGTCTTCCTTCTGCTGTTAATCAACTTTGTTCTTTTCAAATGGCACGCACCATTCTAAAAACATACTTTGAAACAGTGCAAATATTAACCTTCTTCTCTTTGGGTAATTCTAAAGCTCGTGTGAGCGCAGCTTTCTGGGCAGAAGTCTCTGCAGGTAAAGGTTTAGTTTCGATTACCTTGTGGGTAGTTGTCACCGCACACCCGGCTTGACGTACTCCTCGCTTTACGCAGAGCTGCTTCCGACGGTGAACCAGGAGCCTTCGGCATCCTCCAGTGGCCGGCTGCTCCTTTAGATCCGGTCCGCTGGAGTAAACAGCTTCTGTTGTTTCCGAGCAATCGGACAGCACAGGCTCCGAAACAGATCCACTGAGGAGAGAAGCCGGATTGACAATGTCAGTAGTAGCAATATTTCCATCATCTTGTTCCACCCACACGGCCTGGTATTTCAGGGGACGCTAATACAGTCATTTGCTGTCCCACAGTGAGCTTACGAGCTTCCCGCACGTCGAGCGCGACAGCTGCCACGGCTCAAAGACAGCCAGGCCAGCCTTTGCTCGCTTCGTCTGGTTGCTTAGGGAAGCAGACCACGGCTCGCTCAGGAGACCTTAACCGCTGCGCCGGAACACCCAAAGCAATACTTTGCCTTTCGTGTGAGTGCAACCAAAATGGTTTGGTGACACCCGGGAGGCCCAGGGCCGGAGCCCTCGCCAGTTCCTTTTTCAGTTGCGAAAAAGCCCTCCCGGCTTCTCCCGTCCAATTCAACTCGGAGCTGTTTTCTTTTAACAGTTCGTACAAAGGCTTCACTGAGAGTCCATCATTAGGAATCCAAAGCCCGCACCAACCTGTCCTTTCAAGAAACGTCCGCAGCCCTTTTACCGTCGCCGGTTCCGGCGTCCGGCAAGCAGGTTCTTTCCGCTCTGTCCCCAGCTCTCGCCGTCCTCCGGAGATCTCCAATCCCAGATAAGTCACTCGGTGCCGCATCAGCCGGGCCTTCTGTTGGGAAACCCGATGCTCACTTAATCGCAGAAAATCAGTCAGCTTACAGTCCATCGCACACAACCCTCTTCGGGTTCTGTGCCTATAAGGAGACAACAAAGTCCCGTTGCCCGGAAGAGCTTCCCAGGCGTCACGTTCTCGTGCTAACTGGTTTCCGAAAATCACAGGGCTGCTCCTGAATCCCCGGGGTGACACGACCCAGGTTAATTGGGTCTTTCTCCCACTTAAAGGGATTTTCCCACTCAAAAGCAAAAAGCTTCTGACTCTCTTTGGCTAATGCAAGACAGAAAAAGGCATCTTTGAAATCCAACACAGTAGACCATTTGTGATTATCTCGCCATTTATCTAACAATGTGTAAGGGTTAGCTACTACCGGGTGTCAATCTGCGGTAATTTTGTTTATTGCTCTCCAATCTTGCACTAACCTATAGCTTTTACTGTCTGGTTTCTTTACAGGCCGGACTGAAGTGTTCGCTTCTGACCCACCTTCTATCAGCAGCCTAAACTGCAAAAAGTTACCGGTCATTTCTTTTACCCCTTCTCTATCCTCTAATTTCAGAGGATATTGTCTAGTTCTGACTGGTCCAGCTCCAGCTTTCAAATTGATTTTCGCTGGTTCTGCATTCTTTGATTTACCAGGAACTGCCGAAGCCCATACCCCTGCAAATACTTGATCCAATATTTCCCGAGCTATTTGGCTTTGCTTGTCAGTTTGAATCATTGCCAATTAAAATCCCGGCTCTTTTATCTTGAATCTCACTTTCCCCCGTTTGAATGTTATGATTGCTTTCAATTGTTTTCATAGGTCTCGTCTTAGTAACAGTTTTGGAGACCTAGGCGTATATAAGAACTTATACATTCCGATTGGTTTTCCTAACTTATATTTGATTGGCCGTAAAAATAAAGCTTTCTCTTGTTGGCCCGTAGCTCCCACTACAGTTACAAAATCTTTATCTAAGGGTATCGTTTCCTGGTTCAAAATAGAACAAGATACTCCAGTATCAATTAAAAACTCCATTTCTTTTCTGTGTTTCCCTGGCTTTACTATGACCGGTGGATCTGCTCGGCTGGATTCCTCAGGTTCCCGTCAATCAACTTCTGCCACTGACCACTACATCTCATCGAGGTTTCTCTATTCACGTTATCCCCAGGTGGCTCCCCAATCCTCCCGGTGAGCTAAAATACACCCTAGCGGGCTCTTTTTCGGCGTTTTTTCTGATTGGCTGCTTTCCACGCCACCGCGCCGTCCCATTGGCTGCTCCTCCCCGTGTTCCGCCCCCACGAACCCTCCTCGGGGCGCAGCCGCGCGAGGACCGCGCCATTTGCGCCCGTTTTCCCCACAAGCACGGCTCCCAGAGCCGACTCTCCGGGGCGGCGGAGCCGCAGCGGAGCCGGCCGGGCCGGGCACTCACCGGGGCCGCGCAGAAACGGCGACGAACGGCGGCGCGGCGGGACCGCTCCGGGCTCCAGCGGGGCGCGCACACGGAAGGTAAATGGGGGCTCTCAGGTAACCAAAAGACAAGCTCAGCTGTCCTGAGAGGAGCAGGTAGAAATCAGAGGAGTTCTAAAGGGAGCGGAGGGGCAAACAGAGCGGTCTTGAGAGGGTACAAGAGGGAAAAATGAGGCCTCTGGGATGTGCCAAAAGCAAATGGGGAAGTTTTGAGGGGAAGAGAGAAAAAGAGGGGAATTTAATGAAGCAAAAGCTCAAACGGGCACCTTGATGCCACCAAAGAGCCTGCGGGCACGCAAAGGCAGGCGGGGCAATCACAGAGGAACTGGAAGGAAACGGGTTTCTGAGGGAACAAGGTGGCGAGTAAGCCTGTGAGAGGCCCAGAAGCAAATGGATGTGTCCTGAGGAGAGCAAATCGAAAGGTTCTTACCTCTGAGAAGTTCTCCTTGACTTTTGTTCCACCAGCAGCCGTCCTGTGGTCTCGGCACAGCCTGGGGATCCCTGACCTGCACCACCACAACCTTTAACAGGACATCCGGCAGTTCTAGAACCTGAATGACAAACAGCAAGTACTTCTCCAGGACAGCTTTGATGTAGGATTGTTTTATTTTGTTTTCCCTGCAGAGGACAGGGAGAAATTTCTCCTCCCCACAGTACCACTAAACACCCTACCCATGATCCTTCAGGCATTTTGGGGCTGTAACCCCCCCATCTCTCACTGGCCTGCTCCTCCAGTACCATCAGCACACCCCCCAGTAACATCATCATCACCCCCCCAAATCCCCCCTTCTTTTCTCTCCAAAAAAAGGTAGAAAAGGGAAATAGACCCCACAGGGCAGCTCCTTGCTCTCATAATGCCATTTACATATGTACATACCACAACTCCTCAAAACAGGGGGCAGCGCCCCAAACAGTCGCAGCCCCCATCCCACAGGCCGGCAGCTGCCCCATGGCACGGTGGGGAGGGAAGATGTTGCCACGTCTCCCGCTTGGGCTCTGCTCCCCCACGTTCTGTTCCCCGCCTGGGCTGCGGGATCTGCTGACCATCAGGTGTTCATAGCTCCCCCTATGAAAAACAAAAATTCAAAATTAGAGTTCAGCATCTTAAGAAAATAGCACAGAAAGAAGCAGAGGAATTAGTCAGAATAAGGGATCGCCCAGCGGCAGCGCTTGTTGGCCGTGCGCTGCAGAAAAGAAAAAAAGAAAGAAAAGAAAACAAGAAAAGGAATGATCTCTTCCAGGCGGTTTCTCTAAACAGTCGAGAGATTATAAAATTGCACGTGTCTTTTCCAAGCAGAATGAGCCTGTGATTCCACGAAAAAGGAGGGCAAGGAGCAGGTCAGCTTGTCAGAGAAAGACAGGGACAGGGCGCAAGACAAGGCGACACAGAGAGAGAGGCAAAAGGGACAGGGAGGCAGGGCAAAGGGAAGGAGAGGCCAAGATCAGAGACAAGCAGCAGGACAGAGACGGTGGGGAAAACTCCTAGAATGGGCAGCGGGAGAGACAGACCAAGGAGAAACGGGCGCCGGGCCGCGGGACAGGGAGCGGGGCAGAGCGTCACGGAAACAAAAACAAAGAGGGAACGGGACAGAGAAACGAGGGGAAAGACAAGGAGAAGGGCAGAGAAACAGGAATGGGGGCGGGCAGGGAGCAGGACCGAGAGATGGAGCGAGGAAGGGAAAAAAGGATGGGGGCAGAATGCAGGGAGAGAAACGACGACAGGGAGCGGGACAATAGCATGGGCTGCAGGACAGAGACGGAGGAATTGCAAAAACACAGACACGAGGAGCACCACAGAATGACAGCCAGGGGAAAGAGGCACAGAGAGCGGGGCGGCGCCGGAGCGGAAAAAAACAAACCAAACCAACGGTGCTGGGCCGCTGGAGGGAGATACGCAGAAAGAAAAAAACACCCAGGAAGAGAGAAAAGAAAGAGGGGATGGCTGGCTGGGGGAGGGAGGGGAAAGCAGTTAGGAAGGGCGGGAGAAGGACCGCCACAGAACAACAGAAAAGCCAGCGAGGCCAGGCAGGGCAGGGGGGCCGTGACACTGCTTGTCTAGCAGTATAATCTGCGATCTGCCCATTTATTTCCAATTTCCTGATCACTGCTCCCTTTCGATGCCCTTTGCAACGCACGATGGCAACTTTTCTAGCAACGGCACAGCTTCCAGCAACTGGAGTATCATATTTAATCTGTCTTCCTTCTGCTGTTAATCAACTTTGTTCTTTTCAAATGGCACGCACCATTCTAAAAACATACTTTGAAACAGTGCAAATATTAACCTTCTTCTCTTTGGGTAATTCTAAAGCTCGTGTGAGCGCAGCTTTCTGGGCAGAAGTCTCTGCAGGTAAAGGTTTAGTTTCGATTACCTTGTGGGTAGTTGTCACCGCACACCCGGCTTGACGTACTCCTCGCTTTACGCAGAGCTGCTTCCGACGGTGAACCAGGAGCCTTCGGCATCCTCCAGTGGCCGGCTGCTCCTTTAGATCCGGTCCGCTGGAGTAAACAGCTTCTGTTGTTTCCGAGCAATCGTACAGCACAGGCTCCGAAACAGATCCACTGAGGAGAGAAGCCGGATTGACAATGTCAGTAGTAGCAATATTTCCATCATCTTGTTCCACCCACACGGCCTGGTATTTCAGGGGACGCTAATACAGTCATTTGCTGTCCCACAGTGAGCTTACGAGCTTCCCGCACGTCGAGCGCGACAGCTGCCACGGCTCAAAGACAGCCAGGCCAGCCTTTGCTCGCTTCGTCTGGTTGCTTAGGGAAGCAGACCACGGCTCGCTCAGGAGACCTTAACCGCTGCGCCGGAACACCCAAAGCAATACTTTGCCTTTCGTGTGAGTGCAACCAAAATGGTTTGGTGACACCCGGGAGGCCCAGGGCCGGAGCCCTCGCCAGTTCCTTTTTCAGTTGCGAAAAAGCCCTCCCGGCTTCTCCCGTCCAATTCAACTCGGAGCTGTTTTCTTTTAACAGTTCGTACAAAGGCTTCACTGAGAGTCCATCATTAGGAATCCAAAGCCCGCACCAACCTGTCCTTTCAAGAAACGTCCGCAGCCCTTTTACCGTCGCCGGTTCCGGCGTCCGGCAAGCAGGTTCTTTCCGCTCTGTCCCCAGCTCTCGCCGTCCTCCGGAGATCTCCAATCCCAGATAAGTCACTCGGTGCCGCATCAGCCGGGCCTTCTGTTGGGAAACCCGATGCTCACTTAATCGCAGAAAATCAGTCAGCTTACAGTCCATCGCACACAACCCTCTTCGGGTTCTGTGCCTATAAGGAGACAACAAAGTCCCGTTGCCCGGAAGAGCTTCCCAGGCGTCACGTTCTCGTGCTAACTGGTTTCCGAAAATCACAGGGCTGCTCCTGAATCCCCGGGGTGACACGACCCAGGTTAATTGGGTCTTTCTCCCACTTAAAGGGATTTTCCCACTCAAAAGCAAAAAGCTTCTGACTCTCTTTGGCTAATGCAAGACAGAAAAAGGCATCTTTGAAATCCAACACAGTAGACCATTTGTGATTATCTCGCCATTTATCTAACAATGTGTAAGGGTTAGCTACTACCGGGTGTCAATCTGCGGTAATTTTGTTTATTGCTCTCCAATCTTGCACTAACCTATAGCTTTTACTGTCTGGTTTCTTTACAGGCCGGACTGAAGTGTTCGCTTCTGACCCACCTTCTATCAGCAGCCTAAACTGCAAAAAGTTACCGGTCATTTCTTTTACCCCTTCTCTATCCTCTAATTTCAGAGGATATTGTCTAGTTCTGACTGGTCCAGCTCCAGCTTTCAAATTGATTTTCGCTGGTTCTGCATTCTTTGATTTACCAGGAACTGCCGAAGCCCATACCCCTGCAAATACTTGATCCAATATTTCCCGAGCTATTTGGCTTTGCTTGTCAGTTTGAATCATTGCCAATTAAAATCCCGGCTCTTTTATCTTGAATCTCACTTTCCCCCGTTTGAATGTTATGATTGCTTTCAATTGTTTTCATAGGTCTCGTCTTAGTAACAGTTTTGGAGACCTAGGCGTATATAAGAACTTATACATTCCGATTGGTTTTCCTAACTTATATTTGATTGGCCGTAAAAATAAAGCTTTCTCTTGTTGGCCCGTAGCTCCCACTACAGTTACAAAATCTTTATCTAAGGGTATCGTTTCCTGGTTCAAAATAGAACAAGATACTCCAGTATCAATTAAAAACTCCATTTCTTTTCTGTGTTTCCCTGGCTTTACTATGACCGGTGGATCTGCTCGGCTGGATTCCTCAGGTTCCCGTCAATCAACTTCTGCCACTGACCACTACATCTCATCGAGGTTTCTCTATTCACGTTATCCCCAGGTGGCTCCCCAATCCTCCCGGTGAGCTAAAATACACCCTAGCGGGCTCTTTTTCGGCGTTTTTTCTGATTGGCTGCTTTCCACGCCACCGCGCCGTCCCATTGGCTGCTCCTCCCCGTGTTCCGCCCCCACGAACCCTCCTCGGGGCGCAGCCGCGCGAGGACCGCGCCATTTGCGCCCGTTTTCCCCACAAGCACGGCTCCCAGAGCCGACTCTCCGGGGCGGCGGAGCCGCAGCGGAGCCGGCCGGGCCGGGCACTCACCGGGGCCGCGCAGAAACGGCGACGAACGGCGGCGCGGCGGGACCGCTCCGGGCTCCAGCGGGGCGCGCACACGGAAGGTAAATGGGGGCTCTCAGGTAACCAAAAGACAAGCTCAGCTGTCCTGAGAGGAGCAGGTAGAAATCAGAGGAGTTCTAAAGGGAGCGGAGGGGCAAACAGAGCGGTCTTGAGAGGGTACAAGAGGGAAAAATGAGGCCTCTGGGATGTGCCAAAAGCAAATGGGGAAGTTTTGAGGGGAAGAGAGAAAAAGAGGGGAATTTAATGAAGCAAAAGCTCAAACGGGCACCTTGATGCCACCAAAGAGCCTGCGGGCACGCAAAGGCAGGCGGGGCAATCACAGAGGAACTGGAAGGAAACGGGTTTCTGAGGGAACAAGGTGGCGAGTAAGCCTGTGAGAGGCCCAGAAGCAAATGGATGTGTCCTGAGGAGAGCAAATCGAAAGGTTCTTACCTCTGAGAAGTTCTCCTTGACTTTTGTTCCACCAGCAGCCGTCCTGTGGTCTCGGCACAGCCTGGGGATCCCTGACCTGCACCACCACAACCTTTAACAGGACATCCGGCAGTTCTAGAACCTGAATGACAAACAGCAAGTACTTCTCCAGGACAGCTTTGATGTAGGATTGTTTTATTTTGTTTTCCCTGCAGAGGACAGGGAGAAATTTCTCCTCCCCACAGTACCACTAAACACCCTACCCATGATCCTTCAGGCATTTTGGGGCTGTAACCCCCCCATCTCTCACTGGCCTGCTCCTCCAGTACCATCAGCACACCCCCCAGTAACATCATCATCACCCCCCCAAATCCCCCCTTCTTTTCTCTCCAAAAAAAGGTAGAAAAGGGAAATAGACCCCACAGGGCAGCTCCTTGCTCTCATAATGCCATTTACATATGTACATACCACAACTCCTCAAAACAGGGGGCAGCGCCCCAAACAGTCGCAGCCCCCATCCCACAGGCCGGCAGCTGCCCCATGGCACGGTGGGGAGGGAAGATGTTGCCACGTCTCCCGCTTGGGCTCTGCTCCCCCACGTTCTGTTCCCCGCCTGGGCTGCGGGATCTGCTGACCATCAGGTGTTCATAGCTCCCCCTATGAAAAACAAAAATTCAAAATTAGAGTTCAGCATCTTAAGAAAATAGCACAGAAAGAAGCAGAGGAATTAGTCAGAATAAGGGATCGCCCAGCGGCAGCGCTTGTTGGCCGTGCGCTGCAGAAAAGAAAAAAAGAAAGAAAAGAAAACAAGAAAAGGAATGATCTCTTCCAGGCGGTTTCTCTAAACAGTCGAGAGATTATAAAATTGCACGTGTCTTTTCCAAGCAGAATGAGCCTGTGATTCCACGAAAAAGGAGGGCAAGGAGCAGGTCAGCTTGTCAGAGAAAGACAGGGACAGGGCGCAAGACAAGGCGACACAGAGAGAGAGGCAAAAGGGACAGGGAGGCAGGGCAAAGGGAAGGAGAGGCCAAGATCAGAGACAAGCAGCAGGACAGAGACGGTGGGGAAAACTCCTAGAATGGGCAGCGGGAGAGACAGACCAAGGAGAAACGGGCGCCGGGCCGCGGGACAGGGAGCGGGGCAGAGCGTCACGGAAACAAAAACAAAGAGGGAACGGGACAGAGAAATGAGGGGAAAGACAAGGAGAAGGGCAGAGAAACAGGAATGGGGGCGGGCAGGGAGCAGGACCGAGAGATGGAGCGAGGAAGGGAAAAAAGGACGGGGGCAGAATGCAGGGAGAGAAACGACGACAGGGAGCGGGACAATAGCATGGGCTGCAGGACAGAGACGGAGGAATTGCAAAAACACAGACACGAGGAGCACCACAGAATGACAGCCAGGGGAAAGAGGCACAGAGAGCGGGGCGGCGCCGGAGCGGAAAAAAACAAACCAAACCAACGGTGCTGGGCCGCTGGAGGGAGATACGCAGAAAGAAAAAAACACCCAGGAAGAGAGAAAAGAAAGAGGGGATGGCTGGCTGGGGGAGGGAGGGGAAAGCAGTTAGGAAGGGCGGGAGAAGGACCGCCACAGAACAACAGAAAAGCCAGCGAGGCCAGGCAGGGCAGGGGGGCCGTGACACTGCTTGTCTAGCAGTATAATCTGCGATCTGCCCATTTATTTCCAATTTCCTGATCACTGCTCCCTTTCGATGCCCTTTGCAACGCACGATGGCAACTTTTCTAGCAACGGCACAGCTTCCAACAACTGGAGTATCATATTTAATCTGTCTTCCTTCTGCTGTTAATCAACTTTGTTCTTTTCAAATGGCACGCACCATTCTAAAAACATACTTTGAAACAGTGCAAATATTAACCTTCTTCTCTTTGGGTAATTCTAAAGCTCGTGTGAGCGCAGCTTTCTGGGCAGAAGTCTCTGCAGGTAAAGGTTTAGTTTCGATTACCTTGTGGGTAGTTGTCACCGCACACCCGGCTTGACGTACTCCTCGCTTTACGCAGAGCTGCTTCCGACGGTGAACCAGGAGCCTTCGGCATCCTCCAGTGGCCGGCTGCTCCTTTAGATCCGGTCCGCTGGAGTAAACAGCTTCTGTTGTTTCCGAGCAATCGGACAGCACAGGCTCCGAAACAGATCCACTGAGGAGAGAAGCCGGATTGACAATGTCAGTAGTAGCAATATTTCCATCATCTTGTTCCACCCACACGGCCTGGTATTTCAGGGGACGCTAATACAGTCATTTGCTGTCCCACAGTGAGCTTACGAGCTTCCCGCACGTCGAGCGCGACAGCTGCCACGGCTCAAAGACAGCCAGGCCAGCCTTTGCTCGCTTCGTCTGGTTGCTTAGGGAAGCAGACCACGGCTCGCTCAGGAGACCTTAACCGCTGCGCCGGAACACCCAAAGCAATACTTTGCCTTTCGTGTGAGTGCAACCAAAATGGTTTGGTGACACCCGGGAGGCCCAGGGCCGGAGCCCTCGCCAGTTCCTTTTTCAGTTGCGAAAAAGCCCTCCCGGCTTCTCCCGTCCAATTCAACTCGGAGCTGTTTTCTTTTAACAGTTCGTACAAAGGCTTCACTGAGAGTCCATCATTAGGAATCCAAAGCCCGCACCAACCTGTCCTTTCAAGAAACGTCCGCAGCCCTTTTACCGTCGCCGGTTCCGGCGTCCGGCAAGCAGGTTCTTTCCGCTCTGTCCCCAGCTCTCGCCGTCCTCCGGAGATCTCCAATCCCAGATAAGTCACTCGGTGCCGCATCAGCCGGGCCTTCTGTTGGGAAACCCGATGCTCACTTAATCGCAGAAAATCAGTCAGCTTACAGTCCATCGCACACAACCCTCTTCGGGTTCTGTGCCTATAAGGAGACAACAAAGTCCCGTTGCCCGGAAGAGCTTCCCAGGCGTCACGTTCTCGTGCTAACTGGTTTCCGAAAATCACAGGGCTGCTCCTGAATCCCCGGGGTGACACGACCCAGGTTAATTGGGTCTTTCTCCCAGTAAAGGGATTTTCCCACTCAAAAGCAAAAAGCTTCTGACTCTCTTTGGCTAATGCAAGACAGAAAAAGGCATCTTTGAAATCCAACACAGTAGACCATTTGTGATTATCTCGCCATTTATCTAACAATGTGTAAGGGTTAGCTACTACCGGGTGTCAATCTGCGGTAATTTTGTTTATTGCTCTCCAATCTTGCACTAACCTATAGCTTTTACTGTCTGGTTTCTTTACAGGCCGGACTGAAGTGTTCGCTTCTGACCCACCTTCTATCAGCAGCCTAAACTGCAAAAAGTTACCGGTCATTTCTTTTACCCCTTCTCTATCCTCTAATTTCAGAGGATATTGTCTAGTTCTGACTGGTCCAGCTCCAGCTTTCAAATTGATTTTCGCTGGTTCTGCATTCTTTGATTTACCAGGAACTGCCGAAGCCCATACCCCTGCAAATACTTGATCCAATATTTCCCGAGCTATTTGGCTTTGCTTGTCAGTTTGAATCATTGCCAATTAAAATCCCGGCTCTTTTATCTTGAATCTCACTTTCCCCCGTTTGAATGTTATGATTGCTTTCAATTGTTTTCATAGGTCTCGTCTTAGTAACAGTTTTGGAGACCTAGGCGTATATAAGAACTTATACATTCCGATTGGTTTTCCTAACTTATATTTGATTGGCCGTAAAAATAAAGCTTTCTCTTGTTGGCCCGTAGCTCCCGCTACAGTTACAAAATCTTTATCTAAGGGTATCGTTTCCTGGTTCAAAATAGAACAAGATACTCCAGTATCAATTAAAAACTCCATTTCTTTTCTGTGTTTCCCTGGCTTTACTATGACCGGTGGATCTGCTCGGCTGGATTCCTCAGGTTCCCGTCAATCAACTTCTGCCACTGACCACTACATCTCATCGAGGTTTCTCTATTCACGTTATCCCCAGGTGGCTCCCCAATCCTCCCGGTGAGCTAAAATACACCCTAGCGGGCTCTTTTTCGGCGTTTTTTCTGATTGGCTGCTTTCCACGCCACCGCGCCGTCCCATTGGCTGCTCCTCCCCGTGTTCCGCCCCCACGAACCCTCCTCGGGGCGCAGCCGCGCGAGGACCGCGCCATTTGCGCCCGTTTTCCCCACAAGCACGGCTCCCAGAGCCGACTCTCCGGGGCGGCGGAGCCGCAGCGGAGCCGGCCGGGCCGGGCACTCACCGGGGCCGCGCAGAAACGGCGACGAACGGCGGCGCGGCGGGACCGCTCCGGGCTCGAGCGGGGCGCGCACACGGCCGCCGAGAGCGCCGCCCGCGCTTGCCAGCGGCCATCTTTGCGCATGCGTACCGGGAAGCCCGCGGGACTCGCCCCCTCCTGCCCGCCCCTTCGCTTCCCTTCCCGCAACCCGATTGGCTGCCTATGCACGTCAATTTCCATTCTCCCCGCCTATCACCACCCCTCCCCGTTTGCCCCGCGCTGCGCTCCGCTCCGCCCCTCCAGCTTTCTCGCGCGTCCTGATTGGCCCGCTCTGCACCCCCCTTCGCGTTCTCTCCACCCACTCGCTGGAACCTCCAGGCGATTTGCATAGCCGGCGCGGCTTTCCCTTCTATTTAATTTCTGCTTCCATTTCCAGTTCTTTCTCGGTCCCTTAGAGCCCTCGGATGCTCCATCTGCATACATATATATATACACACATATATAAAATATACATATAGGTATCTCTCTATATAGCATCTATAGAGACTTAATTTCATATGTGTATATATACATATGCATAAATATATATGACTAGAAATAGAAATACAGCTTCCCAGGGAAAACAACTCCCATGGCGCTGGGCTGCAGAGCAGCGAGTGGGTGGGGAGGACAGAGCTACGGGGGGAGACAAGGGGCGCTTTGGGGCAGCGCAGGTGCCCCGGGGGTCCGCGAGCAACGGGGCGACGGGGGGGCAGTGTGGAACGGGGGGGCCGGAGAGGAGAGAGGAGGGAGCGGGGACACGTCTCACGGGGGAAAAAATGCCCGCGGGGCACGTTTGGAGAGAAATCGTTTGGGGAGGGGCAGAGACACGCGGGAGGCAGCGCAAGTAGAAAGGTGCGCGGGGCGGGGGGGGCACGGGACGTGTGTGGGGGTGACCTGCACCTGGGGGGTCCACCCGGGACCACCCACAGCAGACGACTCACCTGGGACAACCCGCAAAGGAGAATTCGCTCTGAAGAACTGACCCACGACAGAGACTCCACACCGGATCATCCCCAGCAATGCCCCTGCAACTGCTGGCGTTTCACTCCGTATTTGCCCCAAAACGGGGGTAGTGTGCCTGTCCGTAAGACAAGTTGGTTTTTTTTTTTTTTCCTTAACCTCTTCAAAAATGCCTAATTTTGAGAGGTTTGGGCACTTTTTCACAACATGCTTTTGGTTTAATGCACGAAAATATGGTTCATTTTGCTTTCCAGCTGCGCGCAGCCAGGGAGAGTTCGCTTTCCCCAGGGCCTAAAATTCTTCTTTTTCTTATTATTTTCCCCATTGCACATGCAGACTCGGGGTGTTCGGCGTGTTTCGCAGCTGCTGTGGCGGTTCATGCTCTCTGTGCGCAGCCCCAGAAGGGGGCATCAGGTGTTCACAGCTCCCCCTCTGAAAAACAAAAACTCCAAATTAGAGTTCAGCGTCTGAAAAAAAATAGCGCAGAAGAAAGCAGAGGAATTCAGTCGGAATAAGGGAGAGGAGAGCAGCTGAGCTAACGGAGGATTTGGGGGAAATGAGCCACCTTGAAACACAAGGCATCTTTTAAAAGCCAGAGCGAGTTGAGCAATTCGAGACAACATTAAGACAAACTGACACCATTTGGGACACACTCAGCGGACAAGGAAACGCTCTCGCTGACGCTAGAAAGCGTCTCGCCCCTTCCCTCCGGCACCGCCGCAGGAGACAACCCCAGCGAGGCCGCGGGACGGGCTCGCGCCGCCAGCGGGATCTGCGCTCACGGATCCGCCGCCACAGCTCCGGCCCTCGCGACGCTGCTGCTGCTGCGCATCTGGCTCAGTCAGTAAAGCTGAAAGCGTGCAGCTCCAGAGAGCGACGCTAAAAAGTAAAGAACCAACCGCGGTCATTCACTTTATACTAAAAAGGCGTGCGGATGGTTACTTACACCAGAAAAAACCCTTCTCTTCCATTTTCCTTTGGCACGGGCGCCTGCGCCATCGCCCAGCGGCAGCGCTTGCTGGCCATGCGCTGCAGTACCCGAGTTTCGCCACACGACGGCAGCACCGAGGCGCGCCGCGGCACCGCATTGGGGCGGCCGCCTGCAGTACCGCGCTTTCCCCACAGGGCGGCAGCACTGAGACCCGGCGCGGCAGCCCCGGGCGAGCAGGCGGGCCGCGTTCCGCGGGAATCCCGCAAAAAAACCCAAACCAAAACAAACCAAAAAAACCAGAGAGCCGCGGCAGGAAAGCGCCCCTGTCGCAGGGACGGCCGCAAGTCCCAAAAACGAACACCGCCGCCCGCCAGCCCGGTGCCGGAAGGCTAACGCGCCCCGCTTGCTCTGCTGGCCGACGGCACCCGGAGGCAGCGCCTCTGAGTCCCGACCCCAGCAGTCCCCGGCCCGCGGCAGCATGCAAGCACGCGATCGGCCCGCTCTGCACTTGAATTGCCATTCCCTCCGCCCATCGCCTCCCCGCCCGAAGCGCAAAGCCACGTGCATATTGGGCGCGAGGTCTTGCGCTGTCTTTTTGTGTGTGCGTTTTCTTTTTCTTTCTCTTGTGCCACGTTGTCCAGAAAGGGGAAGCTGAGCGCGTGGGTGCCACGGCTCCACGGGGCTCCTCTCCACGGGGAGGGCGCTCGGGCCGGGAAGGACCCTGAGCCTGGCGTGGGTGGACACATCCCATCACACGTACAGACACAGAACCCGCCGGGCCTCGCCCTGAGCTTCCGCACTTCCGCCAAAGCGGCAACCCGCTCGCCACGCCGCCGAACCTGCAACCGCACCTTAGCTCTGTTTTTAAACATCCCCCTGACAAAAGGGGGCTGCGCCGCTCCCGGAGAGACTGCAATACCGGGAACGGGCGCTGCACCGGAGACATGGCTCCAGGCCGCAGACCTTTAGCCCACCTGCCCTAAGAGTCACATGCCTCTCACCAGCTTCGCGAGCTCGGCCATGAGGGCAGGAGGGGGAAACCTAACTAAACACCTCCCCACCGCACTGGCCCATCCCGTTCCTCCTGTTCCAACGTCACGGTCACCCTCGCCACGCCCGCACTCACCTGCCGCCTATTTCGCCGCTCCGTTCCCCTCGCTCCCTCCCACCGTCCCGCCGCGCTCAGCGGGCACCGACACCCGGCGGGAGGTTCCCGCCTGTCACCTCATGCCCCTCTGCCGGCTCCGGGGACCTCACCAAGGACTGCCCTGCCCTGAACCGCCTGCCTCCAGATCCCCGGGAGCCGGCCGCAGCGAGAGCTCCGCAGCCTCCCGTCCCTCGCCCCGACGCCCGTCCCGTTCATTCCCGGTACCCCCCCGAGACACCACGGACACGCTTGCCAGGGAGCTAGCTATTCCAACTGGATTGAGTCGGCGCGCTCTCATTGGCTGCTTTCCACTCCACCGCGCTGTCCTCCTATTGGATGCTCCTTCCCGCGCTCCGCCCCCACAAGCCCGCGCCTGCGCCGGACCTGACTGAGGACTGCGCCCATTTGGGCATGCGCAGTAGGGACTTCACAAGCACCGCCCCTCCCGCAACCTCATTGGCTGCCTACGCACGTCAATCGCCATTCTCTCCGCCTATCAGCGCTCCGCCCCTCAACCTTGCTCGCGCCGTCTGATTGGCCCGCTCTGCATCCTCACTCGCCTGCTCGCCGCCCTGCGGGGACCCCGAGCCCATTTGGCCGTGCAGCTTCAAAGACGGAAACTAAAAAGCAAAGAACAAACCGCGGTCATTCGCTTATCCTAAAAAGGTGTGCGGATGCCTACCCACACCACAAAAAGCCCTTAGCTTTCATTTTCCTCCGGCACTACAATTGCATAGGTGTGAACTCGTAAAATTAAACCATCCATCTCCCAGACACACGCTTCGAACTTGACTACGGTGGGTTTCTGTTTGTCTTACACCAACGGACTTGCACATTTCTGAGCAAACACATTCCTTTTGAAGCACAGCCCCTCCCGGGGGAAAAACACGTCTTAGTCATTGAAAAAAATAAAATCCGACTTGGAGCTCCCAAACATTAGGGAGCGGCGGGGAAACAAACGAAAGCGAAGACCAACAGCAGCATCGTAAAGTAGTATTCAGCTTCAATTCTGATCACGTACTTAAAAGCCTCTCTCAGCCCTACGAACGATTAGTCCTTTTCTGGAAGGACACATTTTTTCACCTGAATGTCCTCAATTGAAGACTCCACTAAACAGAACGGGGATCGAGCCGCAGGACAACATGCCATCGACATATTAACAAGGAAAAAAAACCCACAAGTAAACCCCAGGTTCGATTACTAGTTTCCATCCCGTTGCATTCCTTACATTTCAACTGGCACCCAGGTGCTCCAAAATTAACTATACCCATGCCACTTCTCACTAAAAATTCAGTTCTACGTTTAAACATTCAAGGCTATTTCCAGTGTGCCCATAACTTCACTGTGAACAAAGACAAGAGAAACGCTCGACCCTAAGGAGCGCCAGCCGGCAGGTTTCTCCCCCCTCTGCCCGGGACCGAGAAGACGCCGCCGCCGCTGCCGCCTCCTCGCCCGTGCCCACTCGCAGCGGGGCTGCCCCACGACAGCCGGGGGCCTCTTTTTTTTTCCCGGCGGCCGGTCCGACCGCTGCCCCCCCGCTTTCTGACGGCCACGGCCACGACCCCGCCCGCAGCGGCAGCGCCCCCCTCGCCCCCGCCCCGGCACGGGCACAGGGCGCCGCTTCCCAGCTGCAGTACCGGCCTGTGGCCACCAGACGGCAGCACCGAGCGCGGTCGCGCCGCGCCCCCCGCGCCGCCGCAGCGCGCCCGCTTCTTTTCAGACCCCTGGCCCTTCTTCTTGACCCGTGGGCAGCTTCAGCTGCCCTGGAACGCGCTTTCCCAGAGCCGCGCGGATGACAGACACGCATACCCACGTACACTTCCCCAAGCCTAAGCGTAGCCAGGATTCCCTTCCTCGCCCTCAACGTTTTTGTTCAAGAGTCCAGCAGCTCACCTGTCCTCGCGAGCTGCCTCGCTGCAAACAAACGAACAGAAAAGGAAAAAAAAAGAAAAGAAAACAAGAAAAGGAATGATCTCTTCCAGGCAGTTTCTCGAAAGAGCCGAGAGATTATAAAATTGCACGTGTCTTTTCCAAGCAGGATGAGCCTGTGATTCCACGAAATAGGAGGGCAAGGAGCAGGTCAGCTTGTCAGAGAAAGACAGGGACAGGGCGCAAGACAAGGCGACACAGAGAGAGAGGCAAAAGGGACAGGGAGGCAGGGCAAAGGGAAGGAGAGGCCAAGATCAGAGACAAGCAGCAGGACAGAGACGGTGGGGAAAACTCCTAGAACGGGCAGCGGGAGAGACAGACCAAGGAGAAACGGGCGCCGGGCCGCGGGACAGGGAGCGGGGCAGAGCGTCACGGAAACAAAAACAAAGAGGGAACGGGACAGAGAAACGAGGGGAAAGACAAGGAGAAGGGCAGAGAAACAGGAACGGGGGCGGGCAGGGAGCAGGACCGAGAGATGGAGCGAGGAAGGGAAAAAAGGACGGGGGCAGAATGCAGGGAGAGAAACGACGACAGGGAGCGGGACAATAGCATGGGCTGCAGGACAGAGACGGAGGAATTGCAAAAACACAGACACGAGGAGCACCACAGAATGACAGCCAGGGGAAAGAGGCACAGAGAGCGGGACGGCGCCGGAGCGGAAAAAAACAAACCAAACCAACGGTGCTGGGCCGCTGGAGGGAGATACGCAGAAAGAAAAAAACACCCAGGAAGAGAGAAAAGAAAGAGGGGATGGCTGGCTGGGGGAGGGAGGGGAAAGCAGTTAGGAAGGGCGGGAGAAGGACCGCCACAGAACAACAGAAAAGCCAGCGAGGCCAGGCAGGGCAGGGGGGCCGTGACACTGCTTGTCTAGCAGTATAATCTGCGATCTGCCCATTTATTTCCAATTTCCTGATCACTGCTCCCTTTCGATGCCCTTTGCAACGCACGATGGCAACTTTTCTAGCAACGGCACAGCTTCCAACAACTGGAGTATCATATTTAATCTGTCTTCCTTCTGCTGTTAATCAACTTTGTTCTTTTCAAATGGCACGCACCATTCTAAAAACATACTTTGAAACAGTGCAAATATTAACCTTCTTCTCTTTGGGTAATTCTAAAGCTCGTGTGAGCGCAGCTTTCTGGGCAGAAGTCTCTGCAGGTAAAGGTTTAGTTTCGATTACCTTGTGGGTAGTTGTCACCGCACACCCGGCTTGACGTACTCCTCGCTTTACGCAGAGCTGCTTCCGACGGTGAACCAGGAGCCTTCGGCATCCTCCAGTGGCCGGCTGCTCCTTTAGATCCGGTCCGCTGGAGTAAACAGCTTCTGTTGTTTCCGAGCAATCGGACACCACAGGCTCCGAAACAGATCCACTGAGGAGAGAAGCCGGATTGACAATGTCAGTAGTAGCAATATTTCCATCATCTTGTTCCACCCACACGGCCTGGTATTTCAGGGGACGCTAATACAGTCATTTGCTGTCCCACAGTGAGCTTA
The DNA here is from genome assembly GCF_036013445.1 of Caloenas nicobarica. NCBI lineage: Eukaryota > Metazoa > Chordata > Aves > Columbiformes > Columbidae > Caloenas > Caloenas nicobarica. The sequence continues at coordinate 42,562,117 of NC_088250.1, read as the reverse complement.
CGAGCTTCCCGCACGTCGAGCGCGACAGCTGCCACGGCTCAAAGACAGCCAGGCCAGCCTCTGCTCGCTTCGTCTGGTTGCTTAGGGAAGCAGACCACGGCTCGCTCAGGAGACCTTAACCGCTGCGCCGGAACACCCAAAGCAATACTTTGCCTTTCGTGTGAGTGCAACCAAAATGGTTTGGTGACACCCGGGAGGCCCAGGGCCGGAGCCCTCGCCAGTTCCTTTTTCAGTTGCGAAAAAGCCCTCCCGGCTTCTCCCGTCCAATTCAACTCGGAGCTGTTTTCTTTTAACAGTTCGTACAAAGGCTTCACTGAGAGTCCATCATTAGGAATCCAAAGCCCGCACCAACCTGTCCTTTCGAGAAACGTCCGCAGCCCTTTTACCGTCGCCGGTTCCGGCGTCCGGCAAGCAGGTTCTTTCCGCTCTGTCCCCAGCTCTCGCCGTCCTCCGGAGATCTCCAATCCCAGATAAGTCACTCGGTGCCGCATCAGCCGGGCCTTCTGTTGGGAAACCCGATGCTCACTTAATCGCAGAAAATCAGTCAGCTTACAGTCCATCGCACACAACCCTCTTCGGGTTCTGTGCCTATAAGGAGACAACAAAGTCCCGTTGCCCGGAAGAGCTTCCCAGGCGTCACGTTCTCGTGCTAACTGGTTTCCGAAAATCACAGGGCTGCTCCTGAATCCCCGGGGTGACACGACCCAGGTTAATTGGGTCTTTCTCCCAGTAAAGGGATTTTCCCACTCAAAAGCAAAAAGCTTCTGACTCTCTTTGGCTAATGCAAGACAGAAAAAGGCATCTTTGAAATCCAACACAGTAGACCATTTGTGATTATCTCGCCATTTATCTAACAATGTGTAAGGGTTAGCTACTACCGGGTGTCAATCTGCGGTAATTTTGTTTATTGCTCTCCAATCTTGCACTAACCTATAGCTTTTACTGTCTGGTTTCTTTACAGGCCGGACTGAAGTGTTCGCTTCTGACCCACCTTCTATCAGCAGCCTAAACTGCAAAAAGTTACCGGTCATTTCTTTTACCCCTTCTCTATCCTCTAATTTCAGAGGATATTGTCTAGTTCTGACTGGTCCAGCTCCAGCTTTCAAATTGATTTTCGCTGGTTCTGCATTCTTTGATTTACCAGGAACTGCCGAAGCCCATACCCCTGCAAATACTTGATCCAATATTTCCCGAGCTATTTGGCTTTGCTTGTCAGTTTGAATCATTGCCAATTAAAATCCCGGCTCTTTTATCTTGAATCTCACTTTCCCCCGTTTGAATGTTATGATTGCTTTCAATTGTTTTCATAGGTCTCGTCTTAGTAACAGTTTTGGAGACCTAGGCGTATATAAGAACTTATACATTCCGATTGGTTTTCCTAACTTATATTTGATTGGCCGTAAAAATAAAGCTTTCTCTTGTTGGCCCGTAGCTCCCACTACAGTTACAAAATCTTTATCTAAGGGTATCGTTTCCTGGTTCAAAATAGAACAAGATACTCCAGTATCAATTAAAAACTCCATTTCTTTTCTGTGTTTCCCTGGCTTTACTATGACCGGTGGATCTGCTCGGCTGGATTCCTCAGGTTCCCGTCAATCAACTTCTGCCACTGACCACTACATCTCATCGAGGTTTCTCTATTCACGTTATCCCCAGGTGGCTCCCCAATCCTCCCGGTGAGCTAAAATACACCCTAGCGGGCTCTTTTTCGGCGTTTTTTCTGATTGGCTGCTTTCCACGCCACCGCGCCGTCCCATTGGCTGCTCCTCCCCGTGTTCCGCCCCCACGAACCCTCCTCGGGGCGCAGCCGCGCGAGGACCGCGCCATTTGCGCCCGTTTTCCCCACAAGCACGGCTCCCAGAGCCGACTCTCCGGGGCGGCGGAGCCGCAGCGGAGCCGGCCGGGCCGGGCACTCACCGGGGCCGCGCAGAAACGGCGACGAACGGCGGCGCGGCGGGACCGCTCCGGGCTCCAGCGGGGCGCGCACACGGAAGGTAAATGGGGGCTCTCAGGTAACCAAAAGACAAGCTCAGCTGTCCTGAGAGGAGCAGGTAGAAATCAGAGGAGTTCTAAAGGGAGCGGAGGGGCAAACAGAGCGGTCTTGAGAGGGTACAAGAGGGAAAAATGAGGCCTCTGGGATGTGCCAAAAGCAAATGGGGAAGTTTTGAGGGGAAGAGAGAAAAAGAGGGGAATTTAATGAAGCAAAAGCTCAAACGGGCACCTTGATGCCACCAAAGAGCCTGCGGGCACGCAAAGGCAGGCGGGGCAATCACAGAGGAACTGGAAGGAAACGGGTTTCTGAGGGAACAAGGTGGCGAGTAAGCCTGTGAGAGGCCCAGAAGCAAATGGATGTGTCCTGAGGAGAGCAAATCGAAAGGTTCTTACCTCTGAGAAGTTCTCCTTGACTTTTGTTCCACCAGCAGCCGTCCTGTGGTCTCGGCACAGCCTGGGGATCCCTGACCTGCACCACCACAACCTTTAACAGGACATCCGGCAGTTCTAGAACCTGAATGACAAACAGCAAGTACTTCTCCAGGACAGCTTTGATGTAGGATTGTTTTATTTTGTTTTCCCTGCAGAGGACAGGGAGAAATTTCTCCTCCCCACAGTACCACTAAACACCCTACCCATGATCCTTCAGGCATTTTGGGGCTGTAACCCCCCCATCTCTCACTGGCCTGCTCCTCCAGTACCATCAGCACACCCCCCAGTAACATCATCATCACCCCCTCAAATCCCCCCTTCTTTTCTCTCCAAAAAAAGGTAGAAAAGGGAAATAGACCCCACAGGGCAGCTCCTTGCTCTCATAATGCCATTTACATATGTACATACCACAACTCCTCAAAACAGGGGGCAGCGCCCCAAACAGTCGCAGCCCCCATCCCACAGGCCGGCAGCTGCCCCATGGCACGGTGGGGAGGGAAGATGTTGCCACGTCTCCCGCTTGGGCTCTGCTCCCCCACGTTCTGTTCCCCGCCTGGGCTGCGGGATCTGCTGACCATCAGGTGTTCATAGCTCCCCCTATGAAAAACAAAAATTCAAAATTAGAGTTCAGCATCTTAAGAAAATAGCACAGAAAGAAGCAGAGGAATTAGTCAGAATAAGGGATCGCCCAGCGGCAGCGCTTGTTGGCCGTGCGCTGCAGAAAAGAAAAAAAGAAAGAAAAGAAAACAAGAAAAGGAATGATCTCTTCCAGGCGGTTTCTCTAAACAGTCGAGAGATTATAAAATTGCACGTGTCTTTTCCAAGCAGAATGAGCCTGTGATTCCACGAAAAAGGAGGGCAAGGAGCAGGTCAGCTTGTCAGAGAAAGACAGGGACAGGGCGCAAGACAAGGCGACACAGAGAGAGAGGCAAAAGGGACAGAGAGGCAGGGCAAAGGGAAGGAGAGGCCAAGATCAGAGACAAGCAGCAGGACAGAGACGGTGGGGAAAACTCCTAGAATGGGCAGCGGGAGAGACAGACCAAGGAGAAACGGGCGCCGGGCCGCGGGACAGGGAGCGGGGCAGAGGGTCACGGAAACAAAAACAAAGAGGGAACAGGACAGAGAAACGAGGGGAAAGACAAGGAGAAGGGCAGAGAAACAGGAATGGGGGCGGGCAGGGAGCAGGACCGAGAGATGGAGCGAGGAAGGGAAAAAAGGACGGGGGCAGAATGCAGGGAGAGAAACGACGACAGGGAGCAGGACAATAGCATGGGCTGCAGGACAGAGACGGAGGAATTGCAAAAACACAGACACGAGGAGCACCACAGAATGACAGCCAGGGGAAAGAGGCACAGAGAGCGGGACGGCGCCGGAGCGGAAAAAAACAAACCAAACCAACGGTGCTGGGCCGCTGGAGGGAGATACGCAGAAAGAAAAAAACACCCAGGAAGAGAGAAAAGAAAGAGGGGAGGGCTGGCTGGGGGAGGGAGGGGAAAGCAGTTAGGAAGGGCGGGAGAAGGACCGCCACAGAACAACAGAAAAGCCAGCGAGGCCAGGCAGGGCAGGGGGGGCCGTGACACTGCTTGTCTAGCAGTATAATCTGCGATCTGCCCATTTATTTCCAATTTCCTGATCACTGCTCCCTTTCGATGCCCTTTGCAACGCACGATGGCAACTTTTCTAGCAACGGCACAGCTTCCAGCAACTGGAGTATCATATTTAATCTGTCTTCCTTCTGCTGATAATCAACTTTGTTCTTTTCAAATGGCACGCACCATTCTAAAAACATACTTTGAAACAGTGCAAATATTAACCTTCTTCTCTTTGGGTAATTCTAAAGCTCGTGTGAGCGCAGCTTTCTGGGCAGAAGTCTCTGCAGGTAAAGGTTTAGTTTCGATTACCTTGTGGGTAGTTGTCACCGCATACCCGGCTTGACGTACTCCTCGCTTTACGCAGAGCTGCTTCCGACGGTGAACCAGGAGCCTTCAGCATCCTCCAGTGGCCGGCTGCTCCTTTAGATCCGGTCCGCTGGAGTAAACAGCTTCTGTTGTTTCCGAGCAATCGTACAGCACAGGCTCCGAAACAGATCCACTGAGGAGAGAAGCCGGATTGACAATGTCAGTAGTAGCAATATTTCCATCATCTTGTTCCACCCACACGGCCTGGTATTTCAGGGGACGCTAATACAGTCATTTGCTGTCCCACAGTGAGCTTACGAGCTTCCCGCACGTCGAGCGCGACAGCTGCCACGGCTCAAAGACAGCCAGGCCAGCCTTTGCTCGCTTCGTCTGGTTGCTTAGGGAAGCAGACCACGGCTCGCTCAGGAGACCTTAACCGCTGCGCCGGAACACCCAAAGCAATACTTTGCCTTTCGTGTGAGTGCAACCAAAATGGTTTGGTGACACCCGGGAGGCCCAGGGCCGGAGCCCTCGCCAGTTCCTTTTTCAGTTGCGAAAAAGCCCTCCCGGCTTCTCCCGTCCAATTCAACTCGGAGCTGTTTTCTTTTAACAGTTCGTACAAAGGCTTCACTGAGAGTCCATCATTAGGAATCCAAAGCCCGCACCAACCTGTCCTTTCGAGAAACGTCCGCAGCCCTTTTACCGTCGCCGGTTCCGGCGTCCGGCAAGCAGGTTCTTTCCGCTCTGTCCCCAGCTCTCGCCGTCCTCCGGAGATCTCCAATCCCAGATAAGTCACTCGGTGCCGCATCAGCCGGGCCTTCTGTTGGGAAACCCGATGCTCACTTAATCGCAGAAAATCAGTCAGCTTACAGTCCATCGCACACAACCCTCTTCGGGTTCTGTGCCTATAAGGAGACAACAAAGTCCCGTTGCCCGGAAGAGCTTCCCAGGCGTCACGTTCTCGTGCTAACTGGTTTCCGAAAATCACAGGGCTGCTCCTGAATCCCCGGGGTGACATGACCCAGGTTAATTGGGTCTTTCTCCCAGTAAAGGGATTTTCCCACTCAAAAGCAAAAAGCTTCTGACTCTCTTTGGCTAATGCAAGACAGAAAAAGGCATCTTTGAAATCCAACACAGTAGACCATTTGTGATTATCTCGCCATTTATCTAACAATGTGTAAGGGTTAGCTACTACCGGGTGTCAATCTGCGGTAATTTTGTTTATTGCTCTCCAATCTTGCACTAACCTATAGCTTTTACTGTCTGGTTTCTTTACAGGCCGGACTGAAGTGTTCGCTTCTGACCCACCTTCTATCAGCAGCCTAAACTGCAAAAAGTTACCGGTCATTTCTTTTACCCCTTCTCTATCCTCTAATTTCAGAGGATATTGTCTAGTTCTGACTGGTCCAGCTCCAGCTTTCAAATTGATTTTCGCTGGTTCTGCATTCTTTGATTTACCAGGAACTGCCGAAGCCCATACCCCTGCAAATACTTGATCCAATATTTCCCGAGCTATTTGGCTTTGCTTGTCAGTTTGAATCATTGCCAATTAAAATCCCGGCTCTTTTATCTTGAATCTCACTTTCCCCCGTTTGAATGTTATGATTGCTTTCAATTGTTTTCATAGGTCTCGTCTTAGTAACAGTTTTGGAGACCTAGGCGTATATAAGAACTTATACATTCCGATTGGTTTTCCTAACTTATATTTGATTGGCCGTAAAAATAAAGCTTTCTCTTGTTGGCCCGTAGCTCCCACTACAGTTACAAAATCTTTATCTAAGGGTATCGTTTCCTGGTTCAAAATAGAACAAGATACTCCAGTATCAATTAAAAACTCCATTTCTTTTCTGTGTTTCCCTGGCTTTACTATGACCGGTGGATCTGCTCGGCTGGATTCCTCAGGTTCCCGTCAATCAACTTCTGCCACTGACCACTACATCTCATCGAGGTTTCTCTATTCACGTTATCCCCAGGTGGCTCCCCAATCCTCCCGGTGAGCTAAAATACACCCTAGCGGGCTCTTTTTCGGCGTTTTTTCTGATTGGCTGCTTTCCACGCCACCGCGCCGTCCCATTGGCTGCTCCTCCCCGTGTTCCGCCCCCACGAACCCTCCTCGGGGCACAGCCGCGCGAGGACCGCGCCATTTGCGCCCGTTTTCCCCACAAGCACGGCTCCCAGAGCCGACTCTCCGGGGCGGCGGAGCCGCAGCGGAGCCGGCCGGGCCGGGCACTCACCGGGGCCGCGCAGAAACGGCGACGAACGGCGGCGCGGCGGGACCGCTCCGGGCTCCAGCGGGGCGCGCACACGGAAGGTAAATGGGGGCTCTCAGGTAACCAAAAGACAAGCTCAGCTGTCCTGAGAGGAGCAGGTAGAAATCAGAGGAGTTCTAAAGGGAGCGGAGGGGCAAACAGAGCGGTCTTGAGAGGGTACAAGAGGGAAAAATGAGGCCTCTGGGATGTGCCAAAAGCAAATGGGGAAGTTTTGAGGGGAAGAGAGAAAAAGAGGGGAATTTAATGAAGCAAAAGCTCAAACGGGCACCTTGATGCCACCAAAGAGCCTGCGGGCACGCAAAGGCAGGCGGGGCAATCACAGAGGAACTGGAAGGAAACGGGTTTCTGAGGGAACAAGGTGGCGAGTAAGCCTGTGAGAGGCCCAGAAGCAAATGGATGTGTCCTGAGGAGAGCAAATCGAAAGGTTCTTACCTCTGAGAAGTTCTCCTTGACTTTTGTTCCACCAGCAGCCGTCCTGTGGTCTCGGCACAGCCTGGGGATCCCTGACCTGCACCACCACAACCTTTAACAGGACATCCGGCAGTTCTAGAACCTGAATGACAAACAGCAAGTACTTCTCCAGGACAGCTTTGATGTAGGATTGTTTTATTTTGTTTTCCCTGCAGAGGACAGGGAGAAATTTCTCCTCCCCACAGTACCACTAAACACCCTACCCATGATCCTTCAGGCATTTTGGGGCTGTAACCCCCCCATCTCTCACTGGCCTGCTCCTCCAGTACCATCAGCACACCCCCCAGTAACATCATCATCACCCCCTCAAATCCCCCCTTCTTTTCTCTCCAAAAAAAGGTAGAAAAGGGAAATAGACCCCACAGGGCAGCTCCTTGCTCTCATAATGCCATTTACATATGTACATACCACAACTCCTCAAAACAGGGGGCAGCGCCCCAAACAGTCGCAGCCCCCATCCCACAGGCCGGCAGCTGCCCCATGGCACGGTGGGGAGGGAAGATGTTGCCACGTCTCCCGCTTGGGCTCTGCTCCCCCACGTTCTGTTCCCCGCCTGGGCTGCGGGATCTGCTGACCATCAGGTGTTCATAGCTCCCCCTATGAAAAACAAAAATTCAAAATTAGAGTTCAGCATCTTAAGAAAATAGCACAGAAAGAAGCAGAGGAATTAGTCAGAATAAGGGATCGCCCAGCGGCAGCGCTTGTTGGCCGTGCGCTGCAGAAAAGAAAAAAAGAAAGAAAAGAAAACAAGAAAAGGAATGATCTCTTCCAGGCGGTTTCTCTAAACAGTCGAGAGATTATAAAATTGCACGTGTCTTTTCCAAGCAGAATGAGCCTGTGATTCCACGAAAAAGGAGGGCAAGGAGCAGGTCAGCTTGTCAGAGAAAGACAGGGACAGGGCGCAAGACAAGGCGACACAGAGAGAGAGGCAAAAGGGACAGAGAGGCAGGGCAAAGGGAAGGAGAGGCCAAGATCAGAGACAAGCAGCAGGACAGAGACGGTGGGGAAAACTCCTAGAATGGGCAGCGGGAGAGACAGACCAAGGAGAAACGGGCGCCGGGCCGCGGGACAGGGAGCGGGGCAGAGGGTCACGGAAACAAAAACAAAGAGGGAACAGGACAGAGAAACGAGGGGAAAGACAAGGAGAAGGGCAGAGAAACAGGAATGGGGGCGGGCAGGGAGCAGGACCGAGAGATGGAGCGAGGAAGGGAAAAAAGGACGGGGGCAGAATGCAGGGAGAGAAACGACGACAGGGAGCAGGACAATAGCATGGGCTGCAGGACAGAGACGGAGGAATTGCAAAAACACAGACACGAGGAGCACCACAGAATGACAGCCAGGGGAAAGAGGCACAGAGAGCGGGACGGCGCCGGAGCGGAAAAAAACAAACCAAACCAACGGTGCTGGGCCGCTGGAGGGAGATACGCAGAAAGAAAAAAACACCCAGGAAGAGAGAAAAGAAAGAGGGGATGGCTGGCTGGGGGAGGGAGGGGAAAGCAGTTAGGAAGGGTGGGAGAAGGACCGCCACAGAACAACAGAAAAGCCAGCGAGGCCAGGCAGGGCAGGGGGGGCCGTGACACTGCTTGTCTAGCAGTATAATCTGCGATCTGCCCATTTATTTCCAATTTCCTGATCACTGCTCCCTTTCGATGCCCTTTGCAACGCACGATGGCAACTTTTCTAGCAACGGCACAGCTTCCAGCAACTGGAGTATCATATTTAATCTGTCTTCCTTCTGCTGATAATCAACTTTGTTCTTTTCAAATGGCACGCACCATTCTAAAAACATACTTTGAAACAGTGAAAATATTAACCTTCTTCTCTTTGGGTAATTCTAAAGCTCGTGTGAGCGCAGCTTTCTGGGCAGAAGTCTCTGCAGGTAAAGGTTTAGTTTCGATTACCTTGTGGGTAGTTGTCACCGCATACCCGGCTTGACGTACTCCTCGCTTTACGCAGAGCTGCTTCCGACGGTGAACCAGGAGCCTTCAGCATCCTCCAGTGGCCGGCTGCTCCTTTAGATCCGGTCCGCTGGAGTAAACAGCTTCTGTTGTTTCCGAGCAATCGTACAGCACAGGCTCCGAAACAGATCCACTGAGGAGAGAAGCCGGATTGACAATGTCAGTAGTAGCAATATTTCCATCATCTTGTTCCACCCACACGGCCTGGTATTTCAGGGGACGCTAATACAGTCATTTGCTGTCCCACAGTGAGCTTACGAGCTTCCCGCACGTCGAGCGCGACAGCTGCCACGGCTCAAAGACAGCCAGGCCAGCCTTTGCTCGCTTCGTCTGGTTGCTTAGGGAAGCAGACCACGGCTCGCTCAGGAGACCTTAACCGCTGCGCCGGAACACCCAAAGCAATACTTTGCCTTTCGTGTGAGTGCAACCAAAATGGTTTGGTGACACCCGGGAGGCCCAGGGCCGGAGCCCTCGCCAGTTCCTTTTTCAGTTGCGAAAAAGCCCTCCCGGCTTCTCCCGTCCAATTCAACTCGGAGCTGTTTTCTTTTAACAGTTCGTACAAAGGCTTCACTGAGAGTCCATCATTAGGAATCCAAAGCCCGCACCAACCTGTCCTTTCGAGAAACGTCCGCAGCCCTTTTACCGTCGCCGGTTCCGGCGTCCGGCAAGCAGGTTCTTTCCGCTCTGTCCCCAGCTCTCGCCGTCCTCCGGAGATCTCCAATCCCAGATAAGTCACTCGGTGCCGCATCAGCCGGGCCTTCTGTTGGGAAACCCGATGCTCACTTAATCGCAGAAAATCAGTCAGCTTACAGTCCATCGCACACAACCCTCTTCGGGTTCTGTGCCTATAAGGAGACAACAAAGTCCCGTTGCCCGGAAGAGCTTCCCAGGCGTCACGTTCTCGTGCTAACTGGTTTCCGAAAATCACAGGGCTGCTCCTGAATCCCCGGGGTGACACGACCCAGGTTAATTGGGTCTTTCTCCCAGTAAAGGGATTTTCCCACTCAAAAGCAAAAAGCTTCTGACTCTCTTTGGCTAATGCAAGACAGAAAAAGGCATCTTTGAAATCCAACACAGTAGACCATTTGTGATTATCTCGCCATTTATCTAACAATGTGTAAGGGTTAGCTACTACCGGGTGTCAATCTGCGGTAATTTTGTTTATTGCTCTCCAATCTTGCACTAACCTATAGCTTTTACTGTCTGGTTTCTTTACAGGCCGGACTGAAGTGTTCGCTTCTGACCCACCTTCTATCAGCAGCCTAAACTGCAAAAAGTTACCGGTCATTTCTTTTACCCCTTCTCTATCCTCTAATTTCAGAGGATATTGTCTAGTTCTGACTGGTCCAGCTCCAGCTTTCAAATTGATTTTCGCTGGTTCTGCATTCTTTGATTTACCAGGAACTGCCGAAGCCCATACCCCTGCAAATACTTGATCCAATATTTCCCGAGCTATTTGGCTTTGCTTGTCAGTTTGAATCATTGCCAATTAAAATCCCGGCTCTTTTATCTTGAATCTCACTTTCCCCCGTTTGAATGTTATGATTGCTTTCAATTGTTTTCATAGGTCTCGTCTTAGTAACAGTTTTGGAGACCTAGGCGTATATAAGAACTTATACATTCCGATTGGTTTTCCTAACTTATATTTGATTGGCCGTAAAAATAAAGCTTTCTCTTGTTGGCCCGTAGCTCCCACTACAGTTACAAAATCTTTATCTAAGGGTATCGTTTCCTGGTTCAAAATAGAACAAGATACTCCAGTATCAATTAAAAACTCCATTTCTTTTCTGTGTTTCCCTGGCTTTACTATGACCGGTGGATCTGCTCGGCTGGATTCCTCAGGTTCCCGTCAATCAACTTCTGCCACTGACCACTACATCTCATCGAGGTTTCTCTATTCACGTTATCCCCAGGTGGCTCCCCAATCCTCCCGGTGAGCTAAAATACACCCTAGCGGGCTCTTTTTCGGCGTTTTTTCTGATTGGCTGCTTTCCACGCCACCGCGCCGTCCCATTGGCTGCTCCTCCCCGTGTTCCGCCCCCACGAACCCTCCTCGGGGCGCAGCCGCGCGAGGACCGCGCCATTTGCGCCCGTTTTCCCCACAAGCACGGCTCCCAGAGCCGACTCTCCGGGGCGGCGGAGCCGCAGCGGAGCCGGCCGGGCCGGGCACTCACCGGGGCCGCGCAGAAACGGCGACGAACGGCGGCGCGGCGGGACCGCTCCGGGCTCCAGCGGGGCGCGCACACGGAAGGTAAATGGGGGCTCTCAGGTAACCAAAAGACAAGCTCAGCTGTCCTGAGAGGAGCAGGTAGAAATCAGAGGAGTTCTAAAGGGAGCGGAGGGGCAAACAGAGCGGTCTTGAGAGGGTACAAGAGGGAAAAATGAGGCCTCTGGGATGTGCCAAAAGCAAATGGGGAAGTTTTGAGGGGAAGAGAGAAAAAGAGGGGAATTTAATGAAGCAAAAGCTCAAACGGGCACCTTGATGCCACCAAAGAGCCTGCGGGCACGCAAAGGCAGGCGGGGCAATCACAGAGGAACTGGAAGGAAACGGGTTTCTGAGGGAACAAGGTGGCGAGTAAGCCTGTGAGAGGCCCAGAAGCAAATGGATGTGTCCTGAGGAGAGCAAATCGAAAGGTTCTTACCTCTGAGAAGTTCTCCTTGACTTTTGTTCCACCAGCAGCCGTCCTGTGGTCTCGGCACAGCCTGGGGATCCCTGACCTGCACCACCACAACCTTTAACAGGACATCCGGCAGTTCTAGAACCTGAATGACAAACAGCAAGTACTTCTCCAGGACAGCTTTGATGTAGGATTGTTTTATTTTGTTTTCCCTGCAGAGGACAGGGAGAAATTTCTCCTCCCCACAGTACCACTAAACACCCTACCCATGATCCTTCAGGCATTTTGGGGCTGTAACCCCCCCATCTCTCACTGGCCTGCTCCTCCAGTACCATCAGCACACCCCCCAGTAACATCATCATCACCCCCTCAAATCCCCCCTTCTTTTCTCTCCAAAAAAAGGTAGAAAAGGGAAATAGACCCCACAGGGCAGCTCCTTGCTCTCATAATGCCATTTACATATGTACATACCACAACTCCTCAAAACAGGGGGCAGCGCCCCAAACAGTCGCAGCCCCCATCCCACAGGCCGGCAGCTGCCCCATGGCACGGTGGGGAGGGAAGATGTTGCCACGTCTCCCGCTTGGGCTCTGCTCCCCCACGTTCTGTTCCCCGCCTGGGCTGCGGGATCTGCTGACCATCAGGTGTTCATAGCTCCCCCTATGAAAAACAAAAATTCAAAATTAGAGTTCAGCATCTTAAGAAAATAGCACAGAAAGAAGCAGAGGAATTAGTCAGAATAAGGGATCGCCCAGCGGCAGCGCTTGTTGGCCGTGCGCTGCAGAAAAGAAAAAAAGAAAGAAAAGAAAACAAGAAAAGGAATGATCTCTTCCAGGCGGTTTCTCTAAACAGTCGAGAGATTATAAAATTGCACGTGTCTTTTCCAAGCAGAATGAGCCTGTGATTCCACGAAAAAGGAGGGCAAGGAGCAGGTCAGCTTGTCAGAGAAAGACAGGGACAGGGCGCAAGACAAGGCGACACAGAGAGAGAGGCAAAAGGGACAGAGAGGCAGGGCAAAGGGAAGGAGAGGCCAAGATCAGAGACAAGCAGCAGGACAGAGACGGTGGGGAAAACTCCTAGAATGGGCAGCGGGAGAGACAGACCAAGGAGAAACGGGCGCCGGGCCGCGGGACAGGGAGCGGGGCAGAGGGTCACGGAAACAAAAACAAAGAGGGAACAGGACAGAGAAACGAGGGGAAAGACAAGGAGAAGGGCAGAGAAACAGGAATGGGGGCGGGCAGGGAGCAGGACCGAGAGATGGAGCGAGGAAGGGAAAAAAGGACGGGGGCAGAATGCAGGGAGAGAAACGACGACAGGGAGCAGGACAATAGCATGGGCTGCAGGACAGAGACGGAGGAATTGCAAAAACACAGACACGAGGAGCACCACAGAATGACAGCCAGGGGAAAGAGGCACAGAGAGCGGGACGGCGCCGGAGCGGAAAAAAACAAACCAAACCAACGGTGCTGGGCCGCTGGAGGGAGATACGCAGAAAGAAAAAAACACCCAGGAAGAGAGAAAAGAAAGAGGGGAGGGCTGGCTGGGGGAGGGAGGGGAAAGCAGTTAGGAAGGGCGGGAGAAGGACCGCCACAGAACAACAGAAAAGCCAGCGAGGCCAGGCAGGGCAGGGGGGGCCGTGACACTGCTTGTCTAGCAGTATAATCTGCGATCTGCCCATTTATTTCCAATTTCCTGATCACTGCTCCCTTTCGATGCCCTTTGCAACGCACGATGGCAACTTTTCTAGCAACGGCACAGCTTCCAGCAACTGGAGTATCATATTTAATCTGTCTTCCTTCTGCTGATAATCAACTTTGTTCTTTTCAAATGGCACGCACCATTCTAAAAACATACTTTGAAACAGTGCAAATATTAACCTTCTTCTCTTTGGGTAATTCTAAAGCTCGTGTGAGCGCAGCTTTCTGGGCAGAAGTCTCTGCAGGTAAAGGTTTAGTTTCGATTACCTTGTGGGTAGTTGTCACCGCATACCCGGCTTGACGTACTCCTCGCTTTACGCAGAGCTGCTTCCGACGGTGAACCAGGAGCCTTCAGCATCCTCCAGTGGCCGGCTGCTCCTTTAGATCCGGTCCGCTGGAGTAAACAGCTTCTGTTGTTTCCGAGCAATCGTACAGCACAGGCTCCGAAACAGATCCACTGAGGAGAGAAGCCGGATTGACAATGTCAGTAGTAGCAATATTTCCATCATCTTGTTCCACCCACACGGCCTGGTATTTCAGGGGACGCTAATACAGTCATTTGCTGTCCCACAGTGAGCTTACGAGCTTCCCGCACGTCGAGCGCGACAGCTGCCACGGCTCAAAGACAGCCAGGCCAGCCTTTGCTCGCTTCGTCTGGTTGCTTAGGGAAGCAGACCACGGCTCGCTCAGGAGACCTTAACCGCTGCGCCGGAACACCCAAAGCAATACTTTGCCTTTCGTGTGAGTGCAACCAAAATGGTTTGGTGACACCCGGGAGGCCCAGGGCCGGAGCCCTCGCCAGTTCCTTTTTCAGTTGCGAAAAAGCCCTCCCGGCTTCTCCCGTCCAATTCAACTCGGAGCTGTTTTCTTTTAACAGTTCGTACAAAGGCTTCACTGAGAGTCCATCATTAGGAATCCAAAGCCCGCACCAACCTGTCCTTTCGAGAAACGTCCGCAGCCCTTTTACCGTCGCCGGTTCCGGCGTCCGGCAAGCAGGTTCTTTCCGCTCTGTCCCCAGCTCTCGCCGTCCTCCGGAGATCTCCAATCCCAGATAAGTCACTCGGTGCCGCATCAGCCGGGCCTTCTGTTGGGAAACCCGATGCTCACTTAATCGCAGAAAATCAGTCAGCTTACAGTCCATCGCACACAACCCTCTTCGGGTTCTGTGCCTATAAGGAGACAACAAAGTCCCGTTGCCCGGAAGAGCTTCCCAGGCGTCACGTTCTCGTGCTAACTGGTTTCCGAAAATCACAGGGCTGCTCCTGAATCCCCGGGGTGACACGACCCAGGTTAATTGGGTCTTTCTCCCAGTAAAGGGATTTTCCCACTCAAAAGCAAAAAGCTTCTGACTCTCTTTGGCTAATGCAAGACAGAAAAAGGCATCTTTGAAATCCAACACAGTAGACCATTTGTGATTATCTCGCCATTTATCTAACAATGTGTAAGGGTTAGCTACTACCGGGTGTCAATCTGCGGTAATTTTGTTTATTGCTCTCCAATCTTGCACTAACCTATAGCTTTTACTGTCTGGTTTCTTTACAGGCCGGACTGAAGTGTTCGCTTCTGACCCACCTTCTATCAGCAGCCTAAACTGCAAAAAGTTACCGGTCATTTCTTTTACCCCTTCTCTATCCTCTAATTTCAGAGGATATTGTCTAGTTCTGACTGGTCCAGCTCCAGCTTTCAAATTGATTTTCGCTGGTTCTGCATTCTTTGATTTACCAGGAACTGCCGAAGCCCATACCCCTGCAAATACTTGATCCAATATTTCCCGAGCTATTTGGCTTTGCTTGTCAGTTTGAATCATTGCCAATTAAAATCCCGGCTCTTTTATCTTGAATCTCACTTTCCCCCGTTTGAATGTTATGATTGCTTTCAATTGTTTTCATAGGTCTCGTCTTAGTAACAGTTTTGGAGACCTAGGCGTATATAAGAACTTATACATTCCGATTGGTTTTCCTAACTTATATTTGATTGGCCGTAAAAATAAAGCTTTCTCTTGTTGGCCCGTAGCTCCCACTACAGTTACAAAATCTTTATCTAAGGGTATCGTTTCCTGGTTCAAAATAGAACAAGATACTCCAGTATCAATTAAAAACTCCATTTCTTTTCTGTGTTTCCCTGGCTTTACTATGACCGGTGGATCTGCTCGGCTGGATTCCTCAGGTTCCCGTCAATCAACTTCTGCCACTGACCACTACATCTCATCGAGGTTTCTCTATTCACGTTATCCCCAGGTGGCTCCCCAATCCTCCCGGTGAGCTAAAATACACCCTAGCGGGCTCTTTTTCGGCGTTTTTTCTGATTGGCTGCTTTCCACGCCACCGCGCCGTCCCATTGGCTGCTCCTCCCCGTGTTCCGCCCCCACGAACCCTCCTCGGGGCGCAGCCGCGCGAGGACCGCGCCATTTGCGCCCGTTTTCCCCACAAGCACGGCTCCCAGAGCCGACTCTCCGGGGCGGCGGAGCCGCAGCGGAGCCGGCCGGGCCGGGCACTCACCGGGGCCGCGCAGAAACGGCGACGAACGGCGGCGCGGCGGGACCGCTCCGGGCTCCAGCGGGGCGCGCACACGGAAGGTAAATGGGGGCTCTCAGGTAACCAAAAGACAAGCTCAGCTGTCCTGAGAGGAGCAGGTAGAAATCAGAGGAGTTCTAAAGGGAGCGGAGGGGCAAACAGAGCGGTCTTGAGAGGGTACAAGAGGGAAAAATGAGGCCTCTGGGATGTGCCAAAAGCAAATGGGGAAGTTTTGAGGGGAAGAGAGAAAAAGAGGGGAATTTAATGAAGCAAAAGCTCAAACGGGCACCTTGATGCCACCAAAGAGCCTGCGGGCACGCAAAGGCAGGCGGGGCAATCACAGAGGAACTGGAAGGAAACGGGTTTCTGAGGGAACAAGGTGGCGAGTAAGCCTGTGAGAGGCCCAGAAGCAAATGGATGTGTCCTGAGGAGAGCAAATCGAAAGGTTCTTACCTCTGAGAAGTTCTCCTTGACTTTTGTTCCACCAGCAGCCGTCCTGTGGTCTCGGCACAGCCTGGGGATCCCTGACCTGCACCACCACAACCTTTAACAGGACATCCGGCAGTTCTAGAACCTGAATGACAAACAGCAAGTACTTCTCCAGGACAGCTTTGATGTAGGATTGTTTTATTTTGTTTTCCCTGCAGAGGACAGGGAGAAATTTCTCCTCCCCACAGTACCACTAAACACCCTACCCATGATCCTTCAGGCATTTTGGGGCTGTAACCCCCCCATCTCTCACTGGCCTGCTCCTCCAGTACCATCAGCACACCCCCCAGTAACATCATCATCACCCCCTCAAATCCCCCCTTCTTTTCTCTCCAAAAAAAGGTAGAAAAGGGAAATAGACCCCACAGGGCAGCTCCTTGCTCTCATAATGCCATTTACATATGTACATACCACAACTCCTCAAAACAGGGGGCAGCGCCCCAAACAGTCGCAGCCCCCATCCCACAGGCCGGCAGCTGCCCCATGGCACGGTGGGGAGGGAAGATGTTGCCACGTCTCCCGCTTGGGCTCTGCTCCCCCACGTTCTGTTCCCCGCCTGGGCTGCGGGATCTGCTGACCATCAGGTGTTCATAGCTCCCCCTATGAAAAACAAAAATTCAAAATTAGAGTTCAGCATCTTAAGAAAATAGCACAGAAAGAAGCAGAGGAATTAGTCAGAATAAGGGATCGCCCAGCGGCAGCGCTTGTTGGCCGTGCGCTGCAGAAAAGAAAAAAAGAAAGAAAAGAAAACAAGAAAAGGAATGATCTCTTCCAGGCGGTTTCTCTAAACAGTCGAGAGATTATAAAATTGCACGTGTCTTTTCCAAGCAGAATGAGCCTGTGATTCCACGAAAAAGGAGGGCAAGGAGCAGGTCAGCTTGTCAGAGAAAGACAGGGACAGGGCGCAAGACAAGGCGACACAGAGAGAGAGGCAAAAGGGACAGAGAGGCAGGGCAAAGGGAAGGAGAGGCCAAGATCAGAGACAAGCAGCAGGACAGAGACGGTGGGGAAAACTCCTAGAATGGGCAGCGGGAGAGACAGACCAAGGAGAAACGGGCGCCGGGCCGCGGGACAGGGAGCGGGGCAGAGGGTCACGGAAACAAAAACAAAGAGGGAACAGGACAGAGAAACGAGGGGAAAGACAAGGAGAAGGGCAGAGAAACAGGAATGGGGGCGGGCAGGGAGCAGGACCGAGAGATGGAGCGAGGAAGGGAAAAAAGGACGGGGGCAGAATGCAGGGAGAGAAACGACGACAGGGAGCAGGACAATAGCATGGGCTGCAGGACAGAGACGGAGGAATTGCAAAAACACAGACACGAGGAGCACCACAGAATGACAGCCAGGGGAAAGAGGCACAGAGAGCGGGACGGCGCCGGAGCGGAAAAAAACAAACCAAACCAACGGTGCTGGGCCGCTGGAGGGAGATACGCAGAAAGAAAAAAACACCCAGGAAGAGAGAAAAGAAAGAGGGGATGGCTGGCTGGGGGAGGGAGGGGAAAGCAGTTAGGAAGGGTGGGAGAAGGACCGCCACAGAACAACAGAAAAGCCAGCGAGGCCAGGCAGGGCAGGGGGGGCCGTGACACTGCTTGTCTAGCAGTATAATCTGCGATCTGCCCATTTATTTCCAATTTCCTGATCACTGCTCCCTTTCGATGCCCTTTGCAACGCACGATGGCAACTTTTCTAGCAACGGCACAGCTTCCAGCAACTGGAGTATCATATTTAATCTGTCTTCCTTCTGCTGATAATCAACTTTGTTCTTTTCAAATGGCACGCACCATTCTAAAAACATACTTTGAAACAGTGAAAATATTAACCTTCTTCTCTTTGGGTAATTCTAAAGCTCGTGTGAGCGCAGCTTTCTGGGCAGAAGTCTCTGCAGGTAAAGGTTTAGTTTCGATTACCTTGTGGGTAGTTGTCACCGCACACCCGGCTTGACGTACTCCTCGCTTTACGCAGAGCTGCTTCCGACGGTGAACCAGGAGCCTTCAGCATCCTCCAGTGGCCGGCTGCTCCTTTAGATCCGGTCCGCTGGAGTAAACAGCTTCTGTTGTTTCCGAGCAATCGTACATCACAGGCTCCGAAACAGATCCACTGAGGAGAGAAGCCGGATTGACAACGTCAGTAGTAGCAATATTTCCATCATCTTGTTCCACCCACACGGCCTGGTATTTCAGGGGACGCTAATACAGTCATTTGCTGTCCCACAGTGAGCTTACGAGCTTCCCGCACGTCGAGCGCGACAGCTGCCACGGCTCAAAGACAGCCAGGCCAGCCTTTGCTCGCTTCGTCTGGTTGCTTAGGGAAGCAGACCACGGCTCGCTCAGGAGACCTTAACCGCTGCGCCGGAACACCCAAAGCAATACTTTGCCTTTCGTGTGAGTGCAACCAAAATGGTTTGGTGACACCCGGGAGGCCCAGGGCCGGAGCCCTCGCCAGTTCCTTTTTCAGTTGCGAAAAAGCCCTCCCGGCTTCTCCCGTCCAATTCAACTCGGAGCTGTTTTCTTTTAACAGTTCGTACAAAGGCTTCACTGAGAGTCCATCATTAGGAATCCAAAGCCCGCACCAACCTGTCCTTTCGAGAAACGTCCGCAGCCCTTTTACCGTCGCCGGTTCCGGCGTCCGGCAAACAGGTTCTTTCCGCTCTGTCCCCAGCTCTCGCCATCCTCCGGAGATCTCCAGTCCCAGATAAGTCACTCGGTGCCGCAGCAGCCGGGCCTTCTGTTGGGAAACCCGATGCTCACTTAATCGCAGAAAATCAGTCAGCTTACAGTCCATCGCACACAACCCTCTTCGGGTTCTGTGCCTATAAGGAGACAACAAAGTCCCGTTGCCCGGAAGAGCTTCCCAGGCGTCACGTTCTCGTGCTAACTGGTTTCCGAAAATCACAGGGCTGCTCCTGAATCCCCGGGGTGACACGACCCAGGTTAATTGGGTCTTTCTCCCAGTAAAGGGATTTTCCCACTCAAAAGCAAAAAGCTTCTGACTCTCTTTGGCTAATGCAAGACAGAAAAAGGCATCTTTGAAATCCAACACAGTAGACCATTTGTGATTATCTCGCCATTTATCTAACAATGTGTAAGGGTTAGCTACTACCGGGTGTCAATCTGCGGTAATTTTGTTTATTGCTCTCCAATCTTGCACTAACCTATAGCTTTTACTGTCTGGTTTCTTTACAGGCCGGATTGAAGTGTTCGCTTCTGACCCACCTTCTATCAGCAGCCTAAACTGCAAAAAGTTACCGGTCATTTCTTTTACCCCTTCTCTATCCTCTAATTTCAGAGGATATTGTCTAGTTCTGACTGGTCCAGCTCCAGCTTTCAAATTAATTTTCGCTGGTTCTGCATTCTTTGATTTACCAGGAACTGCCGAAGCCCATACCCCTGCAAATACTTGATCCAATATTTCCCGAGCTATTTGGCTTTGCTTGTCAGTTTGAATCATTGCCAATTAAAATCCCGGCTCTTTTATCTTGAATCTCACTTTCCCCCGTTTGAATGTTATGATTGCTTTCAATTGTTTTCATAGGTCTCGTCTTAGTAACAGTTTTGGAGACCTAGGCATATATAAGAACTTATACATTCCGATTGGTTTTCCTAACTTATATTTGATTGGCCGTAAAAATAAAGCTTTCTTTTGCTGGCCAGTAGCTCCCGCTACAGTTACAAAATCTTTATCTAAGGGTATCGTTTCCTGGTTCAAAATAGAACAAGATACTCCAGTATCAATTAAAAACTCCATTCCTTTCCTGTGTTTCCCTGGCTTTACTAGGACCGGTGGATCTGCTCGGCTGGATTCCTCAGGTTCCCGTCAATCAACTTCTGCCACTGGCCATTACATGCCATCGAGGTTTCTCTATTCACGTTATCCCCAGGGGGCTCCCCAATCCTCCCGGTGAGCTAAAATACACCCTAGCGGGCTCTTTTTCGGCGTTTTTTCTGATTGGCTGCTTTCCACGCCACCGCGCCGTCCCATTGGCTGCTCCTCCCCGTGTTCCGCCCCCACGAACCCTCCTCGGGGCGCAGCCGCGCGAGGACCGCGCCATTTGCGCCCGTTTTCCCCACAAGCACGGCTCCCAGAGCCGACTCTCCGGGGCGGCGGAGCCGCAGCGGAGCCGGCCGGGCCGGGCACTCACCGGGGCCGCGCAGAAACGGCGACGAACGGCGGCGCGGCGGGACCGCTCCGGGCTCCAGCGGGGCGCGCACACGGCCGCCGAGAGCGCCGCTCGCGCTTGCCAGCGGCCATCTTTGCGCATGCGTACCGGGAAGCCCGCGGGACTCGCCCCCTCCTGCCCGCCCCTTCGCTTCCCTTCCCGCAACCCGATTGGCTGCCTATGCACGTCAATTTCCATTCTCCCCGCCTATCACCACCCCTCCCCGTTTGCCCCGCGCTGCGCTCCGCTCCGCCCCTCCAGCTTTCTCGCGCCTCCTGATTGGCCCGCTCTGCACCCCCCTTCGCGTTCTCTCCACCCACTCGCTGGAACCTCCAGGCGATTTGCATAGCCGGCGCGGCTTTCCCTTCTATTTAATTTCTGCTTCCATTTCCAGTTCTTTCTCGGTCCCTTAGAGCCCTCGGATGCTCCATCTGCATACATATATATATACACACATATATAAAATATACATATAGGTATCTCTCTATATAGCATCTATAGAGACTTAATTTCATATGTGTATATATACATATGCATAAATATATATGACTAGAAATAGAAATACAGCTTCCCAGGGAAAACAACTCCCATGGCGCTGGGCTGCAGAGCAGCGAGTGGGTGGGGAGGACAGAGCTACGGGGGGAGACAAGGGGCGCTTTGGGGCAGCGCAGGTGCCCCGGGGGTCCGCGAGCAACGGGGCGACGGGGGGGCAGTGTGGAACGGGGGGGCCGGAGAGGAGAGAGGAGGGAGCGGGGACACGTCTCACGGGGGAAAAAATGCCCGCGGGGCACGTTTGGAGAGAAATCGTTTGGGGAGGGGCAGAGACACGCGGGAGGCAGCGCAAGTAGAAAGGTGCGCGGGGCGGGGGGGGCACGGGACATGTGTGGGGGTGACCTGCACCTGGGGGGTCCACCCGGGACCACCCACAGCAGACGACTCACCTGGGACAACCCGCAAAGGAGAATTCGCTCTGAAGAACTGACCCACGACAGAGACTCCACACCGGATCATCCCCAGCAATGCCCCTGCAACTGCTGGCGTTTCACTCCGTATTTGCCCCAAAACGGGGGTAGTGTGCCTGTCCGTAAGACAAGTTGGTTTTTTTTTTTTTTCCTTAACCTCTTCAAAAATGCCTAATTTTGAGAGGTTTGGGCACTTTTTCACAACATGCTTTTGGTTTAATGCACGAAAATATGGTTCATTTTGCTTTCCAGCTGCGCGCAGCCAGGGAGAGTTCGCTTTCCCCAGGGCCTAAAATTGTTCTTTTTCTTATTATTTTCCCCATTGCACATGCAGACTCGGGGTGTTCGGCGTGTTTCGCAGCTGCTGTGGCGGTTCATGCTCTCTGTGCGCAGCCCCAGAAGGGGGCATCAGGCGTTCACAGCTCCCCCTCTGAAAAACAAAAGCTCCAAATTAGAGTTCAGCGTCTGAAAAAAAATAGCGCAGAAGAAAGCAGAGGAATTCAGTCGGAATAAGGGAGAGGAGAGCAGCTGAGCTAACGGAGGATTTGGGGGAAATGAGCCACCTTGAAACACAAGGCATCTTTTAAAAGACAGAGCGAGTTGAGCAATTCGAGACAACATTAAGACAAACTGACACCATTTGGGACACACTCAGCGGACAAGGAAACGCTCTCGCTGACGCTAGAAAGCGTCTCGCCCCTTCCCTCCGGCACCGCCGCAGGAGACAACCCCAGCGAGGCCGCGGGACGGGCTCGCGCCGCCAGCGGGATCTGCGCTCACGGATCCGCCGCCACAGCTCCGGCCCTCGCGACGCTGCTGCTGCTGCTGCTGCGCATCTGGCTCAGTCAGTAAAGCTGAAAGCGTGCAGCTCCAGAGAGCGACGCTAAAAAGTAAAGAACCAACCGCGGTCATTCACTTTATACTAAAAAGGCGTGCGGATGGTTACTTACACCAGAAAAAACCCTTCTCTTCCATTTTCCTTTGGCGTTTCCTTTGGCACGGGCGCCTGCGCCATCGCCCAGCGGCAGCGCTTGCTGGCCGTGCGCTGCAGTACCCGAGTTTCGCCACACGACGGCAGCACCGAGGCGCGCCGCGGCACCGCATTGGGGCGGCCGCCTGCAGTACCGCGCTTTGCCCACAGGGCGGCAGCACTGAGACCCGGCGCGGCAGCCCCGGGCGAGCAGGCGGGCCGCGTTCCGCGGGAATCCCGCAAAAAAACCCAAACCAAAACAAACCAAAAAAACCAGAGAGCCGCGGCAGGAAAGCGCCCCTGTTGCACGGACGGCCGCAAGTCCCAAAAACGAACACCGCCGCCCGCCAGCCCGGTGCCGGAAGGCTAACGCGCCCCGCTTGCTCTGCTGGCCGACGGCACCCGGAGGCAGCGCCTCTGAGTCCCGACCCCAGCAGTCCCCGGCCCGCGGCAGCATGCAAGCACGCGATCGGCCCGCTCTGCACTTGAATTGCCATTCCCTCCGCCCATCGCCTCCCCGCCCGAAGCGCAAAGCCACGTGCATATTGGGCGCGAGGTCTTGCGCTGTCTTTTTGTGTGTGCGTTTTCTTTTTCTTTCTCTTGTGCCACGTTGTCCAGAAAGGGGAAGCTGAGCGCGTGGGTGCCACGGCTCCACGGGGCTCCTCTCCACGGGGAGGGCGCTCGGGCCGGGAAGGACCCTGAGCCTGGCGTGGGTGGACACATCCCATCACACGTACAGACACAGAACCCGCCGGGCCTCGCCCTGAGCTTCCGCACTTCCGCCAAAGCGGCAACCCGCTCGCCACGCCGCCGAACCTGCAACCGCACCTTAGCTCTGTTTTTAAACATCCCCCTGACAAAAGGGGGCTGCGCCGCTCCCGGAGAGACTGCAATACCGGGAACGGGCGCTGCACCGGAGACACGGCTCCAGGCCGCAGACCTTTAGCCCACCTGCCCTAAGAGTCACATGCCTCTCACCAGCTTCGCGAGCTCGGCCATGAGGGCAGGAGGGGGAAACCTAACTAAACACCTCCCCACCGCACTGGCCCATCCCGTTCCTCCTGTTCCAACGTCACGGTCACCCTCGCCACGCCCGCACTCACCTGCCGCCTATTTCGCCGCTCCGTTCCCCTCGCTCCCTCCCACCGTCCCGCCGCGCTCAGCGGGCACCGACACCCGGCGGGAGGTTCCCGCCTGTCACCTCATGCCCCTCTGCCGGCTCCGGGGACCTCACCAAGGACTGCCCTGCCCTGAACCGCCTGCCTCCAGATCCCCGGGAGCCGGCCGCAGCGAGAGCTCCGCAGCCTCCCGTCCCTCGCCCCGACGCCCGTCCCGTTCATTCCCGGTACCCCCCCGAGACACCACGGACACGCTTGCCAGGGAGCTAGCTATTCCAACTGGATTGAGTCGGCGCGCTCTCATTGGCTGCTTTCCACTCCACCGCGCTGTCCTCCTATTGGATGCTCCTTCCCGCGCTCCGCCCCCACAAGCCCGCGCCTGCGCCGGACCTGACTGAGGACTGCGCCCATTTGGGCATGCGCAGTAGGGACTTCACAAGCACCGCCCCTCCCGCAACCTCATTGGCTGCCTACGCACGTCAATCGCCATTCTCTCCGCCTATCAGCGCTCCGCCCCTCAACCTTGCTCGCGCCGTCTGATTGGCCCGCTCTGCATCCTCACTCGCCTGCTCGCCGCCCTGCGGGGACCCCGAGCCCATTTGGCCGTGCAGCTTCAAAGACGGAAACTAAAAAGCAAAGAACAAACCGCGGTCATTCGCTTATCCTAAAAAGGTGTGCGGATGCCTACCCACACCACAAAAAGCCCTTAGCTTTCATTTTCCTCCGGCACTACAATTGCATAGGTGTGAACTCGTAAAATTAAACCATCCATCTCCCAGACACACGCTTCGAACTTGACTACGGTGGGTTTCTGTTTGTCTTACACCAACGGACTTGCACATTTCTGAGCAAACACATTCCTTTTGAAGCACAGCCCCTCCCGGGGGAAAAACACGTCTTAGTCATTGAAAAAAATAAAATCCGACTTGGAGCTCCCAAACATTAGGGAGCGGCGGGGAAACAAACGAAAGCGAAGACCAACAGCAGCATCGTAAAGTAGTATTCAGCTTCAATTCTGATCACGTACTTAAAAGCCTCTCTCAGCCCTACGAACGATTAGTCCTTTTCTGGAAGGACACATTTTTTCACCTGAATGTCCTCAATTGAAGACTCCACTAAACAGAACGGGGATCGAGCCGCAGGACAACATGCCATCGACATATTAACAAGGAAAAAAAACCCACAAGTAAACCCCAGGTTCGATTACTAGTTTCCATCCCGTTGCATTCCTTACATTTCAACTGGCACCCAGGTGCTCCAAAATTAACTATACCCATGCCACTTCTCACTAAAAATTCAGTTCTACGTTTAAACATTCAAGGCTATTTCCAGTGTGCCCATAACTTCACTGTGAACAAAGACAAGAGAAACGCTCGACCCTAAGGAGCGCCAGCCGGCAGGTTTCTCCCCCCTCTGCCCGGGACCGAGAAGACGCCGCCGCCGCTGCCGCCTCCTGCCGCCTCCTCGCCCGTGCCCACTCGCAGCGGGGCTGCCCCACGACAGCCGGGGGCCTCTTTTTTTTTCCCGGCGGCCGGTCCGACCGCTGCCCCCCCGCTTTCTGACGGCCACGGCCACGACCCCGCCCGCAGCGGCAGCGCCCCCCTCGCCCCCGCCCCGGCACGGGCACAGGGCGCCGCTTCCCAGCTGCAGTACCGGCCTGTGGCCACCAGACGGCAGCACCGAGCGCGGTCGCGCCGCGCCCCCCGCGCCGCCGCAGCGCGCCCGCTTCTTTTCAGACCCCTGGCCCTTCTTCTTGACCCGTGGGCAGCTTCAGCTGCCCTGGAACGCGCTTTCCCAGAGCCGCGCGGATGACAGACACGCATACCCACGTACACTTCCCCAAGCCTAAGCGTAGCCAGGATTCCCTTCCTCGCCCTCAACGTTTTTGTTCAAGAGTCCAGCAGCTCACCTGTCCTCGCGAGCTGCCTCGCTGCAAACAAACGAACAGAAAAGGAAAAAAAAAGAAAAGAAAACAAGAAAAGGAATGATCTCTTCCAGGCAGTTTCTCGAAAGAGCCGAGAGATTATAAAATTGCACGTGTCTTTTCCAAGCAGGATGAGCCTGTGATTCCACGAAATAGGAGGGCAAGGAGCAGGTCAGCTTGTCAGAGAAAGACAGGGACAGGGCGCAAGACAAGGCGACACAGAGAGAGAGGCAAAAGGGACAGGGAGGCAGGGCAAAGGGAAGGAGAGGCCAAGATCAGAGACAAGCAGCAGGACAGAGACGGTGGGGAAAACTCCTAGAACGGGCAGCGGGAGAGACAGACCAAGGAGAAACGGGCGCCGGGCCGCGGGACAGGGAGCGGGGCAGAGGGTCACGGAAACAAAAACAAAGAGGGAACGAGACAGAGAAACGAGGGGAAAGACAAGGAGAAGGGCAGAGAAACAGGAACGGGGGCGGGCAGGGAGCAGGACCGAGAGATGGAGCGAGGAAGGGAAAAAAGGACGGGGGCAGAATGCAGGGAGAGAAACGACGACAGGGAGCGGGACAATAGCATGGGCTGCAGGATAGAGACGGAGGAATTGCAAAAACACAGACACGAGGAGCACCACAGAATGACAGCCAGGGGAAAGAGGCACAGAGAGCGGGACGGCGCCGGAGCGGAAAAAAACAAACCAAACCAACGGTGCTGGGCCGCTGGAGGGAGATACGCAGAAAGAAAAAAACACCCAGGAAGAGAGAAAAGAAAGAGGGGATGGCTGGCTGGGGGAGGGAGGGGAAAGCAGTTAGGAAGGGCGGGAGAAGGACCGCCACAGAACAACAGAAAAGCCAGCGAGGCCAGGCAGGGCAGGGGGGGCCGTGACACTGCTTGTCTAGCAGTATAATCTGTGATCTGCCCATTTATTTCCAATTTCCTGATCACTGCTCCCTTTCGATGCCCTTTGCAACGCACGATGGCAACTTTTCTAGTAACGGCACAGCTTCCAACAATTGGAGCATCATATTTAATCTGTCTTCCTTCTGCTGATAATCAACTTTGTTCTTTTCAAATGGCACGCACCATTCTAAAAACATACTTTGAAACAGTGAAAATATTAACCTTCTTCTCTTTGGGTAATTCTAAAGCTCGTGTGAGCGCAGCTTTCTGGGCAGAAGTCTCTGCAGGTAAAGGTTTAGTTTCGATTACCTTGTGGGTAGTTGTCACCGCATACCCGGCTTGACGTACTCCTCGCTTTACGCAGAGCTGCTTCCGACGGTGAACCAGGAGCCTTCAGCATCCTCCAGTGGCCGGCTGCTCCTTTAGATCCGGTCCGCTGGAGTAAACAGCTTCTGTTGTTTCCGAGCAATCGGACACCACAGGCTCCGAAACAGATCCACTGAGGAGAGAAGCCGGATTGACAATGTCAGTAGTAGCAATATTTCCATCATCTTGTTCCACCCACACGGCCTGGTATTTCAGGGGACGCTAATACAGTCATTTGCTGTCCCACAGTGAGCTTACGAGCTTCCCGCACGTCGAGCGCGACAGCTGCCACGGCTCAAAGACAGCCAGGCCAGCCTTTGCTCGCTTCGTCTGGTTGCTTAGGGAAGCAGACCACGGCTCGCTCAGGAGACCTTAACCGCTGCGCCGGAACACCCAAAGCAATACTTTGCCTTTCGTGTGAGTGCAACCAAAATGGTTTGGTGACACCTGGGAGGCCCAGGGCCGGAGCCCTCGCCAGTTCCTTTTTCAGTTGCGAAAAAGCCCTCCCGGCTTCTCCCGTCCAATTCAACTCGGAGCTGTTTTCTTTTAACAGTTCGTACAAAGGCTTCACTGAGAGTCCATCATTAGAAATCCAAAGCCCGCACCAACCTGTCCTTTCGAGAAACGTCCGCAGCCCTTTTACCGTCGCCGGTTCCGGCGTCCGGCAAGCAGGTTCTTTCCGCTCTGTCCCCAGCTCTCGCCGTCCTCCGGAGATCTCCAATCCCAGATAAGTCACTCGGTGCCGCATCAGCCGGGCCTTCTGTTGGGAAACCCGATGCTCACTTAATCGCAGAAAATCAGTCAGCTTACAGTCCATTGCACACAACCCTCTTTGGGTTTTGTGCCTATAAGGAGACAACAAAGTCCCATTGCCCGGAAGAGCTTCCCAGGCGTCACGTTCTCGTGCTAACTGGTTTCCGAAAATCACAGGGCTGCTCCTGAATCCCCGGGGTGACACGACCCAGGTTAATTGGGTCTTTCTCCCACTTAAAGGGATTTTCCCACTCAAAAGCAAAAAGCTTCTGACTCTCTTTGGCTAATGCAAGACAGAAAAAGGCATCTTTGAAATCCAACACAGTAGACCATTTGTGATTATCTCGCCATTTATCTAACAATGTGTAAGGGTTAGCTACTACCGGGTGTCAATCTGCGGTAATTTTGTTTATTGCTCTCCAATCTTGCACTAACCTATAGCTTTTACTGTCTGGTTTCTTTACAGGCCGGACTGAAGTGTTCGCTTCTGACTCACATTCTATCAGCAGCCTAAACTGCAAAAAGTTACCGGTCATTTCTTTTACCCCTTCTCTATCCTCTAATTTCAGAGGATATTGTCTAGTTCTGACTGGTCCAGCTCCAGCTTTCAAATTGATTTTCACTGGTTCTGCATTCTTTGATTTACCAGGAACTGCCGAAGCCCATACCCCTGCAAATACTTGATCCAATATTTCCCGAGCTATTTGGCTTTGCTTGTCAGTTTGAATCATTGCCAATTAAAATCTCGGCTCTTTTATCTTGAATCTCACTTTCCCCCGTTTGAATGTTACGATTGCTTTCAATTGTTTTCATAGGTCTCGTCTTAGTAACAGTTTTGGAGACCTAGGCATATATAAGAACTTATACATTCCGATTGGTTTTCCTAACTTATATTTGATTGGCCGTAAAAATAAAGCTTTCTTTTGCTGGCCAGTAGCTCCCGCTACAGTTACAAAGCGGCAGCACGAGAGCTCGCCCGTGCAAGGCAAGGGGACCATCTGTTTCAAAGGCTGCTTTTTGTTAGGCAAGATCTTTCGTATCAGATGTAAGAGCTATAACACCAGAGATATCACACAGAAAATGCTAAATGTTATACAACTCTTTTGTCTCTAAAATAATGAAAGGGATATAGTTCATTATCAAAAAGAACTGTGTTCCTCATACAAAGTAAATGCTTATCTCAGGTATGTTTTGGGGAAAAAGCATGAAGGAGATGGCCTTTCAGTACTGAGGATAATAATTTAGTAACATATGAAAAGCAGTGTTTTCTAATACTATGGAAAAAATAAAATCATCTTGCAGTCATAAAAGTTGGAGCAACAGCCTATGTTACACATTACCATTGCTCATCATTTTGTCCAGGTGCAGGACAACTGGCTTCGTACTTTTTCTTTAAGCCTTTCAAATACATACGCAAACTCTCTGGATCCAGTCGAGAATTCCTGGCGGTCTGAACCAGTCTCATCGCTAACTGGTACACAGCTCTCTGTTTCATCATCTCGGGAGTGCTCTTCTGCCTGTGCTGTTCTTACAAACATACGCATGTATTAAAACATGAAATCGGTGATGTCCTATTATTAAAATACTAGTATTAGCTATTTTCAAGGCTATTTCTGATCTCCTGATTCTTGGTTTGTACACCAACATCACATCCCAATACTCCTTAACCCTAAGGACTGCTTTGTATTGTCGCCTAACGGTGACCTTCAGTGTAATCTTTTATAACGGGTTCTGGAAATACCCATCTATTTTCATAAAACCATAGGCACTGCTTATCCTTTATCCTTTCAGGAACTGAAAACTTATTTGAGTTTTATAAAAATGGCAAATTACAGTATTGTAATTTTCTACTACATACCAAAATTTGTTTTGCGATATGATTCGTGATTTCCTTTGCATCCAAAATTACAGATGATGGTAGGGAGGAAACTTCGGCAGCTTTTAATCCTAAACATATAAAATACAAATCAGGAAATTTTTTAAATTTTTTGCATTCCAGTGTTTGCCAGAATTAACCTAGCCTGCTTTCTAAAGGATGAAGTTTTCATTTTTATTAAAATAATTTTATTATATGTTTTTTCTTTGTCTTCTTTTTCAAGAGTAAACTATATGGTTCTGAGAGTTACAAAATAAAATGTCTAATTTGCTACTTCTAAGATACACTCCCACATAAAGTTACTGCTGGTAATACTGTAACTGGGCAAAATGAAACACATCAGGGATTAAAGGAAAAAAAGGGAAAAGGTTAAAAACGGCACAGTGGTGTTAACAGCTTTCTCCATTTGGTTTTTGTTGATTTGTGGGGGGTTTTGTTTGCTTGTTTTTTGTTTTTTTAATCTGGCAGGTGAGAAAATACTGAGGTTGTGCTAAATACGCTCTCCATTAAATCCAGACATCCAGTGGATATGGATGTCATGTTCCAACTTCTACTCTGCTGCGAGTACCCAAACTGCCAGATACTCAGGGTAAGAAAGAGATGTAAAATATTTTTTCTGCCCTAACATGATTTTTTTTTACATTTCATTTGCCTGTGGTCCTGGCTGTTCTGAGGAAATTCTGTGCTGCATCAGGTGCTTTAATACTGTAGGGTTAAAAACCAAAAAGGGTCAAGAAGAGCCATTGCACGCTTTCTTCGAATGGAGCTTTGCTCACGTAAGGTAGAGCCAAGACGCCAACACTGAGTTACCAAAGGTCTCCAGTTCTCTGAGAACACTCTCTAAACACAGGATTTTTCTGAGTGGTGTTGTAGCATCTGAAATTGAGCTTGTGCTGCCAAAGGTAAAGGAACTTATTCTGAAATTCTGATAAGGAAGCATTTTAAATCCAGTTAATTGAAGTTTGGCTGGAATAATTTGCAGTCTTCAGTTATCACTACTTTGCACAAAGTCACATTTTGCTAATTTCCCGTTGATTAAATGTCACCTAAATCAAGGATCCCACTTCAGAATCTGGTGTTTGAAAAACAGGATCTCTGTAACTCTTTAAAACATGTAGTTACACCTTACTGTCACTCACTCCTTTCTTTATTGACCCATAATCTGTCAATCTCTACAGTCTTCAGTGTTATTTATTCTGAAGTTAAAAGAGAAGTAAAGCCACTTTCCGGAGCACACTGATGCTTTAGTGGAACCTTCCAAAATAGCCTTAGGCTGATGCAGTAAAATTCCTGCCCTTTTTTCAAGAAACACGATTCCTTTTTGCTAATCAAAAAGGGCCAAGCTGCTATTTAACTGATAAATCACTACTTATGGCAGACACATCATGAGTTCTTTGTAACACAAACCTCAGCATTCACAGCATTTAGTTTCTCCAGAGCTTTACCCAAGTACTGTGTGCTCAGAACAACTCATCTCATTCAAACAGAGGTGAATCAAGTAGCTAATGACATCACTAATTTTTTTTTTTACTATGAAATTTCATCTAAGTTCTTCCTTTTACCTCAAACTACTATTTCACTACATGGTTACTTAAAACATTCAAGTAATTTGGAACATCCTACAGATCTGCAGTTGTTCCCCTACGAGAGAGACACAAACTCAGCAGAAATCTGTTAGCAGAAAAATATTGTTAGATGTCTAATAACTGAAATAGTATCTTTTACAATCTTTACTAAGTTTAAGTCTTAGTAGAATCCATTACCATAGTTCTTTTCCTCCGTACAGCCTTTAGAGAGTGTGTAAGTGTAAGCAATTTTCTCTTTATTTCCAGCATTGCTTCTGACATGTTGCACTTCAAAGTGGTAATTTTCCACATTGGGATATAAAGCATCTATATGACACAGTTCCAAAAAATGTGTAGCAAACAATGTAAATGCCTAAATAAGGAAACAAGAAATAAAATTTATTTTGGAAATGATCCTAGAATAAATTACAATAAATAAGAAAAATTAAATTATCTCACAGATGTCCAGGTTTTCCTCAAAAACATTGAAAATTTGTCTTTAAATTACTAAAGCAAATTAAAATCTTTAAGCCATGAGTTCTATCGCTGGCAAGGATATCTTTTCCAAGTGGGGATTTTCCCACTCCTTCCTCAATAGAAGTTAAAGAATATCAGAAGTAACAGGAAATCCATGATGCTTACAAAATTTGACTAGGGTTAAATAGAATGATTGTCAAATGGTTGCCTTAATACTCCCAAGGAATGTTTTGCCAAAAGTACAAGCCACAGAAAATATCTGAGCGTTTCAAACCAAACCACAGAAGTACTCTGGATAAACTCTGGAGAGAAACAAAACACCTACACACTCATTTCAAAAAGCTGACGCCAGCCTGAGGCTGATCGCACGACTACGAACAGAGGTGAAACTTCCGACCCAGCTGAAACCATCTCCCACTCTTCTGAACAAGCCTCTCACCTCTGTGACCAGTTCCGAAGTTGTGCAGAGCTAGCAGTCTTTTGGAAAGGTAGCAGCCGGGTACAGAGGTTCACCTTTGACATTCAAGCATCCAAAGCTGTACTGAGCACAGCCAGGACTGGGTTGTTCTCTTCCTAGACAGAGATGCAAGCTTGCAAGCCAGCTGGAGGGAGACGGTGACCGCCGCACTGGTTTTGGCCGAGACAGCGCCAGCTTTCTTCACAGCAGCTTGTACGGTGCCACGTTTTGGATTTGTGTTGGTGACACACCCGTGTTTTAGCTGTGGCTGAGCAGCGTCAAGGCCTTTTCTGGTCCTGCTGCTGCCCCGCCAGGGCAGGCTGGGGGTGCACAGGGGCTGGGAGGGGACACAGCCGGGACAGCTGACCCCACCGGCCCAGGGGACATCACGCGACACGATGCAGCAACAAAAGCTGCGGGGAGGATGGAGAAAGGAGGGGCGTTCAGAGTCAGGGTGTTTGTCCTCCCACGTCACCGTGACGTGTGCTGAAGTCCTGCTGACCTGGGGACAGCTGAACACCCGCCTGCGATGGGGAGCAGTGGATGGAACCCCCGTTTTGCGTTGCTCGCACGCACAGCTTTGCTTTACGTATAACTGTCTTTATCTGAGCTCACGTGTTTTCACACTTTTACCCTTCCAATTCTGTCCCGCAGCCACTGTGGGGGAGCGAGCGAGTGGCTGCGTGGGGCTTGGCTGCCCACCGGGGTTAAACCACAGCAGCCAGTGAACAGAAGCACAGTTTCTGTCAGCATTTTTTCATCACCATAATTCTTACTTTTCACCAGGTATGAAAAAAAATCATATTTGGGCAAGAAATCTGTACAAAACTCAAGGTAAATTACGAGAAAAAATTATATTTACTTTCAGTATGAGAAAATAATTAAAAGGTTTGTTTTGTGGGGGGTTTTTTTCAAAACAGAATTACCTTTAAATTCAACAGATATTCACAGGCAGCATAGCAAATGCCAATACCTTCTTCAGCACTGGTACCTCTGCCAAGTTCGTCCATGATGATAAGTGATTTGTCATTAGCGTTTTGTATGATATATGTTATCTAGGAAAATATTTAATGTGTTATCATTCCTATAAATGCTCGTTAAAAAATCCCTAATAGGCATACTACTGCTAATAGGAATACTTCGTGTTATTCAGATGAAACGCAGAAATTTGAAAAAATCTTGTCACATCCACAAATTTTACCTTTTCACAGCTTTCAAATAGCTATCAATTCTAATCAAGCAAAGACTCACACTACAGCACTCTCTTCCACTGAACGTATCATTTTCCCTCAAAATCATATCGGTTTGGGAGAGGGAATCGAGAGGGCTTGGGCTCCTACGAATAATCATTTAAGGTCTAAGACATAACAAAACATTGAAACTCCTGTCCAACAGAGCACTGATTTTTATTCATATTCGGATACCTTTTCATTTAAGATGTGCCTCGTTCTCTAGGGTTTACCATCAAGGTAACAGATGAAAGGTAAATTTTGGACTACTATTCAAAGTACACTCTTTCAGTGGAAAAATATATATATATACACACACTAGTACAATTTCTATTAGCTTAACAGTAAAAATGAGCCTTGGATCCTGGATTAGCTATGTTTAATACCTCTTTCATTTCCTTCATGAATGTTGAAGAATTTGTTTCTATATCATCATCCATACCTATTCTGGTAAAAATTTGCTCTGCAATTCGAAAAGAACAATACTCTGCTGGGACATACGAACCTACAAAACAAGTAAAATATTAGTTTTCTCACACCAGTGTGGCAAATGCCAATTTCCCTGAATATGCCAGTGGGGAAAAAACAAAGAAACAAACAAAACCAAAACCGACAATAAAACACCAAATCAGATTTACACTCGGTCTTCCTGCATTGTAGAGAATGCATCTTGTTCTTGTTCTATAAAGTTTCATAAGATTATGTTCAGTCATTACTTTTTAAGAAAAAATTGCTATATAGATACCACGATTAAAGAAGCTTGTCAATAAAACCTTACAAAATCATGCGCCTGAAGCTGTGTGTCAGTCTAAAGGGATGCAAAAGTGAGAATAAACACTAGGATTAATTTACATTTCTGTAGCCATTGAATTACTAATCCCAAGGAATCTTAGTTTCCCCAAAACAATATTATATTGGCTTAATCAGACTTTGAGGCTTGTTACTTGTATTGAATAGAAAAGTAAACCTGTCAAAAGACTTCACAGTCTCCTTTATTCCTGTTAAACTCATGTTTTTGACAGCAATTCCTGAAGAACTTGCAGTTGCTGGAGACTGGACTCACAAACACAAAGCAGATAAATTTTATTCTCCACTGCTAAGTAGTTTCATTCTAGAGTTAGGGTCAGCCTACTAAGGTCTTTCTCCTGTGCTACAAGCCTTACCTTTATATTTAAGGTAAAAATCATGAGGAACTCCTGAGTATAGGGATGAGTCTGTTAGACATTACAAATATTTGTTTTACTTTCATAATTTTAGTGATAGAACCTTGTAGTATTTAGTATTACTTTTATTTGAAGTAGTTGATTATTTATCTATTAATTCTGCTTGGCTGCAAGTACATTTCTCTTTTTCTGTATCACTGATGTATGCTCAAGATCATCTGTT
The DNA here is from genome assembly GCF_036013445.1 of Caloenas nicobarica. Taxonomy (NCBI): domain Eukaryota; kingdom Metazoa; phylum Chordata; class Aves; order Columbiformes; family Columbidae; genus Caloenas; species Caloenas nicobarica. The sequence continues at coordinate 42,527,649 of NC_088250.1, read as the reverse complement.
CTTTTGGATGACGAGCACACACGCAGCCTGGCAGCCACACTTCAAGGACGCTCACTATCAGTCTAACATAATGTGCCAGACTGGGTTAATGTGCTCCAAAGAATTAAGGCAATACCACTGTGCTTCTCCTATAGACACACTGAGGAGGCTTCCAGATACGCAGAAAGGGCCCCATAACTTTCCAGTGTCAGACCCAAAACCTTGCAGTGACCTCTGTCAGCAACAGAAGACTGAAAACTACTGGTTACTATTTAAATAGAATCTTATTCTACAAGACAAATCATTCAGCTTCATAAATATTTTTAAATAGAAAACAATAAACGTGCTGCCAAAGATTACTAATACGGTACACTCTTAATCACCAATCTGTGAGACGGCTTCCAGACCTGATTTATTATCTACACCATACTGTACTGCAGATAAGTATCTCAGGTCAGCATTAATTGAAGACAATGTGCAGAATGAGCAATATGCAGGTAAGTACAAGATCCTGGATTCCTTAGAAGATTCTACTTCCAAAATTGTCTAAAAATGCTACAGAAATTGAAGTGGATAAACAACAGTAGCCACATTTTGTTTTATGGTATTTACATAATGTTGATCCGCTTATATTAACTTGTGCCCTTTCAGAACAGAACTGTAAATTCAGAGTGTTCAAAGACTTCTTGCTTTTGAATAGAATACGCTTAAACTGGCTATCTTGAAAAGACTGGCTGTGAAGACTTGCAGCAGCTAAATGGCAGGATGTAATTTCAATGAATGGAGACAGAAAGAAGATCAGCACAAAACTGGCAATGATAGACCAGAGACACTCACCTAAAGCCTACGGAGACCCAAAAAAAGAAGTCATGTGGGCTTACCAATTGGAGAACCAGACCAAACAGCCTGGATATTCTCCAACAGGAGGGTCTTTATCTGGCCCATGACATAATCAATGAAGAAACTTACCATAATCAAACAGAGTGCAGGCGTGGGCAAACGAGAGCAGCATATCCAGCATGGACACAATGTCAGACAGCTTGTACAGGCAATGAATGTGCTCATAGATCTCGTTCAGTAGTTTACACACTATTCTGAAATGAGACGCTGATTTTGTTGTTGCACAGTACATACTGTCACTTTACACAACTTGGAGAAATAAAGCAAGCTAATAATGTTCGTACTCCGTACATCAGCATAGGAGGTTACCCATAAAATGCAATCACCTCTGCCAGATGCAAGCAAATGTATAAATTTACCTGAAGCAAATTCAAATCTTATACCGTCATCTCAGGTCAAATTCTGCTATCAGACACAGGACACATAGCTCACATGGCAACAGCTCATAAGAAAGCTTCACGAGAGAATGAACTAAAAATATAGCTATGGAATCACATATGTTTTATTAATACATCAAATGCAACTCTTAATTCCCCTAGGTCTTCACATTAATAAAAACCCCACATAGTTTCTAGAAGGAATTTCCATAAAATTTACATGCAACATTACACTTAGTGAGTCTTCTGAAATAGGCAGCAGAGCAACCTGACACGCGGCAAGGACAAAACACAGATATAGACAGTTCTACTGGAAATGCAAGGAGTGGATTAAAAGTAACAAGTCGGCATTACAAAATCAATGCATTGTGTCATTTTGTGTAGGTAATTCACCCATAAAAATTTAGTAAATATTAAGGCCACCCTTATTAATAAATGCCTATATATTTGTAGTCATGTTTAACACAATACACGCTTTATGAGGTTTTTTTAACTCAAGAAGAATGCTGGATCGGTGTCGCTTTGGATTATTTCTGTAAATAGCCATAACTTAACAGAAAGACAGCTTTAAGAAAATGTGCAATTAGCTGTTAATTGGACAAAGTAAATGTAGTTAGCAAATATTAAATAGTTTTAAATGGTCTTACAAGTAGGTCATGTGATAGATTTCTCTCAGGGACTCCTGACATCTTTCATTCATTTTTATTAAATCTGCTGAAGTGAAGCTGTATGTGTTTTTCATTTTAGTGATCTACAGGGAATTCAAACCAACAATAAGAACTTGCCATATTATCAGAAACAGTTTCTAAAAAGCAAACTGGTAACAATATGGGGGCGGGGGCGCAGGAGTGGAAGAAACACCACCTGGTTTCATTTTTCCCATATAAATTTTTATGAAAAAAGCCTACAATAGAGTGCAGTTATCAGCAAGGTATACAACTTCATATCTACACACAACATAACTGCATGTAATTGCACATTTCTGACCATATTAACTACAAATACGGCAGCTATAAAATTATCAGTTATACCTTCATTTACTTCTAGATATCGTCACTGAAATTATTTTGTTGCTTAAGTTACTGTATAAAGTGTGCTTTTTTAATGTATTATACATTAAGTATACAAACATATTACGAAAAAACAAATCTAGTACCGATACCTTTGTGAATTCTGAAGGAAGTTGGCCGTTGGGTAATGCAGAACAATCAACACTCATCTGGATAAAAAACCCACGAGCAGAGCTGAAGCTTGTTTTCATTGGTAGGTTGTACTTTTCTGCAAGTTGTGTTATCATACCTACATAAACCAAATAAAGATTTGACCCAAATTACACATATATGTTTGTGTTGCACAAAGATGCACACTGTTACTGGGATTTACAGGCATCGAATCTGTCAGGTAAGTAACATGATAAAAGGCCGTAGAGGTGGGTCTTCAGGGAATTATTTAAGTAACATATCAATGCAACAGATCTGGTGGCATAAAGTTATTGGGAGAAAAATTCCAGTGGAGAATCAGATAAATTCATGTGTTCTTGAAAGACGGTTCATGCATTCAAACAACTCCCAGGTGGGCCTAACTATGGAAAGTTTGCTCAAGCACTTAGCGTCACTGTCTAATTAGCAGACAAAATACCAACTGTAGACTGGGGACTCTCAGTTTTCAACTAGTTCATGACTCTGAGGGATCTTCTTTCCACACACTGCAGGTAATGCTTTACATTTGCAAACCCCTCCTTAAATCCATCTTGTTCCTGGCTGAGAAGATACCATATGTGGAAAACTGTCGGGTGACAGAAGAATTTGTCCTGTTAAATCACAGGAATTTTGAATACTGCAAAGATGATCATAGTGTGGTACTCCTCTGAGAAGAAAGGATGGAGCGAGTTAGTGGTGTTTCCCTGCTGCTCACTGCCCTAAGCCCTTGTCTGTCTTGTGCTGCGGACCCCACAGCTGGACACAGTGCTCAGGCAGGGTCTCACCAAAGCAGAACAGAGCGGGAGAACCTCTTCCCTCAACCCGCAGGCCACACTTCTTTTGATGTAGGCCAGGACACTTGGCTTTCTGGGCCGCGAGCACACATTGCCGGCTCATGTCCAATTTTTTGTCCACAAGTATTCCAGAGTCCTTCTCTGCAATCCACGCATCCCCCAGCCTACGCTGACACCAGGGACTGCCCTGAGTGCAGAGCCGCACACTTGGCCTTGTTGGACTTCAAGAGGTTCACACAGCTCCGCTCCTCCAGCCTGCCAGGGTCCCTCGGGGTGTCACCTCTTCCCCCCGGCAAATCAACGGCGCCGCTCAGCTGGGTGCCGCCTGCAGACTTGCCGAGGGTGCACTCGGTCCCACTATCTGTGTCACTGAGGAGGGTCCTAGCACGGACCCTTGAGGGACACCACTCATTACTAGATTCCACCTGTACATCGAGCCATTGACTGTAACTCTTTGGATGCGACCACCCAGCCAATTCCTTACCCATCTCATATCCATCTCTCATTCTTTAGTCCATAAGTCAAACCCATCTCTCTCGAATTTAGTGATAAGGATGTTATGGAGGACCATATCAAAGGCCTTACAGAAGTCCACGTAGATGACATCAGTATTTCAGTCTTGGAGTCCCTTAGAGTTTAATCCAGTAAAGTGGAAAAGAAAGAAGAATCCCTTCTGCAAGCGTGTGCGCTACAGTGAAAACGGTTAAGGTGAACACATCTGTTCACATGTTCTGGAATCCTAGCAGCTACCAAATTTTGGAAGGTTTAGGAAATAAAAAACAATAGCGTCTGTACTTTTCACTATGTAGAATGTCAGACTAGAAGAAAACAGGAAGCTCACAACATGAGACAGATGCTAAAGTTTCTGATGCTCTATGAAGTTTCCAATTATATAGTAAACTAAGATGATGGTCCTTTAGCTAGAAATCTACACTTTATTCTAAAAAAAAAAATATATATATATATATGTCCATTCCAGATGATTTTTTTCCTTCTGTTTTGACTTAATGATAAACAGGAAGGTTCCTAATGCACAGAAAAAGACATTATGCTAAAATTCCTTTTGTTTGTATTTTCCAACTCTTAATAGCTTGGCTAAAAAGTAGTCCACAGATAGATCAAGACTGCTTAAAATACAAAGAACAAAGAACTCATTCAGATATTTCAATTCAGAAAGCTAAAACGAAGATTTATATGTTTTACACAGAATGTTTTAGTTGGAATAACTCGGCTACATTACTTTAACTTTTTTGTACAACTCGGTTTTAAATACAGGAATTACAATATAGTTGTTCAACTTCATTAAAATAAAACTGAAGTTTTATCTACAAAAGGAGAATCTCAATATGTATCTCAAAAGTACTTCAATTAATTATAAATGACAATCAGTTTACGCTAATACTAAACACCTTTTACATAGGAAAAGGTTACAATCATATGATTACATGGCTTCTATATGCCAGGTGCAATGCACTTTGAACTCTAAATAAATAAAAAACTTGGTTTAGAAATACCTGCTATGTCATCGACAATTTCTGTGTATGTTCTATGAGCTATGTCAAGGAATTCATTATGTTAGGCTTCACAGCATAGCATTTCTGGGTCCTCATACTCAGACATCCTTTTGTGTACCTTGTATCATCATTAATTACAGTTGTAATCTTTTCAAGTACTATTCCAAACCTGCAAGATTAGTTGTATTGCTAATTAGCTACACAATATTTTACAATTTGTATTTGCAATATCATCCCCAAATTACAAATAAGAGTATTACAAATAACTGAAGCAAATTATCTACTGTTACACTAAACACTAAATTTCACGTCTGTTTTTGTCTCAGAATTAAGTATGACTATATTTACGTCTCACCAAAGATATAATTCAAATCTTTGGAGATATAAGCTCTTTCTCAAATACACAGCCAACCGTTGATTTTTGCATTATTATGGGGACTCCAGGAAACCACTACTTCTGTCTTTTAAGAATTATTTCTAATTGAGTGCAGTTCATCAGCAATTGCAGTATCATAGCTAACCTTCTTTTTTTGCTTTTTCCCCCTGTATTTATTTGTTAGTTGAAAATTGGAATGTTGACAATTAAAATCTGCTTTTAGGCAAAATCATTAAGCTATACCTGTAACTACAAATAAGCAAAGCTTCAACATCTTTAATCTTACAGACATTCTTAAAATTAGAATTTCTAACATACTAGCTAAAGTATTACGACAAATACCTTGTATCTTCAAGAGAATTGTAATAAACCTTTAGCAGCGACGTGTTACAGCTTCTTAATGCAGCCTGTTTAAGATTAGAATGCAGACATGAACGGTTACTTCTTTTTGTAGCCCTTTTAAAAGACTGAAAGCTTTTAGATTCTCTGATGCTTATTAGTGGTTGCATAAGCAGCTTAGAGAATCTGAGCAGGAGTTTCAGTTAATTGTTTGTTATGACAGGATTTCAGTTCTTAAGAGTGTTAGATTCAAATGCATACTTCCAATTGGCTTAAGACAACAAACTACATTGGCAGTATTGTGTTCTGCAAGATACAAAGTAATTTTTTTTGTTGACCCAATGATCCCTATCTGTCCCTTCCAACTTGAGATATTCTATAATCTATGACATTTAACAAACTGCACTGTATAACATTAAGGACAAAATGGTCTCTATTCTAAAAAATGACAGAGATAGCTTACTTTTAGAGGTTCCACAAGTTCAAGAGTATGCTTCAGGTAGATTAAATTAGTTATTTTTGATTCAGCGGTTTTAACCTGTTGAAAAATTTTACAAATATTGGAAGTGTTTGTATATCTACCTGTTTAAAAAAAGTACTTAAGAACTAGCAGAACTCATACTGTTAACTGTAATAGATTTATACTTCTAATGAAAATTGCTAAAATACTTCATAAGCTCACTTTGACAACTTGATATGCGACTGCATTAAAAAACTACCTAATTTTTACATAGTTCTTACAGGAATTATAACTGAACCAGCCTTGAAAGTGGACCTTTGTACATGCTGCATTTCAGGTTCAAAGGGAGAAAATGAATGAATACAGCCATAGTTGATAACTAAAATGCAGCCTATCCTTTACAGCATCTGAAATTAATTTGTCCACAGTCACTCTGATATGCAAAGCATAAGGATTCAGAGAAGTGGCTGACTGTGTTTTTGTGCTATAGTCTTTAAGTCCTACAGATTTAAGTGCCATGTCAGTGGATCTAGTTTAACTTTTGTATTTCCTGGAAATTAATTTAAACCAAAAATACCAGCACCTTCTCCCTGTGAGAAAAGGAAACCATTTATCACATGTCTGGAACTTCTTCAGGCACAGAATCTACTGAATTTGTTCTTAAGATGGGTGACCAAGTAATCCAGAACAGGTGGTCCTCATTTCCACCGAACATTGGAAGTTGATCCAGCTCCTAGCGATCCTTCATAGATCATAGGCTGGTTTGAGTTGGAAGGGACATTTAAAGGCCATCTAGTCCACCCCCCTGCAATGAGCAGGGACACCTTCAACTAGATCAGGCTGCTCAGAGCCCCGTCCAGAATGACTGGGACGAGAGGGTCTTTTAAGGATATTGTTTTGTCCAGATATCTTTCATTTGCTTGTATATGCAGATTACGTAAGAGGAAGTACTTGATTTCACCGATGACATGATTTTTCAAGCAACACATCTCAACAAGATTGTCAGTTGACAGTCCTCCTTAGGATGAGAGAATGTTCATGTTGAACAAGCCACGAACCCTTGTAGTGATTGAAACTGGGGGCTTTTCAGACAAGCACCATCTGCTGCCTGTGCCAGAGACTCACGAGAATTGTGTCTCAAAGGTTATGGCAACAACAGTCCAGCCCGCAGTGATGAGTCACTGTCAGACCGAAAAGAATCCCGTCTCAGACACTGTGTCCAGTAGCAGCAGATGGGGCACCCAGGAGAAGGTGAATCGCGATTTACACCCCAACACAAGCCGAGGAGCCGCAGCCAAAGGCCGCGGCTGACACAGGACGGGGACGTGCCGGAGGGCAGGAGCTCCGGCTGCTGATCGGCCCAGCGCAGCACAAAGGGAAAAGCCGAGACCCTTCGAGATGTCTCAGGACTTTTCCCTTTTTGTCACCGCCCAGACTTCCCGAACTACAAACCCGGCAGCTCAGCCGGGCCTGCGGGGGCCACACATCCCTGGTCCGGACTGCAAGTCCTGCCGGCCGCGCTGGGGCCGCGACGGCCAGATCCTCACGGGCTTTCTGCCCTTTGTTCTCTATTCCTTTCCTATATCCCTATTTCTTTGCCTCTCCCTCTATGAGTGGTATAACATAAGGCTTGCAGCCACAAAACTCTTTTGTGTAAATCCTTTTGCTGTTAAACTGTTCACCAATTTGGCTTAAGTAGCATAAATCTTCCTGCTGCTGCCGATTCGTCTGCTAATTGGGCCAAGCTGCAAAATAAAAGGTGTTTGGGTTTTTTTTGTTTATGGTCCTTGAGTATCCCATATACTCTTTTCTAACTAAGGGAACCACGAATCTGAGTCACCTCCCCCCCCACACCTCTGGGCAGGACGTGACAGCCGGGGGAACATTCTGCAGTGAAAATTTTTATGGAGAGTGGGAGTGGAATATATGGAATAGGGTAATAAAAGCAAGTCAGGACTTGAATTAACATGTCTGTTGCATGAATTATATGCTCTGCTATATTGCAGCCAGTTAAGATTGAAAACAGCGCAGTTAAAAGTTTGGTGTACACGGTCCCGTGTATACACGAAGACATCCAGCCAGTTTTAGTCGTACACCTGATCTTTCCTTCATGTTACAGATCTCTGCAATGAAAGCTGGGAGCAATAAACATTCAGCTTTCTGGATATGTCATTAAAGAGATTTTTCTGCATTTATTACAGTCTTGCTGGAGCCTGTACCTGATTCCTTTAACTGGCATTAGACAAGTAATTTACCAAGCAGGTAAGTCAGCACGCAAGAAGAAAAAGTTGTAAGTCCCTATGATGCTGGCACACCAGCGCAAACACAGGCAAGCAGAAGCCTCAAACGCATTGGCAGAAATACCCTATTCAAGTACAGCAGGCAAATGTAACTTACAATCGAACGGTTACAATATGCCTAGTAGAAAAAAAGCTGAGGTTCAGTGACCTCAGGCTCACAGTGGTTACTGCTGTGTCTGGTCTCAACCAAGATCCAGGAGTAAGCTACACGTATTTATCCTGTTTTGATGTTTGTAATGCATGTGTTAATGTACAGATTAATATACAAAGCAAGGTCTGATGAAAAAACCTTTCTTTGAAATGCATTAATAGTCACTAGGAGGGAAGAGAGTTTTTATACCCTCCAGCAATTTCTGTTTACAAACTAGTGAAGAAGAAACACTGGTATACTGAAGGAAGAGAAACTTCAGTTTAGTTAATCACAACTATCTCCTGGTTTAAAACATTACAGAGTGATTTTCAAGGCAAAGATTATCTCTGTCTTCAGCTCCTAAAAGACTTCGAAGGGGAAATTCTCTGTAGATACTAAGGAGGAAAGAGGGGTTTGTAAGGAACGTGAATCTGAAGGAACATTCAGTAATTCTCCCAGGTGCTCTGTGATGGAGCCTTCCCTGTTCACCAGTTCCTGAGGCTCCAATGGCTGCAACACGAGGCACAGGGCGCTCACAGACTGAAACCGTGGCTGAGGGATAAAATGCCTTTCTGCTGAAGCCTTAACATAAACAGATCAAGTATTGCTTGTCTTTCGACTAAACTATGCTGTTATAAGCATTTATAGTTTTATTGTCTATTTATGCTTTTATGAATAAAGGCTTTTGTCTGCATTTCATTTTGGTCCACCTTGTAAGACGTGTGATTTAAGGTAAAAGATAAGAGCAGGGCACTCTTTTAATTCGTAAGACAGGACCCTGAGAAAACTTCACAGGAATCAATTCTTCACTACATTACTTATTCCTTGCATTCAAAGGTTAACAGAAAAGCACAGGTCAAGGTGAGAACTGCTCGCAGAAGGGGCTTCCAGACATTATTGATAACCCGGCTGTGTCCCTGTGTGCTCGGAGCTGAGGTTCTCTGCTGATGAGAACGCTCCTGTCTCACTTGGTGCGGCTTCTGCTCTGCAAGGACATGTATTGTTTTCTGTCAGGTGCTGTTCAGAGAGAACACTGAACGCCTGCATGAAAAACCTGCACTTAGCTCACACAACGTCTGGCTATTGGAAACTAACAGCCAAGTCTCATTTCTGACTTTGTATGTTTACACAATTGACTTAGTAATCAAATACAGTTTTATCTGTATTATAAGCACAGCTGAGCAAGGTCAAGAGTGCTTCTTAAGAACCTTTTTCAACATAATCTTTCAGACAATAAAGACTGATTTCTACTGATTTGTATTACATAAAAGCTAAGAAATTATTTAATTTCTAGTAAGAAAGATGCTTATTTTTCTTTTGGCTACTAAAACTTTTATTAATCTCCAAAAATTAGAGACTAAATGTCTGTTAACACTTTTTCCTTTTATGCTGATGTGAAGAAAATTCCTCTTTCGCCCTAGTACTGCCAAATAAGATCTACACTTACAAAGAATAAAGGTGGGGAGTGATGAAAAACTGAACATTTTTGAAGTCAGTTTGTATAAATTAAGGTAAATGTGATATTGAAGCAAACTCAAATTTTTCTAACGTTCTCCTACAAGAATCTCCTACTGCTGTAAAATAAGATATACTCTCACACTATGATAATATTACTCCATGTCTTTTTCCTATCATATCATGCATAGATATCAAATTTATATATAGTCAGGTAACTGATCGTCTAAGGTGTATTTCAAAACATACCATATCCTGCTATGGAACTTGTACCAAAAGGTAAAGTAGTTGTTCTGTATCCAGGAATTTTAAGATAACTGTAAAATGAAAGTAAACAGATCAGAAATTGAATGGAAATTGTAATAAAATCTTTTTTTTTTTTTTAATGCACACAAATACTTAGTGAAACTTATGCTAATCTTTTTCTTTCATTCTATCTTCACACATTATTTACCGGGGAAAAAACAGGTTAAAAATAGCTGCTATCTAAATTATTTTGTCATAACTATACAGACTATACTTAAACATGTAGTGAGTATTTTACAGGTGGACATATATCAATTCAGCAATATTCTTTTAGTTTGATTGAATCATACATCTCTTGTGATAAAGATTAAGATTACACGATCCATCTTCAGGTGGACTAACTCATATTCTGCTATTGTTTGTTTGGTTTGGTTTTTTGGTTTTTTTTTAGTTTGTCTGGACCACTATGTTTTATGAAGCAACAGGAAAAAATATCCATAGACAATAGGTATAACATCAGTGATGCCTTTATTTGGTTTTAATGTGTACATTACATATAATTGTGTCGTGGTTTGATCGTGGGGAGACAATCAAAAACCGCGGCAGACGTATTTTTCTCAGCCCTCTTCCCCCTTCCCTTTTTCCCTCCCCCTCCTCCCCCTTTTCACTAAGGACAGGCAATTTTGAGAGGAAAGGAAAAGGAGGACAGAGAGAAAAGAGCTGGAAAATTTGAAAACGTTTTACTAATGCTACTAAATAAACATAGAGAAAAATAATGCAGAACAAATATTATAGAACCAGTCTTGCAACTGTCAGCAGCTACGCCGGCAGGACCCCGCAGCCAGCCGGGACTAGAGTCAGCCTGTCACGAGGCCGCAGCTCGCAGGGACGGCAGAAAAGCAGCCGAGACAAAGCAGCAGCGAAGCGAAGCAGCGGAAGACCCGGCAGGAGAGAGAGAGAGAGAGAGAGAGTCCTTCTGTCTCCACCTTTTATATCCAGGCTGTCGTGAATGGGATGGAATACAACTCGTGGACACCTGACCCAGACCACCTCCTCTCGTTGCTCCCGCCGATGACCCAGGACAGCTTGTGTACTTCCAACACAGCGCACGCCCGGGCACAGAGGTAGAGACAAACGCAAATTCCTTGAAAAAGCTGTTGGCTGACTACTACCCATTTTATCTGAGAAAATCACTTTTCTTAGCAAAATACTTGAGAAAAATATCACTATCATAATAAAGATTAATTCCACTATGTGTCACCTGACAAATCACAAAAAAACCCCAACATATTGAGTCACATTGCATACTTTCACAGATTAGAAAAAATGTTTGAAAATAAATATAATATAATGTATTAAAAATAAACTACTACCTGCTTGAAGACCAAAAAAGAGCTGCTCATCCTGGAGTAATTCCTGAACACAGTCCAGTCTCGTGTTCATTGTTTCAGCATCAGCTGGTGGCTCTAGGATACTGGATCTAAGTCTGCGGCTTCCACCTGGAGTTTTAGTGTAATTTAGGACACCGAAAAGTGTGTGACCATTTCTTCGAAAACAAAATAGTTGTGAAGAATACACTCAGAAAACCAAAGATGCTGAATATCAAATTACGTTTTCAGGTAAGAGTATCCTACAAACTTGAGGTGTGCTTTTGGGATGCTTAGCACCCCCCTATGTACTATGTATGTTATATAAACTACAGCAGTTGAGAAAGTCAGGTAGTTTGATGTAATCTAATATAATATTAGCCCTCATTATATAATTTTCCAAAGTACAGAAATGCAATTACACTCAGTATTTTCTTCATTTTTTGTAGTAGTATTCCATTCCTACTGCCACGGTCCAGTTCACATTTTTCCTCTCAATTGAACTAGTTAAAACCAAACAAACCCTACAAAAGGAGATAAATTATCATCTGAGATCAAATACTAATCAGAACATTTTTATTAAAATAAATTTCTGAAAGTGATTTAAAATACTTAGAAGTCCAAGACATAAATAAGCTTTGATTTGATTTTTTTAAAGAACTGACTTTCAGTCAATACGGAAGGCAAATAACATACTTATGATTTATAAACATTATTTTAACGTTCATGGCTTTTGCATGTTACACATCCCAGGGTCTCACACTTAAGGATTGATTTTATCTGTTTAAAATAAACAGCCTATAATCTTTACATCTAGTTTGTACCTAAACAGTTTCAGAAACCTAAAGCATCTAAAGTCATTGAGTTGAAAGAGGGTAACTGAAAACACTGGGGCCATGAAAACATATTGATTGAAACAGAACTTGAATAGGGAGAAATGTGATCCAAGTACCACTCCTGGTGCAGGAAGCTCCAAGCGTTGTTCTCGTGGAGAACGACTGTGCAATCGAGTACCACATTGCACGGGACCATCCCTAGAGAAATTACTTTGTTTGCCGCTGTTCCGCAGAATTAAATTAAAACAAAACAACCTTTCAAGCTTCGAGTATTTATTTTGTGTAAAATGAATAAAACCTAGGCATTTTAATCCAACATAAGCAACTTCTTGTGGAAATGTTGCCTCTTTTATTTCACAATCTGTGAAATTTTGCATCAATATCATTTATAAGTTAGAATAAAACATAGACATCCATGTAAAGATGACTATGTATCATCTCTTCCCTCAATTCACTTGTAGGATTTCCTATGCTAGAAATTTTGTGCTGAAATGTAAGCATTTCTCTGTCCAAATATTTTTTAACTGCTCTAAATGGTATAAGTTCTGTCATGCAGAACTGAGTATAATGGTCAGGTCTTTGACAGAAATGTCAAGGAAACTTGGTGAAATACAACTTTACAACAGTGTAATTTGTAAACCTAAATACTCTGAGAATCTCTGTTGTTAATGACTTACAAAATACCTTTCTACCAGATTTCACCCGTTCACACCCAGTCGCCCTTCTACTCTCTGTACGGCTTCTCCCAGACAAGCCCACACAAAGTGAGACCCTTTCCCTGCAATCGGACCCCGGCAGCAGCAAACACCTGCACGAAGACTCTTGCGCTCTCCTGAGAGTCCCCGGACAGCAACTGCTGACACAGACACACTGTCCTCCCCACAGCCACAACGCTCCAGATGGGCACAGTTACAACTTTGTGCAAATTGGCCCATTATTTTACACCTTACCTGAACATTCTCTCTGCCTTGCGGCATTCCCCGCCGTGGAGCTCAGCCGCCTCCTCCTCTCCAGCTTCAGCACTCCGAGGGTCCTGCATTTGGAAAATTTTCCCAGCAAAGTGTATTAAGATTAATGTGTTTTCATTACCTTTCATTTAAACCTGGGAATGGAGCTGGTATGGGAAGAGCTTGATAAACCATTTGTGCAAAATACAAACTTCTAGAACTTCTGAAGATAGTACCATGTTGGTATCTCCTCTTGATTTTGAGTTTATAAGTTGCTAGTTTGTTGTAGATGTCATTGGCTTTCCAGTGAACAGTCCATCAATGGAAGCATTTGAGAGAACAGAGAACATGAGATGGATGATCTCTAAATCACATTAACTTCCACTATATGCTTTTTTTAAGTTAAGCCTGCAAGTCGTGTTCTGCAACACAGAAACACATTGCAGCCTCCCACCCAATTCCATTGTCACCCCAGCAACCTCTCCCAGGTACACGAGGTTACACACATCTGCAGAAACCAGCACCAGAGCCTGCACCAACTCCTTTTCCAGAGGTCCCCAGCCTTCAATATCGCACCAGTTGCACCATGTAGCCATCAGGCATACACGGTGGCCCACAGGGAACACCCCTCCTTCATTTTCCAAACAAGAAGCACCCAGAACTCCACACACATAACCCATCTGACTCGAGAAGGGAGTTCAGTTGGAAGCGACCTGTAACAACCAGCTGGTGTGACTGCCCGGAACACAGATACCACAGAATGAAGCCCTCTGCCCTTCCCACTCCAGTGCTATCTGATCACCTGCTGGGTGACCCAGAACTCCAGGTTCTTCTGAGCTCACTGAGCTCCCTGAAAGCTTCCAGTGCTCATACTTTCCTGTTCCAGCATCTTTCCAGACCTCCTGTGTAAGACACTTGTCCAGAGATAGTGGTATCGAGCCTGAAGTCACTTCCTCATGATGGAAGAGTGGCAGAAGAGCCAGAACCATGGCCGGGTTTGGGACAATGCACACGACAAAGGACATTTGAAACAACACAGCCCAGTGCAGTGTAAGCAACCTGGAACACGAGGCTAGCACACAACAAAATAATAGCACTCACACAGTAGCAAAATTCAGAACTGTGACATGGAAAAACATGTACTACCTCTAACTGCTGACCCAGGAGCAGCTGTAGAACCCCGGGATGGACACTTGAAGCATCTCCATCTGAGGAAGCCCCAGCCCAAATGACTCACAACAGCACTGAGCAACCCCCTTGGGCCATATCAACCTCAGAGCTCGTAACTGGCCCCAAGATGAGAGGAGGTGCTCAGCTCTGCAGCTGCTTCCCATCAGCCTGGCACCATCCACACCTGGCTCACTTGTTACTGACCTCCCTGGGGAGATCTGGGCCCAGCACTGAGGGTCAGGTACACCTGGGAACAGCTGGGGCCAGCAACAAACCGTGGCCATTCCCCATGTCTCCAAATGCAGAGAGAAGATGGTGCAGACATGAGACAGCACCAGCAGACAAGACAAACGCCTGCTTGGACAGACACGTGCACAGACACAGATGCTGCCATGGACAGACATCTCACAGCACGGTGTGTGCAAGACAGCAAATCATGGCTGCTCCAGCCCTGCCCTTCCACACCTCGGGGCTGGGTGCCCGGCGGAGCTCTCCTAGGGGCAGCTGGGGCATCAGACCCTCTGCTCTTGGCCGATTGATTCCACCACGATATTCCCGTGTCCCTCCTTCGTTTGCACTACAGCTAAACAAGGCTGCGAGACAAAGTGACAATTCACTTGAATCGAATTTGTACATGGAATTGCAGCTACTGAAATTGCTCACTTCCATGGAATGTTTGTTACAAGGACAGAAAAAAGTTTAAAATATCCTTCAAGTCATCAATTTATTAGGTTATCAGAGCTCATGCTTGTTATCTCTGAATGTATTGAGCGCATACAAAATACTGTCTGCTTCACTGTATGATGTTTTATTAAGCTGTACCAACTAACTCAGAGAGGATTAAACATTTAACTTTTATTATAAACCTGAATTAACTTTCTTCAGAAATGAGTTAGAAATATTTTCATGAATGCCTGGACCTTCACTTTTCAAATGTATGTCTAAAAAAAGAGCTGTATTTCAACTGCTTGCTGGAATGATACTTGTGAGTGTGGGCACTGCACACCCAGCCCTAAGGTTACCTGAATGAGCACAAAAATGTGCAATTTCCTTAGCATTCCATTTTCTTTCCAGTCTGATGACAGGCTGTCTCATGTAATGCTAGCAAAGTTAACTCTTAACATCACAAGTTCATTTCAGCTGTTAAGGCACATCCTTTCTACTGCATAAGTTAGTTTTACATACAATAAACTGAACTCAAGGTGTTTCAACATAATCCACTCTTTGCAGATACATTGTTACTGTAGTGATTTAAAAAGCTAATATAAATATTTATAGCAAATACAATTCCAACACGTGTGACAATTTATTGTACCACCATCCATATAAAGCATTGCAATCCAAATTGATCAGAAACAATCTGCATAAGAATTTACAAACATTAGTAAAGATATAGCACAGACCACAGCTTTCTAAGCTTTCAAGTTAAAATTCTGGTAGATATCCATGTTTAAATAAAACAGACAATACCAGTAGAGATGCATACCTCTGTCATCTTTATTTAGAAAGAAGTGACAACACTAGAAAACACATTGATAACCAGTGTTTTGAACAGTGAAGGTGGGATCTAAAAAAGTCTGATTAAACGAAACAACCTTAGGTCTTTGTCAAGTTGCATATCTGCCAGGAATGCTGAAATGCAAGAGTTTACCCCTGCAATATTCCATATTGGAACAGCCACTTAATATCAAATATAATCTCAAAGTTCCAAACCAGTACATTAAAAAGCCATCACGAAGTATTAGAAGACCACTGCAAGTTCTTATTGCTTTTTGAGTTAAATGACAATCTTCCAATAAACCAAACCCCAAACAATCTCTACAGTCTCTTGCTCATCCTCCTGTTCACTCATTAACACTGAAGCAATCAGTTTTTATACAATGTGGCAACAGAGGCATTTAAAAAACCCCAAACAAAACCTATTTAAGTCCACGGACACCCCCACCCTCCCTGCCCACCCTCACCCTGAGACCCACGATCACCACTTAGTGCCGAGAGAGGAGCAAAACTCGACAGACAAAACCAGAAATCCGACTACAGTAAGAAGGAAACATCAAGGTAGATACAGAGCTTCCTTAAATATTTGAAATCCGATGTCTTCCAAAACAAAGCACATAATCCTCATCATTTAAAAAGCCAAGCTGCTTTGTATGTATCTAATCCTCACGCAAGCTGATTAGTTCTCAACTCCACTGAGTTCCACTGTGCAGCAGTTGATTTTGAATTCAACAACGCTTCAGATACTATAGAAATAATCAATGCACTTTTTAGTAAGGAAAGGAAAAAAACCAAATGCATTTTGATGTTGTTCTTGCCAGTTCAACATTTCTGCAGCAATTCCACTTGTCTCTTGTAGTATCCAAGTTCTACTGGCATCAGTCTTCGGAATCATCCTCAGAAACTGTTGAACAACACAGTATAATCAGCAGCCTTGACAAAGGTCTGTGAAATTAGAGCACTTTAAGATCAGTAGAGGAAATAAAAGTAATTTTATAACGTTAAATAGCACATTGTAATACTTGCCCAAACCTTGTGTAATTGATTTTGAAATGCATCTCATGTCTGAAAAATACAGCATTTTCAAATCAAAACTCAACATTACAAAATGCAGAGTCCTCCTGCTGTTCTTCCTCAACATAAAAGGAAGAAAACTTAATTACGCCAGAGATTCAACTTTTATGGAGTGTTTACAGTGGCTAATTCCAACAGTAGTCAGAGGAGAGTATACTCAATCCATGACAGCAGCACCCAACACAAGGGAAAGAAATGGCTCACAAAGTTAACAATTTGGATACTAAAATATCTAGAAAGGTTCCGCAGTCTAAACGACAGAAAGACTCTTAAATTCTTATATATATGTTGCTTAATGCAGTAAAGTCAGGCCTCCTTGGAAGCAGCTCCTCTCTCCACCCTCATTCTTTCAACATATGCAAAAGGAACATAAAGCCCACATAGGCATAGGATTTTATTGTCACAAGGTGAATTAAAAGACAAATACACCCTTGTGAACTACGATAAAGTCAGTACAGATATCTACAACAGGCTTGCAAAGCGTTAGCTTGTCTGTAACAGGAACTTAACCTGTTCTCTTACGCAAACTCTGCAGTCAAAAAAGTATTTCCACTTGAGTAACTTGTTCCATCTCTGAACACAGAAAGCAGCAAGGTCTGTCTCCTCACTTCTCCAGCTCTTCAAAGAGAAATGTGAATAAAATAGCATCTATAATAAATCTAAACCTCAGTATTCCTCATCTGCAAGTTAGATAAAGCCTGAATCAAATATAGATTACTGTGTAAAATGGCACTCATTAATTTTTACTCTGACAAGGATGCACATAATTTAGGAATAAATTCTGAAATCAAGTCCACCTCTGGCTGCTCTGAACATAGAAATAATCATCTGCTCCTTGAACTAAACCTTACACACACACACAACATTCCTTATCGTACTCCAAATATGTCCTGTGCACTGAAAATTCATATACAAACTTAGAATGTTGACATTCACATGCACATTAGAGAAAAAAAAAAAGTAGATCAACTACCTTTCTCCTGCCTATTCATCACACCCAGAAATAAGACTTAGATTCAGGATACATGTACCAAAAGTCAGCATTTAGTTTTGAATTCAAGCACACTGAAGAAGCCATTAGGTGACGAGCAGGCTGGTCCTTTGCCACAATTGGCAACTGTTAAATTTAATTCCTGAAGCGGATGGTCTGATCAAGTGATACAACCAATAAGTGTGTGTGGATATATATTTAAAAAAAAAAAAAAAAAGCAGGGGGTAGAAAAGATGGCAAAAAACCAAAGAGGAGAAGAGGAAGTGGCAAGAGAAGTAGGATAATTTAAAAATTCAACATCAAATGTTTCTTTTCTACTAAGACTCATGTAAAAGGCTACAAGCTGAAGGTCACCACCAATTCCACAACTGCATACTGCTAGAATTCAAATAACCAAGCTGTAACTAGTCATGAATCTCGTTATCACTTGCAGAAAACACTTCCGTGGTCTAAACAAATCTATGCTGTTGGAAAATTAATCATGGAGAATTAAAAACAGTTCCCTCTTGCAATAATGCTACTGATAATGGAAAAAGCACTGCTGGGTAAAGTCAAATTTTCAGTAATTAAGTTCAGTATTATGAATCTTGGCAAGGAGGATTGTACTCATTTAACTTCGAGTTGATCTAATGGGAGGGGAGAGGAAGAGGGGAAGCACCTACTTTCAATATCTTCCATATGTGCCTGAAGAGTTCTTGCAAGGTTAATAAACTAGAAACAAGGCAGAGAGAAAGTAGTTTAAAAGTTGCAAAGTTATCTGCAGAAATTTGCAACAAGTTAGCAAAGTTTTCTTCACTTTTTTACATCCCAAAGCTTTGTCCCAGATGCCGATTATCCTAACCCCATTCGCCCAATTCAGAAAAATCAGTGCAAAATTTAATACAAATGCCCACATATTAGACTTCAAATTGCTCCTGCAGAGTTATTTCAGCTTCCACTCTACATCAAATGTTTCTGGCAGCAGTTGGTGGCATCATCTCCATGTTCTACAGTCTGTAAAACACATCAGTTTTGAAGGCAGCACACGTAAGCAAGGGCCGGTTTTATGAAAACCATTCCCAGAAATTGTAATGCAGAAAACCATAATCTGTATAGACGGCATTAGCTGGATCCTTTCAATTTACTTCACCATTAATATGTCAAAACAGAGCCCTCTGAATTAGGATAATGAAAAATGCATAGATACACTTAAGATTTTAGCTATAACAAACAAAAAGTTCGAGAGCAGGATTACTATTAGGCAATGGTGGCAGTTTAGTGTTAGAAGTCCATGGTACCACAATCCCTTGGAATACAAGTTCCTCAAGCAACCTCAAAAGTCTCAGCCAAGTGTTTATTGTCAGTGACAATCTACACCCGTTTCAGTGCTAGTGCACTTGTTGAGACACACAAATGAAATGGAACACGATGACTCTACAGTTTCCATAGCTCAGCTGTATGCTCGGTATTGAGCACGCATCAGCGCTCTCACTGGTTCAAAACACACTGGCACTCAACTGTGTAGTGCCGCCTCTGACGGAAAAACAGTAAAAATACCTTATTTCTGCAATACACCCAAGATAATAACCTGCACTGGAGGCTGGCTACTATTAGACTATATGTCTTTTTTGTCTCTACAAGTGTAGCAGAGAAAACTGGACATTCCATTTGTGGATCACGGAATACAAGCTCTACATTATATGTGTACAGAAAAGAGAACCACTGTTCTAACACAGTAAGAGGTTAGAGCACAGTCCTGCCCCTACCTCAGGGACCTAGTACCTGCTCTCAACCATTCCAGTAAGTGTTGGACAAGCTTAACATGGTCCATTCTTTGTATGTAACAAATTGGTTTGTAGGAGCTCAGTTGAGGAAGAGCACCGTTTCATTATCTAGTATCAAATAAATGTGTAGAATATAGGATTTCTGAATGAGCCACTATGCAGAAATAATTTTGTTATGATGATCTCTTACTGGTAAAATGTGTACTTATTGCATTTCTAAGCCAAGACATTTAAGTGACAAGAAGCTAGTCAAATACAACTCATAAGAGTTTTGACTAATGCCAGAAAATCATACATTCTGAAACTGAGTGGCTATGGTAATATGAAAGTACATATTTAGGCGCAATCCAGCTGACAAGCACTGCAAGGTCTAGACCTTTGCAATATCGACTGGCATAATGAGAAAAGTTAACCAAATAAGACAGTCCGACATTCTCAACTGCATGTCCTGTACAGAGGGAGGTTAATCTTCCAGTTTTACATAAATTCAAAATAATCGTGACAATACATATAGAAAGCAATTTATTACCAACAACCTTGACAAAAATTATTTTGCAACACAGTAACTGCAATAAAGCAGCACCTTCAGTTTCAATTCAAACATGGTGATAATTGCATTGACAAACCCAGACCATTTTAGAACTAAATTTGTTAAATAAGCACGCTTCCTGGGTACGGAGCTCCTAGGTCGCTCAAGGTAACACTCTAGTTCCAAGTTCTCTGTATGAGCAATTCCTGCCATAAAATCACTGTACTTACTCTGACACGTGTGCTGGCCTCACTGGCGGTTCCCAGCATATCAGAAAAGCGCTGCTCACATAAGTGTAACAACACTACAAGGTAGAGACCGGAGCTGATGAGTTCATAGTCTGCCTTAAAGGAGATCAAAACAAACATTCCAGATGTCAGTATTAAGTCTGCTTATACAATTCAAGAAGTAGAATAAGAATTAAATTTTACTAGAAACATGTATTTGATGATGTATTTGATCTCTGTTCGAAGAAAATTAGGGAAATGTAACACTAAAAACAATTTTAAGTACTGAAAGTGTTTATACTTTTGGTTCCTCCCACCCACCTCAGATCTACCATATTATCCTTGAAGACAGAGTTCTATAAATAAAATCTCAATCAGCATGATTAGTTCACAGGAAAGAATCCGAAAAATCAGAGTATTATACCACTGGGAGGCGGGGGTGGGGGTGGCGCGGAATCACAACAAACCAAACACCAAACTTTTCTGGTTTCTTTTCAGTGGTCCCAAAGCTTTACAGAAAGCCAAAATAAAACGAAATATTGTAAAAACTTTATGCTGCTATGAATTTTTTTAGAAATTATTTTCCCTAATAAGATAAACTTTCAAAATGCTACTGCTGAACTGGTCATTTAGAGTCAGTTCTTTAAGAAGAAGTTTTAAAGCTCTTATTTCTATCAAAGTATAATGACAGTAACCATCAATCAGTAATGCTAGAACATAAGATGATGGCACTCTCGAGAAAGACTTTTCAGAGTCTAGCACAACTGACAGGCACGACAATACTAGGGCAAGACCTTACTCTAAATAATAAGTAAATTAGACACTGAGGCTTGCCCTCACAACCGGTGTCACTTTGTATCTTCTTTCAACTTCTGAGGCAGGCAAATGTTATTAGTCTTTCTATATTCACAGAATACAACCCAGAAAATTAGGAAAAAACCCTGAATTAAGTTAATTAAAACACCATCTTTTTGTTATTAACTTTTAAATACTAAACAATCCAGTAGTTCCAAGTGAATGTATTTATATAACAGTAGTAATACTAATGCGCCTTTAGTTATTTCAAATTAGGAAAGGGCTTGAAGGAGCAGCAGGAAGCTGTTAGAAAAGAGGTTAGTTTCTACCGCTCTGATGGAACAGAAGTTTTTAATGGAATGTTTAAAACAACTGCTTAAGTTTGTTAAAAAAACAGCTCAAAGCAAAGAAATTTAACAACAACGTGAAATTCAATCTAATCATACTAGTATTCCCACTGCACCTATGCAGCAGAAACACTGGACTGCAAAGCTTGATGACAGATATATAAGAGATATATGGATATGGATATATGGATAAGAGATATATGACACTTACTGAAAGCTCAGCTATAGGAAGCACAGCAGTAAGATAGAATTTGTCTGCATATTGAGGAAAAAAAAAATCTGTTCCATGTTGATGTTACTTTATGTGCATAACAGTCCTTCTGAAAAGGAGATGCATTTTCCTTCGCTAAAGAAGAGCGCCCTCCCAGCACGAAAGCAGCACTTACCAAGCTACGCAAAATATACTAACTTGTTCATTTGCATGTGCCCTATAGAGCTCATGAATGTCAAAGTCTTCCAGATTCAGGTGCAGCTTCTCCTTGCACAGCTCACACGTTGTTACTGCTTCCAAAGAAGAACCTGGTAAGAAGGAGCAGGGGGACAGTCAGTGTGGAGTTACAACAATCCCTAACATATGACATACGAGCATTACAAACTGTAACTAATCCTTGACTTTATTTTGCAGAGCAATGTTAGAAGACAAGCAAGCCTCTAATATGAATATAGTGACTATCTGCTACTGTCAGAATTTAAACACTATAGAATGCTTATTCTCTGCCTCATGTTCATTCTGGACATGCATCTCACTGCAGGTCTGGCATAAAATTGCTGCTTGAATTTTACAGCGTAACCCAAATATACACAAAAGTTATAATAAATATACCAGAATAGTTTAAAGTTATTGCTAGAGTAATATTTTGTCATACAGTACGAGGTTGAAAACAAGCTGCTCCATAAGCAAAAAAAAATGAATAAAGCAAGTTTACGGTAGGTTTATGTCTTATATAGTTAAATACCTCAAATTAATTTCTCCTGCAGGCAGAGGCTTCTAATACATCCCTACACTGATGTGAGTCCTCTGATACTGAGTAAAACACAGATGCCAGCACCTTCTTTTGGTAAAAAGTATACCATGATGTTCATGTCTTCTACCAAGCCACCTATTTTTAAGTCTTAAAAACACTACAGATAACTTAGTTATAAACTAGTGAATCTACTACAAAAACATCTGTACAGTGTGCAATTTCTAAAGTGTTTTTTTTAAAAAAATTCTACATGCCCTTTGAAGTAACTTTTTGAACAGGCAGTTGAACAGGAGTTAGTATCCAAAAAAAAAAAAAAAAAAAAAAGTATACATATTTAAGTATAGTTACAACAGAAAAACATTTTTGGATTTTCAAATTCCTATCACTCTGCTACAGTCAGCCTGGCTATAAAAGTCTTAAAAACCAGAAGCACATGCACGAGGAATGGTGGGGAACAAGCTCACCCAAAGTGGTAGAGTAACTCTAAAGCCACACTTCTGCAGTGTTATATTTGGCCTAATATCTTAGTAGACAATCCCAAAAATATAATTATCTGAATGACAAATACAGTTCTTGGAACTACTCACATAGGAAGCTGTGTAATCACAAAATAAGTCTGGAAGTGCCACACTGTTGTTTGTCCCCAACTGCTCGTTTTTCAAACGAATACCTCCATGTTAGTAATCCTCTGCTAAGCCTCCTAGTGTACCTGGAAGTCTCCCTTGGCCTGGAGTCTGCTTTACCTGAATTAATCTTTGACTGCAGCCACTTCTTCATGCACTCCTGGTGAACATACTGCAGACTTCCAGTACATTTGCATGGCTCTATTAAAAGGTTGTCAGAACTTGCAGAGGACATCTGACAGATTCTGCATAAGTCACCTTCTTCATCTTCAGAATCTTCTAAAAGCAGGCTGAATAGGAAGGAATAGCAACAAATGCTGTGACACATTTCATGTAAGACTTTTTATAATGACAATTCCATTCATCCAACTGTTCTCAAACCAATGAGGTTTAAAACAAGTTTCTCCAAAGATGAAAGGGAGAACACAGGTGACAGAGAACTGAATTGCCACCTTCTCTGAAGGAAATTTTCCTTCTAATGTCATGGTTACAGAAAGCCCTCTCATGGTAAATCAGGTACATTTTATTATCTCAAAAACCCCATAGTAATTTACCTCTCTTTAATTTTCTGGAGCCTTTCTGGATCTCTTGAAGGTGGTACTTTAGACTTGCCACTTTCTTGTCCATCAGACTGATTCCAGCCAGAGGGAATAATATCTACAGTTATCATAAGATTGTCAGACAGACTGCTTCCTAATGCTGGAGGCACTGCAAAGCGAAAGAGAGAACCAGGCACAATTCCAGAACTTCTCCTACTGTGGGTCGAGTCTGGTGGGGAGGCAGTAGCTGTAGGAACACCAGATGCTGCAGGCATTGGTGATCGGCTAACAGAAGCCCGAGGAGAGCTATCTGATGCTTCAAGAGAGGTCTCCTCACCTGGCTCTCTTCTTCTGAAGACATGTTGTGACCTAGCAGTTGTATCAGAGGTAGAGATCCTTGCAGATTCATCTCTTCCTTCTCTTCTTCTTCTGGAAAAGAGAGGTGTACATCTGTTCCTCAAGGATGATGACAACCAGGATCCTGTGCTCCTGCTTTCAGAGTCTGGCCTGTAACTTTCCCCATCTGAATCAGAGTTAGGATTTTGTGAAACTCCCGATAAACCCCACCTTCGTCTAAGAAAACTAAATCCCTGAGAAGCTTCAGATGTCTGAAGTCCTGGAACATCTGGAGTCACAGCTCCACTACTACTTGACAGGGCAGAAGCCTGAACTCTTGGGACTACTGTTGACTCTTCAGAGCTTAATGATCTTGTGTGCAATGAGTCTTGGCTAGACCTTCGAGAGAAAAATGTGGACGACATAGTAGATGCTAAACGAGACAGCAGCTGTCTGGTTGTGCGCCTCCCTTCGCTGTCAGCTGCAGGCTCGTTCAATGGCCTCCGAGAAGATAAAACCCTTTCAGAACCACTTGAGGAAGGAGTTTCGTCTCTAATGGCAGTAAGAGAAAATGCTGGCTGCATGGTCCTCTGGGGAGATTCCAATTCATTTCTCCTTTGTCTTGAAGAATAGCTAGATCTTGAAGAGCTCACGTTAGAGTCTCTGTTTAAAAAGGATGGCTGATGATCAGAAGGCAACTGGCGGTTCATGGATGCATTCAGCCTCAAAGTGCTTAATGAGCTCTCTTTTGGTCTTGCTCCTTCTGCATATGAAGAGGCAGGTCTGTCTTGAAGATCTGTTGCAGAAAAACAGAGGAAATACTGTGAAAAGATGTGCTCCAATTGTTACATTCCAGACGGATAACGCTACAGCTCTCTAATAATTACATTCCAGATGGATAACTCTAAAGTGTAAATGCAAAAGTTCAGGATTCCGTGATCCTTATTCAAAATGGTTTCAAATTTGGCAGGCAGATTCCAGAGCAATATTAAGTTTAAATTTACTTCCCAGAATTCTAAAGTTAAACCGAAACCTAGATTGGTGTCAGTCTGGTAAACCTATTTGGAGTCTAACACCACCTAAAAATCTTCAGATTATCAAGGTATGACTCACTTTCTCATATCCAATTATGAAGGTTCTGACCATCTGTCAGAAGTCACATAAGAACAGCATCTGAATTAAAAACAGCAAATTATATACAATATTATTTATAACTTAAAGGTCCATTCTGCCTGTAGACTGAGAAAGATAGATTAATCAAAATTTCAGTAATGTAGCAGACACCAGAGCACCCGAAACAGACCCATGGATAAAGCCACGTATAATCCTCAACTGTTACAAACGACCCTTACTCTTCTCATCATAAGAACATCAAGAACCGCAGTTAAAAACACTACTTAAAGGTAGCATAAAAATATTGACTTTGGATAACAGAAATGGAATAGTATCTAAATCAGACGGGTATTCTTATTATGTTTGAAACCAAAACCTCAAAAATAAAAAGAATACCCTAGAAATACTGCAATTGAACTGCTCCAGCCCAAAAGCGTTATCTCGCTATTGCTATCAATGCAACAACTAAGCAAGTTCACATGTTCAACTATGCAACTGGCTTAGCACGATCAGACTTAACCATTCTGCCTCAGTAATCTGGTCTGCTCTCCCAACTACCTTGATTACCTATAACCAATTAGATAACTGTCACCACATTGTTGTGTCCTCCCCTGAAGTCCACATTTGATCACCCAGTGTTTCCCAGTGGCCAGCAGGTGGAGGGAGGAGATTCTCCCCTTCTACTCCGCTCTGCTGAGACCCCCCTGCAGTGCTACGTCCAGCTCTGGGGTCCCTGGCACAAGACAGACATGGACCTGCTGGAGCAGGTCCAGAGGAGGCCACAACAGTGATCAGAGGCTCGAAGAACTCTCCTGCGAAGAAAGGCTGAGAGAGTTGGGGTGTTCAGCCTGGAGAAAAGAAGGCTCTGGGGAGACCTGACTGCGGCCCTTCAGTACTTATTAAAAGGGGTCGATATGAAAGATGGGGACAGACAGCAGGGCCTGTTGTGATAGGACAAGGGGTGATGGTTTTAAACTAAAAGAGCAGAGATTCAGGCTGGACACAAGGAAGAAATTTTTTTTACAATGAGGGTGGTGAGAGCCTGGCCCAGGTTGGCCGGAGAGGTGGTAGATGAACCATCCCTGGAGACATCCCAGGCCAGGCTGGACGGGGCTCTGAGCAACCTGAGCTGGTGAAGATGTTCCTGCTCATGGCAGGGGTGGCACTGGGGGCGCTGGGAAGGCTCTTCCAACTCAAGCCATTCTATGATGCTTATAGGCACATTTTCTGTAAATACTGTTTAAGTATCTCAGCACACTAAGAAGAAGTGCACACTAAGAAGCAGCTCTACTGTAGCTGAACTGCAGTTACGTTACTTGAGGCAGCTGGGGGGGCAAACATCAGCCAG
Source organism: Caloenas nicobarica (assembly GCF_036013445.1). Classification (NCBI taxonomy): domain Eukaryota; kingdom Metazoa; phylum Chordata; class Aves; order Columbiformes; family Columbidae; genus Caloenas; species Caloenas nicobarica. The sequence continues at coordinate 42,501,113 of NC_088250.1, read as the reverse complement.
TCTCCTTACTTAAATGGCTGGATTTGAGGGGCATGGAGGGGGAAGAAGGACACAGCTGAAGCCTGCTAACTTTGTAGGAAGGGAAACTTACTCAATATTTTAAATACTTAACAAGCACAGGTAGATTACGGCAGGAGGCCGAAGCTTTCTCTGTGTATTCCGGAACTGAAACCTTTCACATTTGTAGGTTGTTTTGGTTTGTTCTTTTGAACAGCTCCTGCAATGCAATCACCATTTACTGTTCAAGCTGAGGTTTATGCATCTGGCAGATTCTTACTAAATAAACATCTGCACAGATGCCAAGAACCTGCCAAATGGCTTTGATTACACAGCAGGGAACACAGTTCCAAGTTATTTTTGTAGCACTTAACAGTGGCACCACTCCTAAAAATTCAGCACGGACAGCAAGGCTGTCCACCCATCCATTTCTCCCTTTAGGGTCTATCAGGCAACCTCCAACTGTCCACTTACTACAGAAATGTAGAGTATGATGACATTAAACATACTCTTGTGGTAAGGTAAAACTGCAGGATGAAATGTGGAACTAGTTTGTGTCTTTTCTGCTTATCTTCTATACTTGTAAAAATGTTTTGGTTTTTTTTTTTTTTCTAAATTCCACATTATAAAATATCACTAATATATCTGCAAAAGGTGACAGACCAAGACTGATGATGGGCTTCTCCTGACACAGCTCTAAAAGGCCACAACACTCTGAACGGAAAGTGAAAATAGTGCAGAAGTCTGTACTAGTCCTAGCAGTTACCGTGGAACGAGCCCTTCACCTCCTGTAAAGTATAAGTTTATTCATTTTTATTTTCAGTGGTCTAGCAGTTTTCCCTAATAACCACTCAAGAACCCAAATGGAAATAGAGAATACCATATGGGCACCTTCATGAAAACCCTTTCCTAAATTAGTTACTTCTTTCCCCATACCTAAATACAAAGAGATCTTAAGATGAATAAGAAAATAGGCTTGCTGACTATTCACACAGTTCCAGTGGCAAACACCAATGCCATTTTCTTATGACTGAATGCATCTGCAAGTTAGACCATTCATATATCCTTTGATGGTTTAGCCAATGCATGGAGAGCAGCCAACCGACTTTATTTAAAAGGAAACCTTAAAATTAAATATGTCTTTTGACTTTGTGTTTTGAAGAAAATATTAAAAGAATATGTGAAGAAACATACAGGTACACAACCTATGGGTTTACAAGCTTTCAGTTGTACAACACATACATGTTGAAGATGAAAAGTCACTGTTTCTGTAGCTGTGATCCACCAGGTTGTTAACAGATAGATCCGTTGTTCTTCTTTCTAACTCTCTTCGCTCTCTCACCAGCTCAGTTCCAAGGGAGCCAAGCATCACTGAAGAAGATCTAGGAATCCTACTGTACCTCCAAGAGGAATCTAGAAAGAAAAAGCAAATACATTCCCTGGTTTTGTCATCATTTAAAAATCTGTTACAGCTGGTACTTACGCATGCATTCTGGTTATACCATATCAAGGAGAGTTTAACAATACCACTAAGCTGATCAAGTGCCAGCCACCAGCATAAAGCCAAGAGTAAACAGCACTCCACTGATGCTGGCACTTATTTAATCTTGCAGTGAGTTAATTCTGAAACTTTCGCCAAGAGTCAGACACACTAACACTTGTACAGGACAGGAGGAGGAAAAGAAATAGCGTCTTGCTTTCTGATGGTAGCTAGTTACTAAATAGGCTTGATAATATGGCAAAACAGCAGCCTGAGACTTAGTAAATGCTGCTGTTCTAGTGATGCTTCTTGAATGCTCCTAAAATTCATTTTCCAGAAAGATAGCTGAAGCTTAAATGCAGCTTAGACACAACTTTGAGAACAATGACTAATGCTGTTCTTGCTCATACTGCAGAGTAAAACACTTCGGTCTAAAAAGGGATCTTGTTTTTTTGCCAACAGCTCCAACAACTAAACAGGGAACTGTACATACTTCGGCTGTGAACAAAATGCTTGCTCCAAATAAGCATTTTTCAACAGCTCTGAAAAATCCACCTTGATTTAGTTTTACTGCTAACTTATAAATCCAAATTTAAGCATTCATTGGTCAGCAGTGTGATGACCAACCAATTGAGAAATGCAAAGACGGAGTCCTACAACATAATGAGAAATGTTAATGGTCATTTTAGCATCAACAGTACTGGGTTTTGAGCAATAATTTATTCACTTTTATTTGGATGTCTGTGAGGTTCCACATCGGGATGTAAAAAGAACATTGATCCATACTCACAAGAGTAATCCGAATGGATCTAACAGTCTGTTTCAAAATGTTGTAGAACTATTTTCAACATAAGTTTTTGACCCTTATTTCCTGATCTTTACACTTCCATTAGCATATTGGTTAGCTTACATCTATCCAAGTATCACATACATAGTTACAGCCTCAATGAGAATCTCAGTTTTAAATAAACATTCTCAGTGTGGAATGTTTATTTTTGCTTGGCCTATAGAACGAGTTTAGGCGCTGCTGCTAAAAAAGAACTTTCTTCCAGCTCTAACCAGCCACAACACTGCGCTTCTGGAAACACAGAGCTAAGCGAGGCAGATATCCTTTCTGCTATCCCTGGCACATGGAGGTTTACCAACACAATTTGACTCATAACAGCAGCCGCACTCACTCTTTCCTTGAGATCTCAACCAATTAAGACATACTTGAGCCACAAAGTTCAGCTTTACTGCAAATGGAATAGGTACAGGTAATAGTTCTAAAATGACATGCGTACAATTCGGTTTTCAACAGACCACGTTAACAGCATTCTCAGTACTTCAGATGCTGCTACCAGTGCCAACATACTCTCCTGTTAGGTACAGGCTTTCAATATTTAATAAAAGCACAACATTTCAAAGCAAGTTTTAAAAAACTTGATAAAACCTCATCTTACTACTCAGATAAATTTCACATAACTCAAGCTCTAGTAATCAACCTCTCACCTGAAAAGGCAGTCAAGCCGTTACTTCTCACAGAAGAGGTAGATGTACAAGACAGCTTCGGTCTCTTTGAATCGCTATCTCGCGGCTGGCTGTGCAGTCTTGAATATGCTCCCTGAGTTCTCTCAGACTCACCATAACACGCAGATGTAAAATGAGAGGAAGACGACGTAGACTGAAATAACATTAAAAAAAAATACAGACACAGTATTTCAGATGTGCTTACACTGAACGAAAGTGTACATAATGCAAGACTCACAGAAATAGTAAAGAACAACTTTAAGATGCAAGCCTTATTTAAAAATAACATAGGATTTATGCTTGTGCTCTCAATCAGTATTACCAGGTTTACTCAAGACAGTCCTACTAACAACAGCTGGTTTCTATTACAATCAGCTTTATTTTTACCTTTATAGATAGATGTGGCTTACAGTGGAAGAAGATATTCCTGACCTGTAAAATGCTATAAATGTGATCAAATACAGCTTTACAGATCTCCAAGGAAACAAAATTTTGCTGTCCAGAAATGGCCAAAACTGACCAGCTTCATTATGTTATTAAATAGTTTAATTAATCCATCTTTTCTTTTAGTAATCTAAAATAGGATACTAAGGAGTCAGCTCTAGCTTCTAGTAAGCTATCTAGACCAGATATATTTTTATTACATTAAGTTCAAGTGCAACTGAAACAGTTCAGAGTAAAGAACATGTACAAAACAATTTTTGCAGTATACGGCACTGAAATAAATTAGTTTTCAGAAGTAGTACTAAAATAAAAACGAGAAATTGGGATAGCCTATAAAGTTGTTAGTCTGGTTACTTGCAGCCAAGGAATTTGTTTTCTATTTGAAATGTTTTGATTTTATTTTTTAATGTAAAAACTCTTGAGCTCAATCAAAAAGCTCAACTGAGCTGTTGGTCCTCCCAGAAAGTACCTACAACCAAGATCCTTTAAGGATGAACCAACTTAGAACAGACATTATAGTTGTGTTTTATTTATATTTTGTTGTTTTTTACTGAAGTCATGCCACTACTTTTTACTCTTTAAAACTAAGAAGTATCTAAGTACTTCTCTTATCCCATCATAAAAGACCGATGGGGAGACACATAAACAAATGTCACAAACCAAGTACAAAACCAGGTTGATTTCCCTCACAAATCACCTGTTCAACATGTAACTTATGTTTTATTCATTTGCTATTTGACAAGTTTCAGGGTATCTTCTGCAGTGGTCACTTGCATTAGAACCTAAGAGAAAAATTAACCTCAATGTGAAAAAATGTGTAATTTTGAAAACTCTACAGCACCAACTTAACTAGATACGCAGGCCACTTAAAACCACAGACTCCATTTGTATTTCACCCATGTGCAGACACCTAGTCTGACTTCCCCTGAAGCCAGCAACTCCACACTAGTTCCTCACTCCCCCTAATTAAAGGCCTTCACCTGTGAGTCACAGTAAAACAAACACCTAGATAAGGTGTGAGCACTCTCAAGTACCCAATACCTTTCAGTTTCAAAGCGAGCGGAGTTTTCATTTGTTCACTACCTTCCCATCAAGCATCTTCACAGCTTTCTGCTTTTCCCATCCTAATATTTCTGCTGCAGTTGAAAGTGCTTTAGTGTCACCGACAGTGCATGAGCATGTCAAAGAAGCAAGCTACTATATTTTTGGAGTTATGAAAGCACATTCTAGAGCCCAGCTAAGCTGTAAGGGTCTGAGCCCTGGAGCTCAGTCAGGTGGCAGCTCGTTTTCTCTCAGGGTATCTGTGAGCAGCACACCAGCAGGCACAGTCAGGAACTGCTCCTCCACAGGAAGTTTACTACAGCAGGTGGCCAAAACCATGAACTTTGTGTTAACTCACAAAGCTGGTACCATGCAAAAAATACAACCCCTAGAAATTCATGATGGAACAAGCTGAGTATAAACAAGATTAATTCTGCCCTCCATAGGACTATAACATCAGATTCTAATCACCCTCATTTTTTCTTTTTAAATGGATACTTGCAGAGCCACTCTCACTTCAAATCTCTTAAATACTAGTAAAACTAATATACATTATTATTTTCATCCTCTGAATTATCTCTTAACATTGCTATCTTCTTGCTTTACCTTCATCTTGACAAGATCTACTTACCTAGAAAAATTGCAGTGAGCCCCTGCTAGCAGCTTTTCAGATTGGGAAGGCTAAGGTAAACCCCTAATTTTTTATTTAAGTATTACACATTAGCAATCCTCACCAATCTGCTTCTGCTTCCCAAAAATCTTCCAGAATGTGGATGATCGAGTGGCCCTGAGTAGCGAGTTGGAGAGGATGTTGTAAGCTTCCAAGGAGTTTCATGGGTGTCTCCTTCTCCAATTCCCCAGTCTCTACTGGAACTATTCAACACGCTGGATTCCTGAAGAACAACATGCTTATCATATGCATCTTGTCTGGTCTGAGTATTTCAAATACAGAGATGTGAAGAGACTAAGACATCTGGAAACCTTTTGTAAGAAATCTCAAGGGATACCCAATAGGAAATGAAATAGGCTTGAGAGGGAACCACTGGCAAAAGGAAAGATTATTTTTTTTACATTACTTTCTAGCAATTATCAGCTCCTTTATCTGTACTCATATTTGACTGTGGACAACAAAAAGTTGAAATGTAAGGCTTTTGCGGCATTACCCCAACTTAGACACTCCAGCTGCAGGGCAGAATTAAGGACCTCACTTCCAAATGCTAAGTAAAGAAACTCCAACATGTAGAAAAAGTGTCCATAACAGGAAAAGTGCCACAGCAAAAGTGGCTTTTTGCTGCTAAAGCAAGCTGTCTGTCTTGTCCTGGTCATCAGTTTTAACATGGGAAAGAGTGGCTGCAAAGAGGAGGGGGGGAAAAAAAAAAAAAAAATCATATTTCAGGTCCACTAACAGATAATTATTTTTACATAAGCAGCGTGATCTTAGTGAAACACATGGTACAAGAAATGCAAAATGTCATCAAGTTATTATTCCTTAAAAAAATAACATAGTACTGCAGATTACACAGTATATTCTCCCAGTCTTAAACACTTCCTTTTTACCACTGCTTAAGTTTTTTATTTTAGTAAAATTAATAGAAATGACAGAAATCCAACCATTTTATTACAGCTAAGCAGAGTTCCTAGGTGACTATTTGTCCATCTTCTTCCTATTAACACTACAACTACCATAGTCTCTATCGCTAGTTCTTAAAAGTTCTACTATTAGGATGTAAAAAGCTGATCAAAAATGCTCATCATTCTCACAGGCAAAACTAAATCTGAAAATAAAGTATCAGCCAGTAACTTTTCTCGTATTTCAAAGTCTCAGTAGGATTCATCAGATTTCTAAATTATTTCTTATATGGATGATCTACCCATGGGCACAAGGCTACACAACTTTAAGAGAAAAGTAAAGCTCTCTTAAAACATTCTTAAAAAGAGATCTTTGAATTTCATCTTATTTTAAGTGTCTGGATCACCACAGTAAAGACCTTAATCCATGAACACCACACTCACACAGCTCTAAAAGACAGTTCATGGAATTACACCATCTACTGTTCTAATGCCCACAGAGCTTTTGGGAGCTGTGGCGTCTCTGTACTGTGCTCATTTCTTGGAAAGATGTCCCATAGCCAAAACAGAAAGAAAAAAAGCAACATATTTGGTATCCAAAAAATGGCTTTAAGAGAAAGTAATGAACAGGCATGATGTGAGGAAAGCTCAACCTAATCACTATATGGGAAACTTTAAAAAAAAAAAAAAAATTAAAAAAAAGGGTAAGGCTATTCAACATCCCTCATCAGAACTTAATAATTGAAGCATTATAAAGGTATTCTGGTTTTGGTGTCTATTTTCAGTAGCATAAAAATGCCATAGGGAAAACATTCAAAATTGTATATATTACACTTGCCACTATTACACCATTAAAAAGACAAAACCAAAAACCAACAAACTTCCGCTTCATTTCTCACAAAATGGTTAACAATGTTGTATTATAAAGCATAGGAATTTTTTTCTTTGTGCCATTACACTACTTTGATTTTTGTATTTTAAGTCACCTAGAAACAACACTGTCACATATATCACATCAGTTTACAATTAAGCCGTTTGTTATGCCTCCTCAGATGAGCAGAGGCACTGATCTCAAAAGCGTATGACACACAAGAATTCATACCTATATGAAAAAAAAGGGAAGGGGAAGAAGAACGAACTCACCTGAAAGAAACCTTTTGGTTTTTTGGTTGTTTTGTTTTTGTTGGGTTTGTTTTTTGGGGTTTTTTTGGCCCTAGTCAAAACCAAACACTTGAGGTTTGACTGCTCAGTCGCCAAAAGTATTTGAGCTAAGCTATAACCAAGTATGGTCTCTAGCTGTAGAAATGACTATATTACAAAAGGCAAGGCTCCCAAGTTCTCTTTCCTCTGTATATCCAAATCACTACTGACAGTCATACTTTTTCTCCTTCTAAATGACATATCTTTTAAACGCTTTGGAACTGAAGCAGTTCTTAGTATTTTAAGGTAGGTTTCTGAGTGGATTAACAAAGCAAAAAGGCCTGCCCATTCTGTTCCTATCTGAACTTAATCTCATTTAGACTATTTGTTTCTTCTTGTCCCAGCCACTTGTAATCTTAACCTGCAAGCAATAATTGAATTTCCTCCTACCAGCTCCGTAAGTACCAAAAGTTAGTCAAGAAAGGCAGCTTCCCTCTGCTTTTATCACTAAGCACTAGTCTTGGGTAACAAGCTCTCAGTCTACCTTCTACGAATTTGAGTGGAAAGACGGGATACAACATGATCTTCTATACAATTATTTTCCCTTCTGTTTTAACCTGAAAGTGTTATCAAGATCATTCCTCAGATTAGAAGCACTTTGCTCAACAGGAAATAGTGAAAAAATAATACACAGTGAACACACTGCAGTCCATGTCATAAATGAAGTACATAACCCTCTTGTGGTTTAACTTCAGAACAGCAGTAACACATCTAACTTCACAGCACCAGGTCAGCTCATCTTCTCATCAACAGCTTTCAGTGTGATATATACATCAAAATTCAGATGAATTCCTCACTGCCCCTCAACAGAAAACCCCATTTACCCAGGGTTAAGACTGCAGTGCCTTGTGCCAAAACAGACCCATAGCATCAGGGTCTTCACTCATTGAACCACCGATTTTTAAAGGTGCAGCTACAAACAAAAGCAGGTAAAGATGGCAAACCTAGAACTACTCACTCACATTGCAGAATACTGTAATTGGCCTGGTTATTAAATTCTTGCACTTTAGGATTCATCTTGGGTTTCATTTGCAAATGCAAGGCCGTGGGTGGGGCTTTTCCTTATATTTCCCTTTTTTGTCTGGGTTTTAGGGTTTTTCTTGATTAAAAACAAGACAGTAAATTAATTTATACCTTACAGAAAGCGACAAAACGTATTACCTGGTATCCAGATTCTAATCTCCGTGAAGATTCTCTTGCACTATATGCACCAGCTAAACTGTTTCCAGTCAATGCTCTAGATCCTAGTGGAGAGCTGGAGGCCTGAAGAGATATCCTTCGAGGAATTCTTGAGGGTTTTGACTCCATTCTTTGCATCCTGCATAAGGACACACTTATTATTTTTTCTTTTAGAAGCAGGGACCTACATGCAAAACACACACAAGTCATTCTGAGTGCATCATAAATATGACTCACACATACAAATATTTACACAGCACTGTGGTCTGACTGTGCATGAGTAAGATGGGGAAATGAGTTCTTACCCTAGTTTTTGTAACCCTTTCTTTACATGTCCTCCCCATTCCACATTAGAAAAGTAGAAACATAGCCCCTTTTGCTATTCTTAAGATTCTTGCTATTGTACTACAAGTGGAACCCCCTTAAGAACTCTGCAGCGCTAGAATTAACACAAAACGAGCCAGGAGCCAGGGAAAGAGTCCTCAGATTTCCTAAATTCATACATTACTTTTTTGTTAGTGAACCACATCTCGACACTTGCAGAAAGTACACTCAGACTTATTCTTCAGTCAGAAATACGAAGCTTCGCTCTCCCATGAAAAAAATACATTTCCTGTCTCTCTGTCTCAGTCAAATATTTAACTTCTCTAAAGACAACTCCCATGAAAATTAATGTATACAAAAGAGCACGTGATCTCTCACATATATATAAATTTACCTTTGTCACTGAGTGTTTATTTGCTCTTTTGGAATTTCTAGGCATTTCAAAAGAATTGCTGATGCCTTTTCCACATGAGAAGTGATCCTGTAGTCACTCCTGTCCCTGAAAGGATATTTTGACTTAATGTTGCTCAAAGGCTCCAGAGAGATACCTAACTCCTTTAGTAACATTCCCAGATTCTTCCTCCTCAGGATAGTACAGACAGAATCAGACCACAGAAGGTATCTCTTAAGAAAGTTAAGAAAACTGGGGTATCCTCACTGGTGGGGTTCAGGAAGAGTGGCACAATAACTAACAACTCTAAAACAGACAGCTAAGAACTCCAGTGCTATAAGGTGTTCTGCAGAAGTGGTACAATCTATGTGATTTAACCACTTTTAGTTCTGGCCTAACCTTCTGAGAATAAGTTTTATCAAGGGGAAAAAAAAAAAAAAAAAATCAGCAAGGCACATTTTTTTTCCACACATTAGCCATGCTCATCAGTAACAGCCTGCGAAAAGCTGTTGCATCCATCCAGATGCACCTTATGTCTGGCTGCAGTCTGAAGTTGAGTTCACACACTCAGGACTTCTAATCTGAGCTGGAAGTCACCCTGCATTACATACTCTACCTGGTAAACGCCAGTTTCTGCAGAACTCTATTGACCAAACAGTTGGACAGCTGGGTTGATTTTCCTTAATGGAAGGTTTTTAACCAGTGTTCTGGTGCACGTTCAGTTGATAGCTTTAAAACACAGGTGACAACCTAAATTAGCCTAAATGCTTCATCTTGCAAGTAGAACTTTTTTAATTTGGGGGGGGGGGGGGGGGGGGGGGGGGGGCAGAAATCAACAACAAACCAAACCAAGCACTAAGCATACCAAGTTTTAAGGAAACATTTATGTCCACGTACAACAGAGCTACTGGCTTGTGTTACAGAGAAGCACACCAGCTTCTAGACCACGATCCAGACATTAGCAACACATTTGCCTTTGCCAGAGACATCACCAGTTAAACAAGATCAGTTCAGGAATCCAAAATTCTCACTTGCCCAACTTTGGATTAGGAACCCGAAACCATGAATTTGTTACATTTCTCAGATCATGTTTAAACCCCTAAGTAAATATGGACCAATGGTATGCAAGTCTCAAAGCTATATTGGTAAGAACGCTCTAAACAGTGTTCCAAAGTACAGAAGAACACTGTCAATCGTGGAACTTTAAAAGCAACTCAGTAAGGACAAACCTAATAACCTAAGCTACACACTTCAAGTGGATCGTTTGTGCAATAAAATGTAACAATCATACTTCTTCAAATAACATTAGATATGACACTGTAACGATGGCTAATTTAAGATTTAGAGTAATCTGCCATAATGTGCACTGCAAATCTAGTACTTGTCCGAAGCTGCACTGAGTGTGAAAAAGTAACTATTCAAGTTGCAAACTGTGAGGCTAAATTAATGTAGTATACACTAGGGTATATGCTGGACAGGACAATTATAGGTCTTGATGAGAACTGACATCCAAAGCACTGCTAATCTACATTGTACCCTGATACAAAAATATAAGGGACAGACACGCAGAATAATGAATCTAATTCTGTACTATTAAGTACTTGACAAAGAGCATCAGCGCCATCACTTTAGTTATGGATCATTCTGCCTCTGGATCACTATGCTTCAGATAAGCGTGGAACCAGATGAATTGAAGAACATAGATAAAAGTCAGACAGAGACATATGTAGAACATGCAAAAGTTCTAGAAGAAGGGATGGAAGCTCCTACCAGTAGAAATTAATGTCTGGATGAAGAGAAGGAAGAGACGGAAGTGTAAGAATTTATAACAATGTCAAGACTAGAGATAATTTAATAGTAATCACCAGCCACAGGACAAAATAATGAGCATTCTGATAGGAAAGGACAGGGTGGAAGCCTGTGGACACCAGAGCCAACTATCTCTAGAAGCTGAAATGGTGTCCAAGATTAGCAAATTGCTTCTACAAACATACATAAAAAACACACAAGACTAATTTTCTCCTCCAGTATTAATTCCAAGAGGACACTCTTATTAATCATCTCTATCTTGTAAATTAGCACAGGTTGTGATGTCAACCTGAATACATCAGGATGATCCTATCTATATAGCATTTTCTTTCTCTAAGAAAGAAACTATACACAAAATAGCAGAAATTTGCAGAAACTATACACAAAAAAATGCCTTTATAAACAAGCTAAAGGTAACATGTTAGAAAATGCAAAATTTAATGATGGTTTATGCATACAAATTATGATTAATTTCTGCAGTCATGGCCTTAGCCAGCAAACAAGAAGGATCTGCTGTAAAGATGAGTCAGAGTTGTGTAAGAACAGGCATCTGACAAGAGGAACGCTGCCTTGTTCAATGCAGAGGTGGAAAGGTACCCAAAAAAGGCCTTATGGTCTAGGCAAAGAACTTCTGCTCAAGGAAAGTGGATTTTATCTTTGCCTTTCAATAAAGATTCAGTGTCAGGAAGCATGTCATTCAGATTAATCATTTTTCAAAAAACACTACACAAGAGCTCTTCAACTTCTGGGCATCATAAAATTTACCTGGAATCCAACTAGCAGAAATCATGAAAGTATGTATGTGCAACTGAAGTGAACAGAGCCATGACCTGAATATATTAAATAGATAAAACCAGATACTAGGTATCG